>NC_090928.1:807958992-808296492 GCF_040938575.1 Ambystoma mexicanum | reverse complement strand
ACAGGATTGTGTTGTTCAGACTTCCCACTTTAAACTCCATTTTCTGGGACTGACTACTGTCTCCCAGAACATGTAAAGTTGCCATTGACTTTATCAGTCTTTTTAAATCCACAGACCCAGTACAAACTATCTTATATAAAGTTCTGGAAAGGGTTAATAGTTATCCCTTTTTGTCTGTTTCTCATGGAACATTATTTTATTCCCTTTTCATTAAGACTTGGCTGGTGGAAGTGGTATCTAACATATTTTTCTTACCGCGGTTTATTTAAATAGCCTTGGTACAGTTTTAGGCTATCTTGGTAGCCTGGAACTTAAACCCGCTGGACCACAATTACTTTTATTCAGTTCTGGCTGGTTTTATCCGCCATTTCTTTTTGTTAAAGTCTTTCTTGTGTTTTATTCTGCGCGCCAAACCAGGTTTCATTCCTCTGTTCGCAGACCTTTGGCGGGCTTCTACACAGAAGTCCTCCTTAGGTGCCTGAATGTCTGAGGGGACAGGATGTGAGGGAAGGGTTTGAGACTCCCTGCACAGGGTCTCCTTGGATACCCATATCACACTTGGTGTGATTGGCTGTGGTGACTTTCCCACCCGGACAGCCACCCTGCTGTGTGATTGACAGCCAGGCTTTGTGAAAGGGGGCTACTGCATAAAAAGCAGGTGTCTGGGATTGAGAAGGCAGTCGGATCGAGAGAACCGAAGAGAAGCTGACAGAAGAGGACCTCTACCACAACTGAGCCTCCCGGTGAAGCCCTGCTATGGGTCCGAATCTCCAAACTTCGATGACAGGGAAGATCTACAAGGAATCTTCTCCCCTTGAGCTGGTGGGACCAACCAGTTCGCCAAACTGCAAGCCAGGCCTCCCTCCTCTGGTCAAATTTGCTCTGCACAGCTACAGTGAACCGGATAGCCAGTAGGACCGGACCCTGCTTGGGTGTTAAGGAGCACACCTTTTATTTGTTGCTTTGCTCTGCTGCTGGTTTCTTCCCTGGGCATTGCAGGACCCTGCAGTATTCCTACTTCGTGTCAGTCTGACAGTCACTTCAGGAACCATGAGCCTGCAGGACCTGCCAGGAATGTCTGCCTTCTTCTCCATTTAAGGTACTGTTCAAATCCGGTTGTTCGTTCTGTCTGACCACAGCAAAGGTGCTTGAAATCTTTTGCCAATCATCCGACCAACTTCTTTCTGAACTCTTGGCAAAGACTTAACCGCAAACTACTCTGAACTGTGTGATCGTCTGCAAAGACTTTGGTCCATTGACTTTGGCCCTGGCCTCTTGATTTGATTTCCTCACCATAGTTGCCTTTTCTAGATTGCCCTGCTTACTTACTTGTTGGTGCTGCTCAACATTTGTCTAACTTTTTCTTTCCCTCCCTTTTAAATTGATGGAGTGACATTTTGTCACACTTCAGTTTGAGCTTAACTTGTCCAGAATGTATTGGGTGTTTTGCAGTGTATTAAGATTGTGATTGTTCAACTGCTTGATAATAGTGAAATGTTTTATAACTAATGTTTAAATAAATGTATATTCTTTTACTCAGAAACCTTGAGCCAGTGTTTGTTTGAACCCTAGTAATTGTTGTCCTTTGTGTAACTATTGATACTGCTCACTTTATTCTTGAGATAAGTCTGACTGCTCAGCCAATGCTACCACTTTACTGTGTAGTACAGGCGTGTACCAAAGGTGAATTTGTACTGTCACTTGTAGTCTTAATTGTGTGTGGTGTAACCAAAGGGTACTACATATGATTTTGCCTAACACTGGTGTACAGCGGTGAGGATCAAGTACAGTGATAACACTTAGGGCCTCATTACGACCCTGGCGGTAAGGGGTTAACGCCAGCGTTAGCTGCGCCGACCCCTTACCGCCAATTACGAGGTCCCCTAGCGCCATGGTGCTTTTAACACCTGCTTTTAGCGGGTGTTAAAATCCATGGCGCTAAGGGACCATGGAGTTAATTACGCCACCGTAATTTACGGTGGCGTAATTAACGCCTTCCCCACTCCCATTATGCCCTATGGGGCAAAAATGGGAATGGGGAAGGGTAAATGGGGATTGGGGACTTACCGCCCCGCCAAGGTCGGAATGGGGCGGTAAGTCCGCCAACCACCATGGCGTAAACGTAGTTTACGCCATGGTGGTAAAGTCACGGCCCAGGCGGTAACTTACCGCCTGGGTCGTAATGAGGCGAGTACTGCTATTACCTTGGATCAACTGACCACAAGGCTAAACATCACTAAAAAGCAATATTAATTATGTCTGATATGGAAAGCTACAGTCAAGAAATCCTCCATAGTTACACTGTGGATTATCTGAAAAATCTGTTTAGAGATAGGAATCTCTCTGTTAAAGGCAAAAGTCTGAATTGATTGAAAGATTGTTAGAGAAACAAAGTGTCGAGGGTGTGTCTGAAATGCCTAACCCCTCAGCAAATGTGGAAAATGATGAGGATGATAATGTGTCTATTGTTGATGAGTTAGATGAGGCAGGTGTGTCCCACAATGTAGGCCTCACTGCTCCTCTGCCTGCTCAGCAACCTCAACCTTTCTCCACTGGGACCCCTACAAGTCCTACACTCAGTCCTGAAGTCATTACTCTAGAAAAGATGAGGCTTGAATTGGAATTTAAACGTATCAATGCTCAAACTGAACAAAAGCATCAAGAACCTAAGGTTAGAGAATTGGGATTGAAGCATGCCTTAAAAATGAAAACGTTGTCTATTGAAAATGCTTCTCTCCAGTCCTAAGAGATCCCATATGCTAAGCTTGATATTTTGGATTGGCTGACAATGAATTGAATATAACCATGGGATCCAAGACATTACAGGGAATCAATAGCTTCCTTGGCTCTTCTATAGGCTACTCACTGTTGCATCTGATGTTGTGATGGAGTTGGGGGAGGTGGATAGGATGGATTATGAGTGTGTGAAGCTAGCTTTAATTGCTAGATTTGGGGAGACCCCTTCCCAGTACCTTAAAAGGTTTAGGACCCTCAAAAAGCATGATGGTTACCCTTGGGCTATCTGAGTATGTGAATGTTTGAAAAACGTAGTTGGTTGGTTTAAGGGTTACAGAGTTAACACTTATGAAGGTATGAGAAATCTTGTTATGTTGGAGTAAATATATGATGCCTGCTCTCCTGAGCTCAGACAGCACTTGGCTGATTCTAAGGAGATAGATCCAAAGAAGTTAGCTAAGGCTGCTGACTTGTGGGTTGCCAAAAGGGCTACTCTCAAGGATTCTGGGGCAACTCAGAAGAAGGATGAGGGAAAGCAGCCAAAGAAAGATAACAAGGAGAATTCAAATACCTCCAATCCAAAAGAGGCCCCCAAACAGCAATATAAGGTTAAACCACAAGGGAAACTGAATCAGGCTAGTGTACCATCTGGACACAAACTAGATGGAGGTCAGAACAAGCCCCCATTCATCAAAACATTTGGGAAATGTTATGTTTGTGGGTCAACTGACCATGTGAAAGGGGATCCCAGATGTAAGGATAAGCCTTCAGGGGTCCACACTGTCTCATTAGCCTTCTCCCAAGAGGAAGAAGTACCTATGGTAAGTGGGAACTTTCACCTACTGGCTGATGAACACATGATAGTCTCAGCTAGTGTTTCTTTAGTGTCCATGGGCTTGTGGGACAACAGAATTTAGATGTCTATAATTCCATTCCAGATAATACTGAAGAGTATTATAAAGATAGTGTTCTTGTGAATGGCCAGGAGACCCCTGCCATCCGAGACACTGGAGCCAGCATAACTGTCATTGATGAAACATGTTTCAAGGTGGAGGATGTTGCTAAGGCACCCACACGCCTAACCAAGTTAGCTGGAGGCCCTGTGCAAATGCTTCCCCAGTTACCAGCTTTCATCCAGTGTAATGATATGACTGTCAAGATACCTGTTAGTGTGCAGAGTGTAGTGCCCGGGAGATTCCTGTTGGGTAATGACCTGAAAACACTTGAAGTTGTGTCTAGCACCCCAAGGCCTCCCAGTAAAAGGAAACAGGAGCTTACTAGGCCTGCAAGGGAGTGGACATTGAGAGGCTCTCCAGAGGAGTTGGTAGAGGAAACTATCACTCCCAGTCCACAGGAGTTGCTCACTGCTATTTCTGGAAAGAAAGAGGCAACTGGGAAACCCAAGACCTCCAAGAAAAAGACAGCTATCACCCCTGTGCTACCAACAAGGACATCCCCAAGATTGTCCAAAGTCACACCTGTGACTCCTTCACCTGCTGAGGCAGAGTGTGAGGTACAACCCTGTGTGGTTGATCCAGTTTCTGAAGAGTCAGATCTCGAGGAAGATATTGTTTTAGTTTGAGATTTCGACCCTGTTGACTACCCTGAGCAGTAGTCTTTACTGGCAGAAGGTGGACCCAACAGGGCAGAGTTCAGCAGAGGACAAAGAGAGTGTCCTACTCTTGAAGGTCTTTGCCTACAGGCAGTTTCTCAACTTGATGGGCAAGAAGTTGGGAGGCAAAGGTTGAGCTGGGAAGACGGCCTCTTCTACAATGAACGAACTGAGTCAATAGGCAAAACTAAAGACTTGAAGTACCCCTAGAAAACAGAGTCCGGTTCCTACAGTTGGCCCATGAGATACCTTTGGCTGGTCATTTGAGTTTCAAAAAGACCAAGGAACAGCTCTCCTTATACATCTACTGGCCTAAGATGGGTTCAGAAGTTGACAAATTCTGTAGGAGCTGTCACACTTGCCGAACCTCTGGCAAGAGTGGAGCCAAGAATGTGGAACCCTTGATGTCTCTCGCCGGGGTGGGTGTTCCTTTTGAGAGGGTGGGCATCGATATTGTTGGTCCCCTTGACCCTCCCACATCTTCAGGAAACAGGTTTATCCTGGTTGTAGTAGACCACCCTACTAGGTACGCTGAAGCAATACCTATGAGGACTTTTACAGTCAGGCTGTGGCTAAGGATCTACTTGGTATTTTTACCAGAGTAGGGTTTTCTAAGGAAGTGATATCCGACAGGGGATCCAATTCTATGTCCCAGCACATGCAAGCCATGTAGAAAAACTGTTGTGTCACTTACAAGTTCTCTACAGCCTACCATCCACAGACAAATGGACTGGTAGAGAGGTTTAATCGTACTATGAAGAACATGATAGGTGCTTTAGAGGAACCCCTTAAAAGAAAGTGGGACCTTCTACTGCCATGCCTTCTCTTTGCTTATAGAGAAGTCCCTTAAGAGGGAGCTGGTTACAGTCCCTTTGAACTTCTCTATGGCCATCCAGTCATAGGCCCCTTGGCCTTGATTAAGGAGGGGTTGGAGAGTGTTCCTCCTTCCCCCAAGCCAGTCAGCGTGACTCCGGAGGAGAATGTCACACATGATGGCAGAAGCTAGTGATAACTTAAATGCAGGTTAGGCTCTGGTCAAACATTGGCATGACCAAAAGGCCAGCATGGTTGAGTTTACTTAAGACCAGCTTGCACTAATTATGGTGCCAACTAGAAAGAGGGCCTTGCAGGACAAATGGATAGGACCCTTCAAGGTTGTGGGCAAACTTGTAAAGGTGAACTAATTGGTCGATTTAGGCAGACCTAAGGAGGCTCCCAGAGTCTCTCACACCAACTGTTTGAAGGCATATTTCTCGAGACCAGAAGTGGGAGCTTTGCTTCTAGCTTCACCTCAAAAGGAGGAGGAGAGTGAACCTCTGCCTGACCTACTCTGAGGCCAACCTTTAGATGAGAACATAGAATGAGTCAATCTCTCTTCTCAACTGACATCTGAACAACAGGAAGAGTGCAAAGTTCTGTTAAATCAGTTTGCCTCCCTGTTTTTACTTTCACCAGGCTTGACCCCTTGGGGCCAGCATGATATTCTCACTGGTGACTGTTTACCTGTGAAAAGCAGAGGTTACAGAATGTCAGAACATGTGAGATCCCACATCAAAGGAGAGGTCAACAAGATGCTTCATCTCGGGGTTATAGAGCCCTCTACAAGTCAATGGTCTAGTCTGTTTGTTCTAGTACAAAAGGCAGTATCCAAGGAGTTGGGATTCTGTGTGGACTATAGAGCTCTAAATGCAGTCATTAAGACTGATGCCCATCCTTTGCCAAGGACAGATGAACTGGTGGATTAACTTGGTGCAGCCAAGTACCTCAGTACATTTGATCTGACATCCGGCTATTGGCAAATAGCCCTGACAGACCATGCCAAGGAGAAAACAGCATTCTCAACCCCAGCAGGCCTCTACCAGTGTAAAGTTTTGCCTTTTGTATTGAAGAATGCACCTGTAACATTCCAAAGAATGGGCAAACAAGTTCTGAATGGGATAGAGGACTTCTGCATGGCATACTCGGATGACATCGCAGTGTTCTGCCCTACTTGGAAAGACCATATTGATCACCTAGGATATATTTTGAAGGCTCTTGAGCAGGCCCATCTGACCATAAAGGTAAGCAAATGTCAAATTAGTCAGAGCAATGTGGTCCACCTTTGTCGAGGTAGGAGGAGGTGAAATAAGGCTGTTGCCTAGCAAATTACAAGCTGTACAAAATTGGCCCACTCCTACTACTCAAACCCAAGTGAGAGCCTTCTAGGTTTCACTGGGTACTACAGGAATTTCTTTGAGAACTATGGGACCATAGCTTCTCCTTTGTATGTAATCTCCTCTCCAAAAATCCCTAAAAAGTTTAGATGGAATGAGGACTGCACTCAAGCCTTTGAAAACCTGAAGAAAGTCCTTTGTCAAGCTCCAGTCCTAAGAGCTCCTGATTATCACCAACCCTTCATTGTGCAGACAGATGCATCCAATACAGGTATAGGTGCAGTCGTTAGACAACTGGATGAGAAAGATAGGCAGCACCCCATTTGCTTCATTAGTAGGAAACTGAAGGAACCAGAAACAAGGTGGGCAACCATAGAGCATGAGTGTTTTGCCATTGTGTGGTCTCTGAAGAAGTTTAGAACATACTTGTATGGATCTACTTTTGTGATTCAGACAGACCACCAACCCTGAGATGGTTAATGCAAATGAAAGGGAAGAACCCACAACTTCTAAGATGTTCAATCTGCCTGCAAGTGTTTGATTGCACCGTTGAGCACAGGTCAGGATGTTTAGTTTAGTTTAGTTTAGTTTAGTTTAGTTTAGTTTAGTTTAGTTTAGTTTAGTTTAGTTTAGTTTAGTTTAGTTTAGTTTAGTTTAGTTTATTCATTTATATTGCGCACCAGACCCGAGGGTATGAGGACGCAGGAGCAACAAGGTTATTCACAGCTTGGTTACACGTTACAATGCATTACAGTAATTACAATGGGATAATAGATGGTTGAAGCAGTCATGATAAAGGCAAACGTTTACGGCTTTACAAGTATACATACTTGCATAGTAGATAGCGGTGAGGTGGGTTGGATGGTATTAGCGGTCATTGTTCTTTATCCAATGTATGTAGTTGCGTCTAAAGTGTGTGTAGGTTTGGGGTGTCCTTAGAGAGGGTGGTAGGGAGTTCCAATGTTGGGCTGCTTTCACCTGGAAGTTTTTGCCACCCATTTTGGTGCGTTTGAACCTGGGAACTGTGAGTAGATTAGCGTTGGAGGTTCTAGAAGGTCTATTGGAGGTGTGTTTACTTATTCTATCGATTAAGTAGCGGGGGCAGCGTTGTTGAGGCATTTGTTTGTTCGTGAGGCTACTTTGAACAGGATTTCATCTGTAGTGTTGAGCCAGTTATGGGCTCTCCTAATGTTGGAGATGTGTTCTCTCTTTGGGATGCTGAGCGCTGCTCTGAGAGCGTTGTTTTGTAACGTCTGTATTTTGTTAGTAACCTGTTTGCTAGCTCCTACATAGAGGGCATTACAATAGTCCAGTTTTGATACTACAATGGCTCTGGCTAGTGTAATGCAGCTCTGGGTGGATAAGAAGGGTTTGGTTGCTCTTATAAGCTTACATGTGTAGGCCGTGGATGAGGCCATAGAGCTAACCTGTTTATGGAAGGAGAGGGAGGAGTCAATGTATATTCCTAAGTTTTTCACTTCCTTAGCTACTTTGATCGGGTTCCCATCTATAAGGGAGCTGGTGTAGTTGTGGTCCAATTTGGTTAGGTTTGCGGTGGAACCAAGTATGATGAGTTCAGTCTTGTCATCATTCAGGCATAGACTGTGAGATGCCATCATTGCCTGGATGATGAGGTACACCTTGTTCACCAAGGCCAAATCATGGTTGTAATCTCCCGTCAACGGGATGAGGATCTGGGTATCATCGGCATAATTAGTGTAGGTGATACCCAGACCATCTAGATCATCAAACAGGGGCTTCGTGAACACGTTGTACAGTGTGGGGGAGACACATGAACCCTGGGGGACTCCACATGTGATGGGGATGGGGTCGGCAGCAGCTGTGGTGGAGAAGACACGAATGGATCTGTTGCTAAGGAATGACTCGATCCAGCCGATGGCTTCTTGGGAAACATGGGTAGCTGAATCCAGGTGATGGCATAAGATTTTGTGATCAACTAGATCAAATGCCGCGGAGAGGTCAAGGAGAAGCAGTAAAGCAGTTTTCCCATTGTCTCTAAGAGTGTCAATTTGAGCCTTCAGGTCGATGAGGGCTGTTTCTGTCCCATGTTGGGGTCTGAAGCCTGATTGCCGGATACCGAGGAGATGTTTTATTTCAAGGTATTTTTGGATTTGTTGGTAGGCTGTCTTGTCTAATATCTTAAGCAGGAAGGGGACGGTGGTAATTGGTCTGTAGGTGGTGGGAATGGAGGGGTCATGAGAGGGCTTTTTGAGAAGGGGGAGCACCTAGGGCTCTTTGAGGTTGCTGGGGACGGTACCTGAGGAGAAGGAGGCGGTGATGAGTCTTGTGATGAATGGCGAGAGGTCTTAGATGGTTTTAGGCTGAGAATGATTTTTCCCACTTCAAGATTGGAGACTTTGGAGAAGCTAAAGTGAGTAGGGTTGGGCAGAGGGTGTTGGGGCGTGGGGCGCGGGGTCATGTTAGTGGGGTTGGTTGGTTTGGCTATGGAGTCTTTCTTATTTTTAATTTTAGTTTGAAGGTCTGTGACTTTATTGTTTAGGGCATTTTGGACTCTGGTACACCATTGTTTGGATGTCACCACCAAAATACTGATGGTCTTTCTAGGATGTTTATAACCGACTAGAGTGAAGAGATTCATCCAGGAGAGGATTACATCCTCCTGTCCCTTAGTCTGGGGAGGGGCGATTGTTAGGGAGAATTCTCCAGGATGGCTAATTTCCCTTACCTACAGAGTCCCTCAGCAGCTTTGCTGGATTTCTAGGATTCATTTTTTTCACCTGGCAAGCGTGTGAGCCTTTTTTACAACTCTTACATGTGTTTTGCTGTGTGTGTTTAACATTTTTGTGTCATAGACTGTGGAGCTTCACCTACTCCATAGGCATCATCTTTTTAATATGTGTTACACAGCACCTTCAGTGCAGTGACACAGGGTTTTCTTTTTCAGACTTCCAACTTTAAACTCGATTTTCTGGGACTGACTACTGTCTCCCAGAACATGTAAAGTTGTCATTGACTTTATTAGTCTTTTTAAATCCACAGACCCAGTATAAACTATCTTACATAGAGTTATAGAATAGGTTAATAGTTATCCCTTTTTGTCTGTTTCTCATGGAACATTATTTAATTCCCTTTTCATTAAGACTTGGCTGGTGGCAGTGGTATCTACCATATTTTTCCTACTGTGGTTTATTTAAATAGCCTTGGTAATGTTTTAGGCTATCTTGGTGGCCTCAAACTTAAACCCGCTGGACCACAATTACTTTTATTTGGTTCCGGCTGGGTTTATTCATCATTTCTTTATGTAAAAGTCTTTCTCGTGTTTTACTCAATGCGCCAAATTAGGTTTGGTTCCTTTGTTTGGCGACCTTTGGTGGGCTTCTACACAGAAGCCCTCCTTAGGCGCCTGAATGTCTGAGGGGGACAGGATGTGAGGGAGGGGCTTGAGACTCCCTGCACAGGGTCTCCTTGGAGAACCATGTCGCACTTTGTGTGATTGGGTGTGGTGACTGGCCCGCCGGGACAGCCACCCTGCTGTGTGATTGACAGCCCGAATGTGTGAATGGGGGAAAACTGCATAAAAACCAGGTCTCTGGCTCTAAGAAGGCAAAGTCGCCACTATATCGAGAAAACCGAAGAGAAGCTGACAGAAGAGGACCTCTACCAATTCTGAACCTCCCGGTGAAGACCTGCTGCAGGTCCGATTCTCCAAACTTCAACAACTGGGAAGATATGCAAGGAATCTTCTCCCCTTGAGCTGCTGGGACCAGCCAGTTCGCTAAACTGCAAGCCAGGCCTCCATCCTCTGGTCAAATTTGATGTGCACATCTACAGTGAACCGGATAGCCAGGAGGACCGGTCCCTGCTTGGCTTTTAAGGAGCACACCTTTTATTTGTTGCTTTGCTCTGCTGCTGGTTTCTTTCCTGGACAGTGCAGGACCCTCCAGTCTTCCTACTTCGTGTCAGTCTGGCAGTCACTTCAAGAACCGTGAGGTACTGTTCAAATCCGGTTGTTCGTTCCGTCCAACTGTGGTAAAAGTGCTTGAAATCTTTTGCCAATCCGAGGGCATGTCCGTCTCTATTCTTTAAAGTAACTTTTCATCCGACCAACTTAGTTCTGGACTCTTGGCAAAGACTTAACTGCAAACTACTCTGAACTGTGTGATCCTCTGCAAAGACTTTGGTCCATTGACTTTGACCCTGGCCTCTTGATTTGATTTCCTCAACGTAGTTCCCTTTTCCAGATTGCCCTGCTTACTTACTTGTTGGTGCTGCTCAGCTTTTGTCTAACTTTGGCTTTACCTCCCTTTTAAATTGCTGGAGTGCCATTTTGCTCACACTTAATTTAATTTTGAGCTTAACTTGTCCAGAATTTATTGGTTGGTATGTAGTGTTTTAAGATTGTGATTTTTCAACTGCTTGATAATAGTGAAATGTTTTATAACCAATGTTTAAATAAATGTATATTCTTTTACTCAGAAACCTTGAGTCAGTGTTTGTTTGAAACCTAGTAATTGTTGTCCTTTGTGTAACTATTGATACTGCTCACTTTACTCTTGAGATAAGTCTGACTGCTCAGCCATCACTACCCTTTTACTGTGTAGTACAGGCTTGTAACAAAGGTGAATTTGTACTGTCACTTGTAGTCTTAATTGTGTGTGATGTTCCCAAAGGGTACTCCATATGATTCTGCCTAACAGCAGTAACAGGTGAAGGCCGCTACTAGATGCTATATTGGTACATGCAGTCCAAAAAGGAACCAACACTTGCTTTAGCAGAATTTTCCATGAACAAAAAGGCATTCTTTAAATGTCCCCATATGTGAGCAAACCTCTATCAGGAATACAATCTATTTAAACCTACTGAAAACACATTCCGCTGAAGATCAATCAACAGAAAGGGACCATTTCTTCAATTTGACTTCTGGAAAAAATGTCTCTACAAGATACATTATAGTAGATATTTTGTATCCACGATCAGTCTCTGATGAAACATGAAATTGAATCCCTAATTCAACAATATTTTATTCTCACACTGCCATAAATATATACCATGACATATACCCACTTTCGCCACACATGAGAATTGTGTATTAGGCAACATTTTTCCTGTAACGCTAGTCACAACACAGTTACACCAAGAAAGTATAAATGGAAGCTAAGCAACAGGAGATAGTAGTAACACTTTCTGACACATTTGTGGGCGTGCACTTCTTCTCAAGTGACCCAGTAAGACTGATCACTCAAAGAACACTCAATTGCTCAAAGGCAGTTCAAGGGTTTTCATTTCAATTGTATGGCTGGACACTATGGCCATCCATCTCTCTCTCAGCTAAACACATTTCCACCCAAACCCAGCTGTTCTTACTTCACAGGTTAGCATGTACTGAATGTTTATCCCTACTTTGCAGATTCTGCCTTAACCTAGAAGGGATGTATGGTACTGCCAGTGCCTTAAATGTCTAACTTCCCTCTGGAACTTCCTAGCTGTCCCTACACTATCAATCTTTTTGTGATTTAAAGGGAATAGTGGATTGTGATTTTCAGATGCTTGCCTGATGCAAGCTGCTTCCTATCATGCTTGCATATTCCTTTCCCTGCTCCTTTGTCTGCTATTCTCCTCTCACCACTCTCCAGTCCCAACTCCTCCCACCTTCTCTTCTTCTACTTCCTGCATTGCCCTCCTCTGTCCATCCAATGTCTTTCATAACTTTAGAGGGTTTGCCTTCACCCTTTGATATATCTACAATATCCTACATGCTAATACTCCCTTCTCTGATATTATCCTCTCCTCAAAGCTTCTACTCCACCTTTCACACTACTGCTCTTTCAGACACTCACAACTCAATTCCACTTGTACTTACTAACCAATACTTCACCTTCTTCAGAAATCAACTCCACCCTCTGCTGCAGCACCTTTCCTCATGCTGGTCTCTAGATCTGCCACCTCTTCCTCCTCCTCCGATCTCACCCAAGCAACCCATCCCATCCTGTTACCTGCTGTTCATGTTATGCTCCCACTTCTCCTGCCATTGAACCACTTGCCCTGTCCAATCCTGGCCTGTTTTCCCCTACTGGGAGGTGGTACAAACAGCAAAGACATTAAATAATGACCTAATCCAGACACACTTGCTTTGCGTGTGCCCGTCGGGAATAGTGGTGAAGGCCTGGTAGATACTGTGTCCAAGTTTGTATTGGAGGGCCTGGGTCTTGGCTCCCCTAAAGTAAATCCAGCATGCGTGGGGTCTGTACCCCTTGTTTTAGTCCCTTTTCTAGGGAGCTTGGTCATTCATTACTGAGGGTGGGGAGTGCTGCACAGTTTGCCTATTAGATGCATGCGTGCATAAGTTATTTCCATGCCACCTCTGTTACCTGATCTTTGTATTCTACATTGGAATAGGCTTGATGTAGAATGCTGGATAGCAGTTCTCCCTCATTTGGGTCGTGTGGCACTGCAGTGTTGTTCTTTCTCGTCATGCTATTGTCATTGTCTTTGCCCAATAGCCTCTGTGAATAGAAGTGTGCCCAATAGCCTCTGTGAATAGAGGTGTACCCAATAGCCTATGGGAATAGAAGTGTGCCCAATAGCCTCTCTGAATAAGTTGAATCTAGAAGTGTGCCCAATACCCTCTGTGAATAGAAGTGTGCCCAATAGCCTCTCTGAGTAAGTTGATTCTAGAAGTGTGCCCAATAGCCTCTGTGAATAGAAGTCTGCCCAATAGCCTCTGTGAATAGAAATGTACCCAATAGCCTCTCTGTCAAAGTTGAAGTTTGAAGTGTGCCCAATAGCCTCTGTGAATAGAAGAGTGCCTAATAGACGCTCTGTGAAAACAGCATTTCGAAATGTGCCCAATTGAATTTAGAAGTGTGCCCGATAGCCTCTGTGAATAGAAGTGTGCTCAATAGCCTCTGTGAATAGAAGTGTGCCCAATAGCCTCTGTGAGTAAGTTGAATCTAGAAGTGTGCCCAATAGCCTCTCTGAGTAAGTTGAATCTAGAAGTGTGCCCAATAGCTTCTGTGAATAGAAGTCTGCCCAATAGCATCTGTGAATAGATGAGTACCCAATAGCCTCTCTGTGAAAGTTGCATTTAGAAGTGTGCCCAATAGCCTCTCTATACAAAGTTGAATCTAGAAGTGTCCCATTCGCCCCCCCCCCGCGAGAGTTGAATTTAGTAGTTGATTTAAGTGTGCCCAATAGACACTCTGTGAAAACTGCATTTAGAAATGTGCCCAATAGACTCTCTGTGAAAGCTGAATTTAGTAGTTGAATTTAAAAGTGTGCCCAATAGATTCTCTGTGAAAGCTGAATTTAGTAGTTGAATTTAGAAGTGTGCCCAGTAGCCTCTTATGAAAGCTGAATTTAAAATGGAATCAATAGCCTCACCGTGAAAATGAATTTAGATGTGTTACCAATAGCCTCACTGTGAAACTTGCAGTTAGAAGTGTGCCCAATAGACTACTTGTGAAAACTGTGTTTAGAATATGGCCAATAGCCTCTTTGGAAAGTTGATTATAGGAGTGTGCCCATTAGCCTCACTGTGAAAATTGAATTTAGAAGTGTGCCCAATATCCCCGCTGTGAAAAGTTGCATTTTGAAAGTGTGCCCAATATCCTCTGTGAAAGTTGACTATAGAAATGTGCCCAATATAGTGACTATAGTGAAAGTTGCATCTAGAAGTGTGCCCAGTAGCCTCTCTATGAAAGTTGCATTTAGAAGTGTCCCTAATATCCTCTCTGGAAAGTTGCAATCAGAAGTGTACCCAATAGCCTCTCTGCGAAAGTTGACTACAGATGTGTGCCCAACAACCTCTCAGTGAAAGTGACTATAGAAGTGTACCCAATAGCCTGTCTGTGAAAGCTGCATTTCAAAATGCACTCAATAGCCTCTCTGTGAAAGTTGACTATAGATATGTGCCCAATAGCCTCTCTATGAACGCTGAATTTAGTAGTTGAATTTAAAGTGTGACCAATAGCCTCACTGTGAACATTAAATTTAGATGTGTCACCAATAGCCTCACTTGAAACTTGCAGTTAGAAGTGTGCCCAATAGACTATCTGTGAAAACTGCATTTAGAATATGCCCAGTAGCCTCTTTGGAAAGTTGATTATAGGAGTGTGCCCATTAGCCTCACTGTGAAAATTGAATTTAGAAGTGTGCCCAATACCCCTGCTGTGAAAAGTTGCATTTAGAAAGTGTGTCCAATATCCTCTGTGAAAGTTGACTATAGAAATGTGCCCAATATACTATCTGTGAAAACTGCATTTAGAATATGCCCAATAGCCGCATTGGAAAGTTGATTAAAGGAGTGTACCCAATAGCCTCACTGTGAAAATTAAATTTAGAAGTGTGCCCAATATCCCTGCTGTGAAAAGTTGCATTTAGAAAGGGTGCCCAATATCCTCTGTCAAAGTTGACTATATAAATGTGCCCAATAGCCTTCCTGTGAAAGTTACATCTAGAAGTGTGCCCAATAGCCTCTCTATGAAAGTTGCATTTAGAACTGTCCCTAATATCCTCTCTGGAAAGTTGCAATCAGAAGTGTACCCAATAGTCTCTCTGTGAAAGTTGGCTATAGAAGTATGCCCAACAGCCTCTCTATGAAAGTTGACAATAGAAGTGTGCCCAACAACCTCTCAGTGAAAGTGACTATAGAAGTGTACCCAATAGCCTCTCTGTGAAAGCTGCATTTAGAAATGCGCCCAATAGCCTCTCGGTGAAAGTTGACTATAGAAGTGTGCCCAACAACCTCTCTGTGAAAGTTGACTATAGAAGTGTGCACAATAGTCTCTCTGTGAAAGTTGACTATAGAAGTGTGCCCAAAAGCCTCTCCAAAAAGCTGATTATAGAAGTGTGCCCAATAGCCTCTCTGCGAAAGCTGATTATAGAAGCATGCCCAACAGCCTCTCTGGGCAAAGTTAGAAATATCCCTAGTAATCTGTACAGTCGAATTTAGAAGTGTACCTATTAGTACCTAATAACTCAACATCATCTCTGTGATCAGTTGAACCTAGAAGTGCACGTAATAGTCTGAATATCAATTGTGCAAATTGAACTTGAAGTGTGCCTAACAGCATACCCCCACTCAATTTAGAACTACAATTAAAAACCTCCAAAATTAAAAAAGTCCAACTAAAACCATACCTGGGGTATTGCTACATTTATTTCCTCCTTAATAGTTTACCTGTACTCCAGCTTACTATAAAAGCCTACCCAACAGCGTAACTGTACTGTAGCGACAACTAAATAGACCACCTAATTAGCATTTCCTAATGACTAGCTACACTTCAAAACGGTCTAATATCTGCAAGCTAGTACAAATAGTTCATCAGAACCTAGATTAAGTTAATAATATCACCCGGCTTCGTGGAACCCTGAAATCAAGCTCTCTCAGCCAGTGATATCACTGAATTTAAATAGTCCAATAAACTATAAGTCGCTCTCGAAACTACACTTAACAGCTACTAAGCATGAGTGAACCCACTCCACCAAAGTTTGTTGGAAACGAGCACCATGGACTGCCCCCACTTCATGACCTGGCTTCCCTCCCGCCCCGGACCCCCTCTTCCCAAATCAACTCACCCTCCTTCGCATTCCCTACCATTCCCCTCTCCAAACACCAACCCAGAGGGGCACGATGGCGAGCCATTCACCCTAAGACCACTCTTCCCCCAAACCCCATCACTGGCCAACCAAAGATAACCATGCCCGCTCCCTTCACTATCATACCGGGGACATCCCACCCTGCAAACATCCACCCTAAGACCACTCCTCCCCTGAACCCCACCATCGACCAGCCAAGGATAACCATCCCCACTCCTCTCACTATCATACCAGGGACATCCCGCCCTGCAACCATCCACTACCCGCCTTGCCCAAAAACCCCCGCCACCCTCCACCACCTGGCCCTAGCAAGAACCGAAGCCGCATCCCTCTCCCCCTCTGACCCCCCTACCCTCTCTCACACTCCAATCGCAACAAAGAATCTAAAGAGGAAAAGTACCTGGTCCCCCTCAATCTCTCAACACTCTTCACCTCCCCTGTCTCGACCCACCCCCTCTTTTCCCCAATCACCCCCTTCCCCCATGGCTTCACCCTTCCTGAAACCCCTCTCCCTCGACTTCTCATCAACTGCAACTGAAACTCCTAACCGCCCACAACCCACCTTCAAATCCCCCGAGCCAAACCCGATCATCCTAACACACGCAATCACCCAATCCAGCCCAAAGCGCACCATTTTGTCAGCGTGCCCACTATTCCCAACGATCATCACCCACACTACCCCGCCCCCTCTCCTACTTCCACTCTCTCCACCAACAACCCCTTCTCCTCCAGCCCCGAGACCATCCTCGCCTGCCGATGTGAACTGCATTCTATTTAATGCCCAATCCGTAGCAAAAAACAGACACTGCATCTTTGACCTCCTCGCCTCTGACAAAGCAGACCTGGTTTTCATAACCGAAACTTGGTTCTCGGACCACTTCACCCCAATTGCCAATGAAGCCTTCCCCCCTGATTACTCTA
Organism: Ambystoma mexicanum; assembly: GCF_040938575.1. Lineage (NCBI taxonomy): Eukaryota > Metazoa > Chordata > Amphibia > Caudata > Ambystomatidae > Ambystoma > Ambystoma mexicanum. The sequence goes on along the minus strand of NC_090928.1, from coordinate 808,279,491 downwards.
GAGGAGGGGGAGTAGCATTTGTCTTCAAGTCTCTCTTCTGCGCCTCAATCATCGAAAACCAACCTTCCATTCCTTCCTGTGAATCTCTCCTCGTTAAACTATCCCTCTCCCTGTCACTCTCACTTAGCTTCCTAATTATCTACAGATCCCCTGGCTATGATAGACAATTTGCAAACAACCTCTGCGACTCTATTGCCACCCTTCAACTAAACCATCCTCACCCTTCTTGGAGACTTCAACATATGGCTCGACATCCCCATCAACCCTATGACACACTCTCTGGTTGACGGTTTAGACGCGATGAACCTCCATCCCCACATAAATGGCCCAACTCACTATAAAGGACACACTCTTGATGCCATCTTTAGCTCCAACACCCGAATTCATTTAAACCCACCCACCCCTTTCATCTGGTCCGATCACTTCATTCTCTCTTTCACCATTCGCTCACCTGACCCCGTTTGCATACTCGAATCCGAACCTCTGAATCTACGCAAATGCTGGAAAAAACTAATAATCGTGCCGGACCTAGCCGACGCCCTCCTCCAGTATCCACCACCTACCTGCCAACTCAATAAACAACTAACCCCTGACGCCTTTGACTCGTGGCTCAATGCATCTCTGATGCGACTCACACCCTCTTGCAAACCATCAACACGCCTTGGCCTTTTCCCCAGATGGTTCACTCCAGAGTTGAAGACCACTAAACAACTATATAAATACCTAGAATGCAAATGGCAGAATAACAAAACCTAGGAGAGCAAGGCCACCTTGGCCAGACACCTCCATCAGTACAAGGCTGAAATCTGGAAAGCAAAAAAGGCCCACTACAACTCCTAAATCCTAAACTGCAAAAATCCAAGCAAAAAACTCCACAAAATCATCTCTGAATTCACCAAACCCACTTGCACCACCACCGTCCAGACCCCCTCCCAATCACTGTGCGACTCACTCTCCCTCCACTTTTACACCACAGCTCTCGAAAGAACAAATACTCTAGCCACCAAGCTAGCTCTCTTACATCCACCAGACAATACTTCTCCCATACCGCCCAGTCCATTGGCTGCAACCACTACCCGACCAACGTTCGAATCCTTTAGTCCAATATCTCCAGAGCAATTTCTCAAACTTCTATCTGCCCGCAAACCATCTGGCTCTCCGCTGGACCCTTGCCCAGCCACAACCCTCAAAGAAATGTTCACTTCCACCTGCGCAGGAGAACACGCAAGATCCATCATAAATGCCTCCTTATCCTCTGGTATCTTTCCCGACGCATTCAAAATGGTTCATGTCAAACCTCTAATTAAAAAACCTTTGCTCGACCCTCTCGAGCCCAAAAACTACTGCCCCATCTCAAACACCAGGTTCCTTGCCAAACTCATTGACCAAACCGCCTACTCCCAACTAAATGCCTTTGTCGAAGCCAACAACCTCCTTGATCCCGCACAATCAGGTTTCAGAGCCCGTCACGGAACTAAAACCACCCTAACCTCAATCTGGGATGACCTTAAAATGACAGCAGACTCTGCGGGATGCGCCGCACTAATCCTTCTTGACCTATCCGCCGCCTTTGACACAATCAATCACTCAATCCTCCTAGACCGCCTCCACTCCCTAGGAATCCGTGGGACCGCTCTTAAATGGATAGCTTCATTTCTCAAAGATAGGTACCAAATAACGATACTCTCCACCTATACCTCCCAAGCCAGACCAGTCAACACAGGAGTCCCACAAGGAGCATGCCTATCTGCCATCCTATTCAATCTCTACTTGATCACCCTCCCACTGATAATTTGTTCACACAACATCCTGTGCTACAACTACGCTGACGACACTCAACTAATTCTAAAACTCCTGAACTCAAAACCCAACTCCCGACCTGACCTGGCCTCCTGCCTCCTTGGCATAGAACTCTGGGTGTCCCAAAGCCACCTCTTGTTACACCCCTCCAAAACAGAAATCATGGTATGTGGCAACTCAGAACTTCTTCCGCACCCGCTACCCTGGCCATCCGCCATGGGCAACTCACTGACCCCCTCCAACTCAGTGAAAAATTTTGGATGCACCCTTGACTTTGATCTAACACTCTTGCGCCAAGTCAACAACGTCTCAAAGTCCTGCCACTACCACCTTAAAACCCTTAGGCGCATCTTTCCATATCTCTCCTTTCCCAACCGACTCTCTGTAGTCCAATCAATCGTTATATCAAGACTGGACTACGCAAACTCCCTATACCTTGGAGTCCACACGTACCAACTGAATAAACTCCAAAGGGCACAAAATGTGGCTGCCAAACTGCTACTTGTGCTCGTCCCAAGGGACCACATCTCCTCAGCCCTTAAGACGCTGCACTGGCCCCCAGTAGCCCAAAGGGTGACCTTCAAAACCTTATTCATCTCCCATCGAGCACTGCATAAAACCGGACCTCAATATCTTCAAGACAAGCTAAAACCCTATCACCCCCCCTCGCACCCTAAGATCGAGCTCAGCCGGCCTCCTAGTCATACCAAAGACAAACTCAGTCAGGTTAGGCGGATCATCATTCTCAGCCTTGGCACCCTTGTTATGGAACTCACTCCCACCCCACATCCACCTAAAAGGATTTAACGTCTTTCCTCAAACTACTGAAAACTTGGCTCTTCCCCTAAAACCAACCTGTTCCAAATAACCCAATCAGACTAAAAGCAACTCAATGACACCAATCCAACAAACTACCTGATGCAAGAAATTGACAGCTAATAATCGCCAATATAAACTAGAAGGACAACCAGAATTAAACGAATAAAGTAGATCAAAGCAGTGAAATGGTTAATAAGAGTAAATCTTACGGAATCAGTAATGAGATTTAAACTCCTGAAATAGACAGAATCCATGACGAGTGAACAAAGTGAATGGCGTGGATAAAATAGTTAGAATAGATGAAGCAGGTGGAGCAGATGAATGCGCTGAGTGGAAGAATGCATGAATGGAAGAACAGATAACTATATAGTTCAAACGAATGTAGAAATTGAATGAATATATAGATGGATGAGTGCATAGAATGGATAATCATATTTAGAGGATGAGTGTGTAGAGCGGACGAGCGTGTAGCGCGGATGAGTGCGTAAACACAGAGAAGCGAGTAGAAAGCAGGAATGCATAAGCCTGATGAATGTGCAGAACGGATGACCGTAAACCAGATGAGTGTGTAGAACAAATGACTATGTGGAGCGGATGAGTATGTAGAGCGCACAAGTGTGGATAGTGGATGTATACGGAAGTACAGAGAGTGTGTAGATAGCCGGAACTGATGAATGTATAAAACGGTTGGGTCTATAGAGCACATGAGTGTATAGAGCCGAATGAGTGTACAGAGCGAAATGAGTGTATAGGGCGGTAGAGTGTATATGACGGATGTGTGTATGGGACGGATGACTGTAAGGAGCGGATGAGTATATGGAGAGGATGAGTATATGGAGCGGATGTGTAAATGGAGTGGATGTGTATATGTAGCGGATGTGTATATGGAGCGGATGGGTGTATGGAGCGGATGGGTGTACGGAGCGGATGGGTGTACGGAACGGATGGGTGTATGGAGCGGATGGGTGTAGGGAGCGAATGGGTGTAGTGAGTGGATGGGTGTATGGAGCGGATGGATGTAGGGAGCGGATGGCTGTAGGGAGCGGATGGGTGTAGGAAGTTGATGGGTGTATGGAGCGGATAGGTGTATGGAGCGGATGGGTGTATGGAGCGGATGGGTGTATGGAGCGGATCGGTGTATGGAGCGCATGGGTGTATGGAGCGCATGGGTGTATGGAGCACATAGGTGTATGGAGCGCATGGGTGTATGGAGCGCATGGGTGTATAGAGCGAATGGGTGTATGGAGAATATGAATGCGCAGAGCAGATGAAGGTATAGAACAGATGAGTGTATGAGATGAATATATAGAACAGGATATTGCTGTTGGATGCGGGAAAAGCACGAGTACTTAAAGCGGATGAGTGCGGAGAGGGAATGAGTGCATGGAGCGGACGAGTGCACAGAGGGATGAGTGTGCAGAAGTGATGAGTGCGCAGAAGCGATGAGTGCACAGAAGGGGTGAGTGCGCAGAAGGGGTGAGTGCGCAGAAGGGCTGAGTGCGTAGAGGGGGTGAGTGCGTAGAGCGGGTGAGTGCGTAGAGGGGGTGAGTACGTAGAGAGGGGGTGAGTGTGTAGAGAGGGGGTTGAGAGGGGGAGCACGTAGCACAGATGATTGTGTAATTCTCAGAGAAGCGAGTAGAATGCAGGAATGCAGGAATGCACAAACCAGACGAATATGCAGAACGGATGAGCGTAAACCGGATGAGTGTGTAGAACAGATGAATATGTGGAGCGGACGAGTATGTAAAGCCCACGACTGTGGCTAGTGGATGTGTGCGGAGTGTGTGTAGATTGCCGTAGCAGATGAATGTACAGACCTGGCGAATGTATAGAATGTATAGTGCACATGAGTATATAGAGCACATGAGTGTATGGAGCGGATGAGTGTTTTGAGCGGATGAGTGTAGGGAATGGATGAGTGTAGGGAGAGGGTGAGTGTAGGGAGCGGATGAGTGTATGCAGCTGTTGAGTGTATGGAGCGAATGGGTGTGCACAAGAGGGCATCCGTGGGGCGGACAAGAGGGCATCCATGGGGCGGACAAGAGGGCATGCTTGGGGCAGACAAGAGGGCATGCGTGGGGCGGACAAGAGGGCATGTGCAGGACAGACTAGAGCGCGCAAGGCAGACCGGATTATTGGACGGACTGGAGTGCATAGAATTGCATGACGTACATAGTATGGCTCAGAATGCAGAGAGCATTTTAAAAGAGCTTATAACTCATCATATCACACCACCACGCTTACTCTCTCCTTTACATCACCACTCAACTAGAATACAGAGATACTATGACACCATTCAGTCTAACTGTTCTCATACCAACATCAGCCGCTCACTGCACATCATTCTAAGTAAACACTGCTGGTTTCACACCCTCCAGCCAGGCGTTCTCCTCAGGCCTAAAGCTGCCGCAGCCGTTCTGGATAAAACCTGCCAGAACGAACACATTCTCCTGATCTCTCAACCACCACACCTACCGCTAAGAAGCAGCTGTTACACAAATACCGCATGAGCTGCACACATACCCGGTGCTCACATGCACCTTTGACTCTCTCTACTCTCTCTACTGATCTGAACTTTGGTTCCCAAGGGCGTTCAACCTACCAGCGCCTTCAGACCATACCAATGGTGTATAAGGCGCTACATAAGTGCAAAATAACATAACGTAACATAAGTAAGCTCTAGGGAATACAGAAACAATCTGGGGAGCATTTGTTTTAGGTGGCACTGTATGAGACAAAGTAGTACTCCAGAAATACATGCTAACACATTTGAGGGGGCAGGAATTGGGGCCCTCTCAACTGCTCCCATCCTCTTTTGGGATATGACTGTGTTTTGTCCTAGTTGGCCTCCCTTTGGTGAGGTCCCACACCTCAAGGCCCTGCACCCCAATCCCCAGGAACACACAGAGACAAGGGAATCTCCAACTTTCTTTATTTCCCTTTACAGGTGAAGTGTCCTGGGCTCTTCTAGCTCCTCCTCCTCCTCCCGTCCTCCCTGTGCTCTCTGGCCTCACTTTTCTTCCCTTAAGGTGGCTCTCCTCTTAAGGTGGGCTGGCCCATTGACTGCCACAACACCCCCCCTTGCTTATCATCTTTGTAGGGGTGGTCTTTCTTCTCATGTGTTCTGGTGGCCGGCGGGGTATTCGCCTTGATCTAGTTCCCTTTTCCTGTTTTTCCTCCCTGTGATCATACTTTGAGCTGTGCGATATCCTAGCACATCTGCTTGGGATGGATTGTTCCTCCCCCAGCATTCATGCTTGTGGTTCATACTGTTGGGTCTCTTTAGTGAGGCTCTTGTTTACCTTGGCGGCATATCTTCCTCACCCTTTGTCACTCGCTCCTGTTCCACGTCCTTCTTCCTTATTTGTCTTGTCCTCTCTGGCATCCTTAGCTGCCTTTCCATCTGAGCGCCCTTCCCTTTAACCCAGACGACGTAGGCATTTGTTGTTGTTGATTCCCTTCTCTCCCTCTCCTTGGTGGGCGGTGTCTGGAGGCTGTTCTTCGGATCTTTCTGGCCAGTTGCACGATTGGCCCGGTGCTCCCTCTCTTTGGCATCCTGTTGAGCAGCCCGACGCTTGTGTTTCTCCTTTCTGTTTCCTCGTCCTTTGTGCTGGCGTGGGTGCCATTCGGCTGCCATTGTTGTGGGATGCTTTGTTGAGGGGTGGAGGGAGGTTTGCTCCTACCCCACCCCAGTACATGTACTGTGCAATCAGAGAGTTGTAGTCATATGGACGGTTGATGTTGTTGTATGGTCCCTCGTTCTGGTTGTTTTGACAGTCCACTGGTTCATCGTAGGTGGAGGTATCAGGGACTGTCTTTTTGTCACCTGAGATCATTGTGGTTGGAGCGCAGGCTGCCTGCATGGTAGGATGTGTGCTGTTCACTTTAGTGGCGGCGGGATCTCTGCGGTAGTGGTACTGTCCTGGTGTGCGCTGCTTGGCTGGTTGTCCCATCGAGGCCCTTGACAGCTCATTATCATTGTGGTGGCTGTTGATGACTCTAGCCCAGTAGATCTGCTAGCACCTTCTTTAGGCTGGTGATGTGGTTGATGCACCTGCCTGTGCTGCACATGTCCTCCTTGATAGCTGGGGTGTGCCCTTGCCTCTTGCTCCTGATCCGGGAGCTGCTGATCAGCAGCAGTGGCTGTGCTAGCTACGGAGGATGCTGTGCTCCAGGTCCTGGCTGTGAGGAACCAGTGTTTGCCTGCGCCTTCCTTGCAGTCTACTGTCAGTATTTTGTCTTTGTCTATGTTGTTCGGAGTCGCACGTACCTCCTCCTCTCCCCTTGCAGTCCTTGAGGAGCCTCTGGCATTAAAGCATGCTGTCTCCACGCCAGTCCCTTGTTCTGTTGTGGTTGCTTCTCCTCGGTGGGGACCAGTTGAGAGACTGCAGTCCATCCTCTTCCCGAAGGTGTTTGGGGGACACTTGTTGTTCAGTCCTCCTTCCCCCATTGGTTTGGGTGTGCTTCATTTTCTGGTGATGCTCCTCACTTGACTCTCATGTTTATTCTGATGCTTTCTGTTGTTGTCTTGGGCCTTATCTTTCCAGCTTTGCTCGGTAGTGATGATGCTTCACCAGGCGGTAGCAGACCTGGGTTTGGGTGTGGTGCCCCCTTTGTCCGCTAACTCGACTGGTCCTGTCTGATTGGTAGCAGGTCATTCCGTGTCTTGAGTGTTGCCCCCACTCTCTTTTCTTCTGTGTGGCGCCATTGTTTGTGCTGTCCTTGGGTTGTTGCGTTTATGGGTATTCTTTCTTGTGCTACTTGTTGGTGTGGATGAGCTTCTTTAAAGCCCTTGTCTTGTTGGTCTTGATGGCTTGGTTGTGGGGGTCTCTGTGGGTGGCCGCCTCATGCTCCATCTCTGGTCACCTCGTTGGGCATGCATGGTTGTGTCCTGTGAACTTTCATTCCTGGCCTGTGCTCTGGTTCCTCGGTGGTGGCTGACTTCATTAGTTGACTCTTCTTTGCTTGCCGGTTGGCACTGGCCGCTGCCTCTTCTGTGTCAGCTGCTATACCGTCTTGAGTTTTTCTCACCCTGGACCGACTTCCCGGCAGCTCCAGTCTGCTTCTCCCACCCAGATCAATCTCCTTCCCTTCTATGGCGTCCCGTGGGTCCTCCTCACCCTTGGGTACACTTTCCTCCAGCAGTCCTGGGTCTGCCTTTTCCTATGTTCGGCACCTCATCCGGCCCCCTCGTTGGACATATTCTTCTTTGGCCCCTTCATCAGGTGATCTCCCGTGTGGCCCCTCCTTGGGCAGTTACTCTTGTGACCCCCTCCTTGAGCAGTATTCTTCCTTGGCCCCCTCCTTGGGCATTATTCTTCTTTGGCCCCCACCTTGGGCAGTATTCTTCTTTGGCTCCCACCTTGGGCAGTATTCTTCCTTGGCCTCCTCCTTGGGCAGTATTCTTCCTTTGCCCCCTCCTTGGGCAGTATTCTTATTTGGCCCCCTCCTAGGGCAGTATTCCTCCTTGGCCCCCTGCTTGGGCAGTATTCTTCCTTGGACCCCTCCTTGGGAGATTTCTCCTGTGGTCCCCTCCTCGGGCTGTCTCACATGTGGCCATCTTGCTTGCCTTCTCCCACGTTCTCATTGTCTCGGGGTCATCAAGATCTACTCCTTCACATGCAACTCACGTTACTGCTTCTCTGTCGTCTGTTGGCCTTGCTTCCAATCTCATTGCTTCTTTCCATGTTGTTTCACTTACGTCGCTTGATCCTGTGCACTTTACTTCTGCCATTCATGTGAGCCCTCCTGGCATCCTGATTTTAGTGCCCTCTGCAGGTTACATGTTTCTGCCGAACACTTATTCTCTGTCCTTTGGTTTATTTGTGCTCCCTTTTGACCATCTGTGTGCTCCCTTGGCGTTGTGTTTTTTGTTTCCTTCTCCTTCCTGTCTGTTGCACCTGCAGCGGGCGTGCACCGTCTATTTGTTCTGTTGTGTCGTATGTCATCTTTTGGCACCTGTTGGTGGGCACGTAGTATGTTGCTGTGCGTGGTGCGCATGTTGCATGTGTGAATGTTTCCTCCATTGGTCTGATGGGCTGTTTGGTGTAAGGGTGGTCCTTCAGATGTTCTATGGGCGAAGCACTTCCCTGGTGATTTAGTGGGTAGTCTGTATCCCAAAGTTGTTGCATTGGCTGGTGCAGAAAGGTGTTTCTTTTTTTTTCTTTCTCTTAAGCTCATGTCATACGGCCTCTCTGATGATGCACATGTAGTGGCGTGCACGTGGCTTTGGCCTGTGTGCGTTCTCTCCTACCTCCCTCACCTTTGCTCACTCTCTCTGTGTGGATGAAAAGCTGGTGCACAGCTAGTCTCCTTACTGCTGCAGTGTGGTGGTCTCCTCTTTAAGGGCTTTTCCTCTCATTGCTTTAGTGGGCATCAAGTGTCTCATGGGATCCATGCATACCCCTTTTGGTGCTGGGCAGTTTAGGCACATGGCTGCTTCTTTGGGTTGGTGTTTGTGTCTGTCCCCCTCGCCACCTCAGCAGACCACCTTACCGCTATAGTAGCTTGTGGCCGGTGCCTCCTCCTCATGCTTAGCAGCTCCCATGGTCTGGTGGCTGGTCTCCTCCTCCCTCTGGTTGTTGGAGCAGTCTTTCCTGCCGGCATGAGGGCTTGCTGCTCCCCCTCTGGTCCACTTCTCACATGTCGGTAGCAGTCGCCTGCCCGTTGCATGCATAGGTGTGTCTCATCATCGCCAGTTGTTGCGTCCAAGTTGGCCTCCCTTTGGTGAGGGCCCACACCTCAAGGCCCCGCACCCCAAACCCCAGGAACACACGGAGACAAGGGAATCTCCAACTTTCTTTATTTCCCTTTACAGGCGAAGTGTCCCGTGCTCTACTAGCCCATCCTCTTCCTCCCTTCCTCCCTATGCTCTCTGGCTTCACTTCTCTACCCTTAAGGTGGCTCTCCTCTTAAGGTGGGCTGGCCCCGTTGACTGCCACAACAGACTGTCCCTATATTCCTTCCTGGAAGGCTTCCTACACGCATGATCCTCCAACAGCACGTTGGTCGTGTGTATAAATATGAGACCTACGTGCTGTAAAATTCTGGTGTCAAGTCCTTGAAACAAAGTGTGCACATCAATGAACGGTGTGGTGGCCGCTTATATTTGGACGAGTGCCAGCAAATTTTGCAGGCAAAGTGAACGCAAAAGAAAGGAAGACAGCTTAAAACGCTGACACTAAATTGGGGATATTTCTTAACATGTCTCTGAAAGTAAGATACCTGAAATGTATCTTGACAGCAATATATTAAGGGATATCGTATTATTTAATACATTAAAAAAACGGTTTCTCCTAAACCCTGCGTGTACAGCCTATTTACAGAATGCTGACACAATAAATAACCCTTTCTTTATCTTAGGAATTCTAAGAAGACCAATTGTGAAGGAAACTGGGCTGTCTGTTCGCATGTGAATTCAAGCGTATATATCATAAGATGAAATCTATTTTTAGCATCGGGTATTCTACTTGATGGAAGCCGTGTTCTTTCAACTTTAATTTGCAGTCGGAATAATACTGAAATTGTGCTATATGAAGAGTTGTTCCCTCGATAACCTTTAGTTAATTGCATTCACTGCAATACCCACTTCAATTCACAGAGATATTTTATTTCTCCATTTCAAAAGAATGCTTCTAAGGCAAATAATTAAACTTACTTAATGTGCCCTGTGAATGCAGTTTGAAATGCCTCGGAATGCATTTCATCAAAGAGCTTTTCCTGAATATCCTTTCAATGTCTGAGAAGCCTTGTTTTTCACATTGCAACCGCCTCCTGACAGGAATGTTGACTTGTAGTAGCAAAGGTTAAACTAACAACCCCATTTTTGGGGACATTTCTTAATGTGCAATAACATTGTTTAACACATTCTATTGAGCCATTAAGACAGACATTTTGGACTGAGGGCCCAAAGATGGAATGTGGGCGGACTTCATTTCTGAAATAACAGAATGTATAATTATAGTGCGGCAGTCGCTACCCTATAGTTAAGGTGAATGTCATAGGAAACGTGAAAAATGATTTGCTAATAACTTTTGACTCGTGCAACAAACGGAGTTGCACCAGGTACAAAACAACTTGGAAATTAAGCGTTGACTCGATTTCTGGGGTGCCGGGATTGGTATGGGGTAATGGCAGGCAGTATTTTTTAATTTTTGAAAGAGAACGTGGTGCCCCCTTCTTTCAAAATGATAGCGACATCTCCCATGGCGGTTTGCAGGGGAGTTTTAAATGTTATGTTAATGTTAAAGGATATTTGTACCGTGCACTATCACCACCAGAGTGGTCCCCTGGCGCTCTGGCGGCTCAGAAAGAGGGAGCGAAAGGGGGTTGGTGGGTGGAGGCTGGAAAAGTGCAAGAGTGCAGTAATGTGCTGTTGGCAGCCTCAGCCCGGGGGTCCGTCGGCTGGGCCTGGGGTCTATGCGGCCGGTAGTCATTGTGTAGTGATGTGCGAGTCTATGTGTGTTCATTGTTTTGTTGTTGCAGTGTAGTGAAGTTTGTGCAGTTTGTTGTGCTGGAGGTTTGTGGTTGTGTTTGGTTAGGAGTTTGAGAAGTGTATGCAGAGGAGGAAATTGTTAGTGGTATTGGTTAGTTAGTATCTCTATCCTGAATTGACGAGTTGGGCTCGCGTAATCTCAAACGATCGGGTGCTTGGGCACCCTGTGCCACTGAAGGTTTGTGGCCGTTTTGATTCGAGGCCCCTTGAGCATTTAGCTGCCTCCTCCGCCTGCTCCGTCAACAACCTTTCATGTCCCTCACCCCCACTCACATGGCCAGCTCACCTGCTAGTGTCCATACCTCAGTTAGTGTGGTGACTGGTGGTGTATCACCCATTCCTCAACCCTGTGGTGCCTAGTTGTAGCTTTACGGGTGGTTGGGGATGGTAAGGATTGGCTGGGGTTGTTACCTCCGTCTCCCTGGGTCTTGCATGTGGGCCACTCTGTCCAGCATCACCCCTACTGGTGCTCTGAGTGCTTCTCTGTCGGTTCTGGGAGCTTGTCAATGTCCTTTACTGTTGAGTCAATTTTCTTACTGTTGTTCCGGTTTTAGTCTTTGGTATTGAAGAGACAGGTTTTTAGTAGTTTTCTGAATTTAAGGTGATCTTTGGTGTTCCTTATTTCTTTTGGGATGTTGTGAGAAATTGTCATTTGGAGTGGGGGGAAGCGTGACAGGACATCAGGCTAGAGGTGAGGATGGGGAAAGAGACTAACATGAGAAATTGCAGAGTCTAGGATGCAGGAAATAAGAGGTTTTCCATGAAGACATTTTGTATAACTGTGGCTATGGATAGAGTATCCCATAACGGCAGCTATATATTCATATGACACACGTAGTTGTAGCCACGGGTAGCCATTAATTAAAAAGATTAAAACACTCATGTGGAGGGGTGAAACATTTCAAATGACATCAGGCTACATGTGAGGAGAGGGAAAGAGGATAGCATGTCAAATTGCAGAATGTAGGAAGCAGGAAATAAAAAGTTTGCTCCGAAGACATTATCTGCCAACCGTGATGACAGCCACATTTATAACCAGAGCTATCCGCCCATAATTTCAAATATGCAACATGTAAGTGCATCACTTTAAACATATAGTCGATACAGAGGACATGCAGGGGGCATCGTAATGAGAGAGGGAGGGTGTTTTGGGGTGTGGGAGCATGAGGGGACAATACTGAAGCTTGTAAAATTACATAAAAAGTTAAAATGCACATTTTTGAATTTTCATCAAATAACCATGGTTACAGCATCCTGGGATACAAAGTTGTCTTTTCTGAAACAGACTGCATAAAATGGATAATATAAGGGTCCATTTATATAGTCTGTGTTTTTTCTATTTTTATAACTGGATGGGTGGCTCTAAAAACAGCTGTTAAGGGGGTGGAAGGAAGAGGGTGGAATTTGGATGGAGAGAACATTAGGGATGTAACATGTAATAAGGGATTAAGAAGTGCCACAGGCCTATTACATCGCCACTGAGTGAAACTGACAGTGCTCAAGCCGATTATATCCACCAGCCGTTCCAACTGTCTATGGGAGGAAAATGATGCTGTCTCTTTCTCACCCCCTCCCATTGTATACAATGTGTCAGGGTGGGGCTTTCATATTTAATTTTCTAAGCCCTCTCCTGTTGGCTGCATGTCACATCACAGGAGAGCATTCTGCAGAAAGGACAGTTTCAGAAGGGGGAGTGTGGTGACGTACTTTGTTCTGCTCATAATTACGGTGTTATTTACTTTTACCAAGAACTGAAAGCTTCATACATAATTTAATTAATCTTATTTTTAATAATACAATTATGGAACAAACGTGCTCCCTTCCTCCTGTGCAAGTTAATTTTTCATCCACCCATGCCTTGATCACTGGCTTAGCATGCACTATTTAAACTTTCATCTTGTACCTCCCCATCCCACCCGTTTTGCTACAATGCACATGCTAACTGTGGCTGATTTGCTAGTAAACTTCAGTTCATCTCTGCTTGCAACACTTGGATCTAGCAGGACATTTCAGTGAGTCCCCGAGAGGCCTGGCTCATGCGCAACAGGACCTCCCCTGCTGGCATGAGATAAGGGTCATATTTGAAAGAATCCTCCTTGCTTCCTTTTCTGTAAGATCTTCTCCCCTTCAAACATACTCCATGGGTCTGTTTTTGATGATGTACACTGGTTGACATGTAACCTCGGGCGCTGGGGTTAGAGAAGAGAAGAAATACAGGGCTCTCCTCAGCATGGATGATCCGTGCATGTACATTCTATGGGTAATATACATCTTTACTTTGCATGGATGGTCTGTGTGTGTATCCTGTATGGGCATTATTATACATCTTAATTATGTATGGGTGATACGTGTATTTACCGTGAATTACACTTGCCAACCATAAGGATTTGGGCGGTAAGCTACTGTGTTTTATGCAGTTATATCACCCACAGAATTTGCTACGAAAACCTACCGATTTCCAGGCCTGGCCAGCCAGCTCTGTCCAGTGTGAGCAAGGAGAGCAGCATCCAGGATACATACAGGATACATGGAGATGGGTGTGTTAAATGGCCCATTAATTTGACAGATGTATGCTGACGGGGGCAGTGATTCCCTCTGTTTCATTAGTCCCTATATCTTCTTTCACCTGCTGCTTCTCACCCTGGTTACATGCACCTTCTCTTGACCCATGTTACCTATCTCCCTTCTCCTTTTTGTCAGCTCCCCTTTTTACCAGCATTTCACCAAACCCTTGTCCGCAACCCTTCTCCCAATGGCATCTACCTATTCCCCCTTCTCACCAGCCCCCTCTTCACTATGTAACCTCCCCCTATTTCTGGTATGCCTTCGTCACCTGCCTCTCCCCACTCTTTTCTCCCTCCATATCATCTGCCCCTTCTCCCAGGTGTCAGCCTTCCCTCGCACCCATGTGACCAGCCCATTCTGCCCCTGTCACCTGACCCTTCTCCATTTTCCTGTCGCCTCTTTTCTCGTTGCCATGTCTCAGTCTCTCCCCCACCCATGTTACTTATGCCTTCTCCCCATGTCTCCAAACGCTTCTTCCCCAGGGCTGGGGTGTTGGATGTCTGAAACAACTTGGTTGATTAGATGTGTTGTTGTCTTAAGGGGTGTGTTGCCATCTTATGGCTAATGTGTATCTGCTGGGTTATTGGTGTATGATGGGGTTATGAAGGTAACAAGTGAGTGTCTGAGTCTCACATGGGACTGGGGTTGCTGGACTGGAATGGAGCTGTTTGTTGAGGGTCGAATGACTGAGAGGAAGGGCGAAGAGGAGGGAGGATGCCTGTCTCTTTTAAGAGCGTATGATTGTTGGCTGAGAAAACTTGGTATGACAAATGTGTGCTGTTTTTTATAGGCATTGGTGTCTGTTTTGTCTGGAGATCAGTGCCTGTTTGATGGATGTGTGCGATTGTCTGATTGGCGTTCATAGCTCAGAGGTTTGAGCACTTGATGCTGCGATCTGTGTGTAATCTGGAGGTTGCAGGTTTTAATCTGAGCATGGCCAACTCAGACTTTTATCCTCCTGAGGTGGATAAAAAGTACAAACTTTGGTTGGGTGATAGTCTATATATATATATGTTCTATGTAAAGCTCTTTGGAGAACGCGATATATAAATAATACATTTTGTTTGTAATTATGGGCCCACACGTGCTGTTTGATTAAAAAAGAAAGCGACTAAAGTTGTCACCCAAAACATGCAGGAGGATGAGAAAGGCATTTGCAAATTGGCAGGTGCAGTGGCCCACAGGATGCATAATGCCGGCCAGGCTGCGTGCAAATCTATCACATCATTACCCACATACAGGTGTGTTCTCTACAAGTCTTGGCCCCTTCGTAAGTCCTCTCATTCATAGTATATTTTCTATAGAACTTCATACCAGATTCCTCTCACTTCTTTTCTAAGTGCTCTATTCATGTCATAGGTGGTTTCTGGGTATTTTATCATTCATTGACTGGTCATGCTAACTCCTATGGCCATCCTCCCCTGCTACCTGCCCCTCTCCATTCAAAGCATCTCCTCATGGGAACTCTTTGAATTCACTTTGATCAAGCATTAACATCACTCGTTTCACTCAAAGTGCCGCCTGGTGTATTTTCAAAGCAGTCTTCTGAGAGTTAATGATTTAATTGGAGCTGTGAACCCACCAGTGGTATAATAAAAATGTCTTAACCAGGTTTGCCTTCATCCACTTGATTTATAAAAACGAATCGTGTCCTTCAATTAAGTTCTTTTAAAAACAAAAAATGTCAAAGCCAACAGTTTTGGCTTGTGTATGAGTATTTGGCATTTGCCAGACACTGCTATTAGGTAACCAGGTGCTCGCATCATTTTGCAAGTGCTGCCATCACCGGCCAGTTACTTCCACTATGGCAGTGCTTTGCAAGTGCCTTTCCCATTCCTACACAAATTCTTGGCATTGCCAATGCTTGTTTGTTTCATTTATTTAATACCCTTTAGACTAGCATGTGAGAATGGTTTATACCAAGGTAGCCTTTTGGAGAATGGAAAACAGGTATGAAAATGGGTTATTGCTTGAAGCGTAAAGGCACTCCGTTATTTACTGGCCATTGCCATAGAACAAAAAGCCCAGGTACTTGCCAAATGGTCACATGCCTGGCTCCTTGCTAGTGCAGTTGGGCAGGATGGGGAATACAGTGCAGCAGAGTAGCTACCAAAAACCTCCTTCCGCACACTGGAATTTTGAGGAGCAGGGTGGCTTAGATGGCACTGCTTGCTTCCCTGCTGCCATTGATAGTTTAAATGAGGGGGCAGATAGTCCAGGTTAGTGATGCAGAATGGTTTCCCATTGCTTCAGTTGTCCAGACCAATGCTTTCTGAGATTACACAGTGGGAACGGGGAGGGGAACAACTACTCTGGTATGTTACAACGGGGTGGAAAAGGGATGAATGTACTGTTTCTTTTTTCAGCACTGCCAATTGTATGATTTATGATTCTCTCTGATGGTTCTTTTTGCTGCTTTGTAGTTCAACTGGATCACACCAGCAGCTCCATTCAAGTAAATATAGAAGCTGCTTGGTCCCTGCCACTGACATTCCTTGCATCAATGTGAGGGAGGTTTGTTTTCATTGTACCCTTTATGCAGTCAGCTGATGGAGTTGCTCAGGTATGTGTGTCTGAGTGTGAGTATGTGGGGTGGTTTAATATATTTGTATTGTTGTGTGTTGATGATATCTAACTCAGTCTTCCTTGTGTCTTGGGTAATTTGCCAAGAAACTGGGTGCTTAGAAATGAAACATCCACTATCTTTTTTTTTCTCATTGTGAGGGATAGCTGCGGTTATAGCTGAGGGTATAGAGGTGGGGAGTAGGCAGGGGGACACCAAGTGAAATTCGGGAGTTGGAGGAGCTCTAGGGACTGAATTTGCAACACAAAGCTTTCCTGTAACCTCGGGTATCAGACAGAATAGCTGAGAGCATTTAATAGCAAACTGTGTCACAGAAACAACAACATTTGTGGGGAATGGAGAGAGCACAGGGGAGGATTAGGAGGCATTAAGCTTGTAGACTGTTTTTCCGATATTCACAGCTATATAACGACAGATACCTGCAGCCGTCTGTAGTCCATAGTAAACATTGCATCCATGTCTTCCATCCATGCACTAACTAAGACAACCCTGCTTAGCTTCAAAATGAGGAAGGGACTGTCTCCCTCAGGCCATTTTGCCTAATACATGAGCACAAGTTGCAAGACCAATTAGAGCAACATGGCCTGAGGGGCCACCCCTTCCTAGTTTTGTTACTAATCTTGGTCAGTCCCTGTTACGGCACATATGGAAGACAGTCCACAGTCCTGGATGCCGTGTCTTTTCTTAGATTTAAAAATATTGTAACAGTATCTCTCTTCTGCCTTTGACACGGTTAACCACAAAATCCTGATCACACATCTCTGTGACACCCTGAGAATCACAGGTCAAGCTCTGGCATGGTTAATCTTCTTTCTCTCCGACCGCCCATCCCAGGTGGAACATAGAGCCTTTCTCTCGACTATAGCTCTCTTAACCTGTGGCGTTCCCCAGGGATTTAAGCTACCCCCCTCGTTCTTCAACGTGTACATGGCTGCCCTGGCACGTGTGATTGCCACCTTCACCTCTAACTTCCAGTGGTACACGGATGACAAGCAACTATCTTTCAGGCTACCCTTAGCCGCCTCCTCCTCCTCGCGCATATCTGAGTGTCTGTCCACTATTCAGTCATGGTGTGCTGCAAACAACCACAGCCTCAACCCCAGTGAGACAGAGATTGATCGCATTGGGACCAGTGCTCCTGCTTTCCCACTATCACTCTGGCCGGCCTCCCTTGGCTCTTTGCCTGAACCCACCTGCGAGGCAAGAAACATTGGGATCATTTTAACTCCAGTCTCTCCTTCTCCTCTCACATTTCCAACATCTATAAAAAGTCAAACTTTCAGCTACACCTCTTCAGAGGTACTCTACCTTTTCTCACTTTCGCCCAGCGGTTCACTGTCTCCAGAGCCCTGGTTATCTCTAGGCTGGACTTTTGCAACAGCCTATTCCTTAACCTCTCTTCTGCCCTGCACCCCCTGCAACTCATCAAGAACAGAACTGCAAGTCTTATCCTTGGCATCAAGCCCAGGGACCACATCTCCCCGGTGCTGAAATCCCTTCACTGTCTCCCTGTGGCTGCAAGGATCAAGTTCAAGACTCTATGCATTGTCCACAAGGCTTTCTGGGGCTGGGACCTAACTACCTGCAATGCTGCCTACCTAGATACTGTCCCTCACAAGCCCTCCATTCATCTACCTCCAACCTTCAGTGAGTGAGCCGGTTCTCCAAGCAGAAGTTTGGAGGGCGATCCTTATTCTCAGCAAGTGCCTCCCTCTGGAATAGCCTCCCTGCCATCCTCCATCTTGAGCCTGACCTTCTTAAGTTCCAGAAACTCCTCAAGACCTTTCTCTTCTCCTCTTCCTTCTCTCTCCCTCTACCCTCCTAACCTAGCTCTCTGCTTTTTTCCTCTCTCCGTCCTCTTCCTTACAGCTTGCTGTCTGGCCATCTGGTGTACTCAGAGACTCATAGGTCCCGGGCATCCCCGCTAGTCCTCTTTTGCACTTTCCTCAGGGCCCTACACCCCACCCACAATCACTAAACTTTAGAAATAACCAAAGAGAGTGGCTCTCTCTGCACTTACCCCAGTCTCCACCGACCGGATGCACTTGGACATCAACCTCCCTGTGACCGTCTGTGCACTTGAACGGTCCATACACACCGTGCCTCAAAATCATCTGTCTGTCTTCCCTCGTCTTCACCCCTTAATTGCACCGGTAAGATTGCAGAATCACTGTCAGGCCTATTTGCTGTATTTCAACTGTTATATGTACTTAACGCATTTAGTCTGCCTGTGCATACTATTATCATATCAAAATTTCAAGGGCCCTAGCGACTGTTATTTTTTCTTCATGTTCCCACCCTCCTTGACTGCTTTGAAACAATTGCCTTTTTACAGGCACTTTATAAATAAACAATACCATACCAGACCATGCCCTCAAAAAACACACTGCATCTGCATTATATTTTTAAGGTGAGGGGAATAATGCCACAATTGTACAGTTTTTTCCTAACATAGTCCTATAAAGATTTATATATGTTAGTGACACTATGGTATGTGTACTTGTCAAGTTATCTTTATAAAGCAGAGTATTGTAGAAAGCCAGGCATGGGGTGGAGAGGCAAAATGATGAACGGGCAAGTGAGTCATGAGTATTTGCCAACAATGTGGCAAGAGAGTTTGAAATCCTGGACACTGCTGTAGTTATTTTCCCCTGATTGTGACTGCTTTTCAAGGCAAAAGTAGAGGACACATGTGGGTGGACATCATAACTTTTTTTTCAGAGGGTGGATGCAATACATTGTTTTTTTTTTTTAGGTTGGCAAGCTTGCTCAAGTATTTAGCTACCAGGTTTTTACTCAGGTTGTTATGTTCCCAGTGCAGATGCTTACCCAAAGACCATAAGCACTTTTTACATGTTGGTATTTTTGTGTTTGTGTATGTGTGTGCAGGGTTGTTTTTAACCATGTGTGTGTGTATGTGTGTATCTATGGAAGTCTAATGGGGACCAGTGAGAGGGAGTGGATGTTCAACAGTGTTGAAGGTAAAATACTTTCCTTTGTCCTTTTTTTTTCAAATATATGCACCTTCGCCTAAATGTCCAAGTCCATACCCAAGGTTTATATATACCTCCATTGTTGCATGTTATCTGCCACTTGTATTGATGTTTGAGCACACGCACATTCTGTGAGGCAGCACACAAAATCATATAATATGAATGTGCTGGGATATGTTTACTCTTGTTATCGCTACTACTCAGTGTGCTGCATCAGTACTGTAGCCTATATACCTTTCTTGTACCCACCATTGTAAAAATGGTGCACCCTACCTGTGTGTGGTCATGAGTACCACTGAAATGGACTGCTATTGTCATCTTTGAAATGACGATTGTTTAATAAACTAACAGGGTGCAAAGGTTTCACTCAGCACTAGCCAATGGCTTGTGATATTTGACTCTTGGGGACTACGAAATGCTGTACTGTGTGAATATGTAGAATTGAGGTGGCAATTGACTTTTGCACAGCTGGCTAGTAGCTTGCAACCTGAATGTTTGCAACTTGATTCTAAATTAAGTGGGGGATCAGAGGACCTTCTGGGAATGCCCATGCTTAATGTGATCACTAGATGGCATGCTAAGGGTTGTGAGACGTGGAGGGGATCAGAGATTTCTATTTTTGTTCCAATTCCAGGGTGGGGGAACGTGGCTCGGTTCCTTAATTCCTTAATATGGTCCTGGCTTTCTAACCTGTATCAAGTTTACTCTTCTCACTCCACCCTCACCCACTCTCATTACTGGATTGGTCTCAAAGTATCAGGTGGTTAGACTTTGTATATTTTATAGGGTAGAGTTATTTTGATGTCTGAGGTAAGTGAGTTTCTGAGGTCAATCAATATATACACTTTGGATACAACAGCACATATGATGCTTCTTTCTGGCTGTCAGCCCCAGAAAGCGTATGTTGAACAGCATACCATACACATGGTATGGTGTGGTTCTAAAGCTTGTTCAGAGGCGTTCAAATTGCACAGCCTCCTTAATGAAGATCATAAAGGTATAATCAGAAGAGTTGATTGCACATGCATATTTGCACTGTGGTACCAAAGCATTGAAGCTAATATTTCAGCGTTGTCTCTAGATAACATTGTGGTACTTTTTTCATCTTTTTTTACTAGAATATTAAAACACATTCGTTTATCAGGAATAATTACACAAGGGAACCTCTCCGGTGCATACTTGACACTTTGCAACATGCTTGTGTCTCCACGAACTAGGCTTCTCCAAGTTAAATCTACCAAGATTAATCGGGAAATGGAACGCATAAAATTACCAAATGATAGGTGGCCTCTAGATATATTTAAGGGGTTGGGAATAGTGAGGAGTTGGGAATAGTTAGGACTCGTGTTGGTGTGTCTTTGTAATGGGTTGAACAGTTAGCCTGCTGAGGCTGGACATTGGAATAACTGAAATCAGCTATAGTAGGTTGGGGAAGGGAGTGTGCCTCTTGTATAACTTTTTTTCTCTATATGTATTTGGAATTATTTCACTGAGAATGGTGGCTGTGGATGTACATGCGCACAACCATAATGTGCAGGCAAGTGTTGAACTCAACTTGCAGGTAAGTCAGTGACTAGATGGGTATACTTACGATGTGGGTATAATGTGCTGACTTTTGAAGCAGCATGGTATACTTACTAGGAATACGAGTTTATTACCTGCACTCTTCTTGCTCTATTAATTGAAATACTTTCTCAGGTTTGTCTCCTCCATGTAAAAGAATACTTTAGATGAGGGCTTGCCACTTGATTAGGCCTATGCATTTAGCATCTATCCAACCCACCCATTGGAGTTCCTGATGGGGCAGTGAGTTCACCCACATTGCGCTCTCCTGGGCAAAATCTCTGCAGCTGTTTTATTCTTGCAGGTGGACGTGGGCATTGTGTTCTCTATATCCAACACTGCAGACAAGGGCTACCACCACATAAGCCCATTGCGATTTGCATCTATTCAACACATCCATCGGAGCACCTGATTGTTCAGTGAATTCTCCCCCCCTTTGCGCTCCTGGTTATATGTGATTATATTGAATTAGAAAACAAAGAATGCATTTTGAACAATCCCAAAACATCTATAACAAATAACTAATTATGTTGGGTTTTTTTTATACTTTTCACCCACCCCAAAAACTGCTATTCTCATTCCCAACCACATATGCATATGTTTTTAAAAATTGTAATTTTTTAATGTTTTGAGTTTGTTCAAAAATCCATTTGCTGCTCTCCTGGGCAGCTGGTTGACAGCAAAATCTCTGCAGTCATTTTTCTCCTGCACGTGGACTCGAGCATCGTATCCTATATGTCCAAAATGTCAGATTAGGGCTTGGCACTAGATTAGGCCTTTTCAGGTAGCGTCTGTTCAACCCGCCCATTGGAGCGCCTGAAGGGCACTTAGTTATCCCCGCTTGCACTCTGCCTGGCAGCTGGTTGATGACAAAATATCTGCAGGTGTCTTTCTCTTGCAGGTGGACCAAGGATTGCCAATAGACTAGGCTCATGAAGTTTGTGTCTATCCAACCCACCCGTCGGAGTGCCCGATGGGGCAGTGGGTTCTCCCACATTGTGTTCCCCTGGGCAGCTGTTTGATGGCAAAACCTCTGCAGCTGTCTATCTCTTGCAGGTGGACTGGGCATCGTCTCTTCTACGTCCAACAATGCGGACAAGGTCGCACCACTAGACAAGGCCCATGCAGTTTGTGTCTATCCATCCCGCCCATCAAAGCAGGGCAGTAAATTCCCCTCCCTTGTGTTCTGATGGGTGGCTGGTTGACAGCAAAATTGCAGCAGCTGTTTTTCTCTTGCAAATGGGCCCAGACATCATCTCCCCAGCTATCTAATCAAGTTCCTTCTGCACCTCCTTAGGCAGTCCTCTTTTTAAAATAAAGTAAAACAAGGACGTGGATTGATCCCAGTCGCTGACCGTTTCTGCTCTCCACATCTCCTGAACCCTAATAATGTACTGCGCAGCATCTTCCTCGTCCCCCATTGTGCATTGCATTATGGATTGTAAATCAGGGGTGTCTGGGAATGTCTGCTGCAGTGCATCCCATACTCACGCTCTAATCTTATTGAATGATGCCCCATTATGGGCGTCATTGATCAGTGTCACTCCCGGGTATCCTGCTTTAACCCACACTGTCTCTGCCTGATCTCCCACTGCAGCTACTAACAAGCACTTAATGTCCCCTACGGCTATTGGCACCCTTGCTTTGTGTTTCTAAAAGGCATAAATCCATTTTCCTGCTCCTGCAGTGAGATGGAGGAGGGCTTTGAGAAGATTGTTTCTGTCCATTTGTGCCGAAGGAACACAATGGATCATGGGCATTTGTAGTTTCACCTTAACTTTCCCACCCTTAACAACACTTACTTTCTTCTTTGACAATACTGTCCTACCAAACCTTTCCCTTAATCTTCCGTCCCATTGGCTTTCTACTCTCGGTGTAGTCACGGGTGCTTGCTCTGCCCCTCCCTCTGTGTCATCGAAATGACTCCAATATTCTTCGCCCCCTCATCGGGTCCCCACATTTTCATACACCAGGCTGTCTGTTTCTCCTTCCCGCTCTACATGAACAGCTCTTATGGGTGCACTGTCAATCCTGAACAAGAAGTGTTCCGACTTCCATTCATCCGCAGGCATCTTTGAGGGCAGTCCTGTAAGGCAGCATCGGAACCACTGGCACCCGTGTTGTTTCACAGGCTGCCCTTAACCTTGCCAATTCTGTACTTGTGGTGGCCAAGGCCAGCTTGAGGTCTCTTGCACTTTCCCCTGTGTGGGTGGACACCTCAGGGGGTGCCATATATGGTGGGGGCAGAGCAGTGTTTGGACCGGCCACCATCATAGCTCCAGAAACATAGGTCAGGTTAGTGTATCCTTCTGCTGGCTGGGTGGTGAGCCGGTAAATCCACTTCCTTGTCTCCCCACTCTTCCCAGTCTCCTCTGTACTCTTTTTCTTACTATTGTCAGGTTTCGGCCCATTCCGCTCAGGGACCTCTGTTTCCTCCAACATTCTCCTGAGGTCCAATATCTCCCTTCTATTCTGTAATAGTATACTTTGCAGTTACGTACGTGGACATATGGTCCAAGGCTCACCTGGCAAATGACCCCCACTCTGGCCAGGATTGGGGCATCCCTTCTCCTTTAGTCTCAGTTACCCATTGGTTATGATAATTCTTAATTTTGTCACAGTACAGGGCAGGGCTTTACATATGTGGTCTAGGGGTGTGTCTGTCCCATGGCTATGTCCAGTCAATATTGTGTGTTTAAAATGTTCTTATACAGTTGTCCCCCAACTTAACTCAAAAATACACTTCGTCCAATATCACGTTAAAACATGTGTATTATAATCACGTCAGTACTATCAGTCAATTCCGTCAAACTGTTTATAACAAAAACATCAATTTCATCTTTTCCCCCACAATCGTTTCCCCCTAGAGCATTTTCAATCACTCCCATCACGCTCCCCTGATGCTCTCGAACCAAACACGCCACCCCTGGGCCCCCTCCGTATATATAAAAATACACTAAAAAAATAAACTAAAATAACAAACTAAAACAACAACCACTACTCTTCCTGAGCTCTCTAATTATATGGAGCTCCTAATTTTCTCCTTGTGTTTATCTCTCGCACTGGTCGGGACAATGCAAAGTGGTGTCACCATGTCCCCTTACTCAGGGAGGCTGCTGTATGCCTTTTTTTCCTTTTCCTAAATATACCTTAAAAAATAAAATGAATAAAAATGGCCATAAAAACTTCCAAAATCAACAAGTCCGAATATGCTTTCACTTCCATTCACTGCGTGTTCCTCCCTTTCAGTCTGCTCTACATCCGTACCCAAATGTTGTTATCCCTTGCAGGCTATACTCATGTGTTTATGTTTTTCCAAAGGCCTCCGTTCACAGGTAATCCACAACAGGCCTGGCCCTCTCCCTGGAGCCATACCCCACTTCAACGAGCAGGCGGGATTTCTGCAAAGACGGTACCCGCAAGTGCCACTCAACATACACATTTTGGGAATGGTCTCTGTAGGTGGGCATGGCCCTTATGTAGAGGCCGCCTGGATACCTCTACAAGTATGGGAGCGGTGGAATCACGTCGTAAGGTTCATTAAATGAAGGCAAGTCCCTTTTATGCACACTCCAGAAAAAAGACAGCCTGCTAGGGAAATAGACTAGTGGATAGCATTGCAAGCATAACATGGTTTCATTATACATAATACAAATATCAGCAAAGCACTCTGCTGCTTGAGAGCACTCTAACTCCTACAATCACAAACAGGGGCTTACAAATCCCACACATGCCATAATATACAGTACAAATGGGTGCCACTGATTGGAGCCACCCTACACATGAGCCTGCTCCATAGGGGATGCCAGGCAGTAATTGGTTAGTTCTTTCCTGTCGGTCTGGATTCACGTGGTTCAGCTGGGCTCATCCTCGCATTGAAAGTCGGTTCAGACATTAATACATTGTTCCTGTCTGAACTGAACATGCTAAGCCTGAATATGAACTCATTGTGGCAGGCACCTGGGCAGTACAGAAAATGGCGGCAGGGGGAAGGGAGGATACAATACAGTCACCATGACCCACACATTCAGGGCTTCATTGATACCGAAGTTCCTGCACTGAAGGTCTCCACTCATGGTTTTGATCTTTCATTACTCCTCCCTGTTCCTCGTGTTACAAGGGATATGTTATCATGCTTGAAAGAAATACAACCGTGCATGCTTAGATCTTCTCGGGACACTTGATTTGTGTTGGGACAGAGGGATCTTTTGCTTATCAGGGAATGCAAAGGTATGTAGGTCGGGTCAGTTGTGTGGTGCTGACTCTGGCCTGGCTTGTGGGGGTTAAAGGCCTAATGGCAGTTTGGTGGAGATAAATGGGCACAGCGAAGAGCCTGTTTTTGTCTCACACTCTTGCAGGGTGCATTCCTTTGGAAGAAACTAAATATTCGCAACACTGGAGGAACGAGGGGGAAGTGTGCTTCTGCCGGAACGGGGCTCTGCTGAGTCAGTTTGTTTTGCAGGAGTAGGCCTAGTGAGCAAGGAACGTAAAAAGCGTGACCCTGCATCTTATCCCCTTTGGGCTCAATACAAAATGGAGTCATGGGCTATGGGTTTTCTAATAAAGCACATCTACTTCCATGCACTACAGTGCCTCTACATATTGCAGATTACTCCCCCCTTGCATGTTTTATCACGTCATATGATGTTCGCCTTACCTGGAAGCGCCTAGGGGGGGTGGGATAGGCTCATCTCCATCCCAACAACTAAAAACATGTGAGAATCCTTGTCATTGATCATGTGAAACTATTTTTAAGAGATGGGGACAGGCAGATAGATGGAGGCCAGGTATATCTGCAAGCTCAGGTCCACCATGTATGGGCTAAATAGGGATACTGAAAAGGATTTTTTTTTTTTAATGAGAAGCCAAAATTGATGATGACCTCATCAGGAGGTATTGTGTTCCACAAGTAGGTGGACATGCTTGTTGCCAATGCTTGTTTGAATTAAGGGATGATTACTTCCATCGTTATTAGGAATAGAACTATATGTTCTCTTATTCATGCATTGGATTATACAAAGTAGAGTATTTTGGCAACTAGGCTCAACACTGGGAACATTACTCATTTTTGTATTTGTTTGGCGCTATTTAAGAAATAGGGCTACAGGACTTACTTTACTCTCCTGGTATATGATTTACAATATATGACCGGATTACGCCCATATTTTCTAGACATGCCAATTACACTGAATGGGGACAGTGTTACATGGCACCAGGGTATCACATTTCTTAGATTTGCGAACGTACTTAGACATCTTAATATTTATATTTAATTAACACAGATTGCCATTTTTTTAAAATTGGGCATACAAAGATGATGCATACATGATGCATACACTATTAGTAATAACGTCAATAATATGAGGATAGTGACACAATGAAATGTACCATTACAGCTATGATTCTATCTGTGGAATAATCATGTTTAAAGTGACATTTTGTCACAGCGAAATGGAGCAACAAGTTAATTCCAGAGAGAGTGTAATATTTCCAACATGGCTCCAACATTGCGTACCACATTCTCTACGAGTGCACTGTTAAATTGTGTTTTTCTCTCACTATGAGGTGTTAGTGTAATGCACATAATGACAATATGCTATTGCTTACAGCAGATGCATTTTTCTTGGGAATTTGGATAAATCATCGCCTTAAAAGATTAATGCCGCATGACTATGAATGGCGTGAGGTCAACATCTACAATATTTAACACTGGGCATATGGTGCAGAAGCACGGAACGCTAATGAGAGCGACAAGCTTTACTTTGAACACTTAGCCCTAATATATAGGTTAGTGTGCAATCTAGGGCCGATATCATGATGAAGTGAGTAACTTGTAAAACGCATATGAGTAACTTAACTTAAAATAGAACATGTATTGTTTCTTGACATTCGAATTTGCAAAACGCCTAAGGATATTTGAATCAGGTGTGGACTGGGAACCAAAACAGGCCCTGGAAAAAATGTTCAAAGTTGAACCATATTAAACATTTTGAGCAAGCCCAACCGTTTTCCTATGACAAGGTGCAAATAAAATACAAAAGAGGCCCAGGGTGCAGAGGCCCACCAGGACATTTCCAGAATTCCCTGTGGGCCAGTCCAGCCCTGATTTGAATATCCACTTAAGTATGGGTTTTCTTTGCGTTGCATATATGCTATGTGTTCTTTCTTTTTTCCCATTCTACGTGTAGACGTCAAACATTAGGTAAGCTTTAATATTGACGTAATGTGATATTTCAAAATTACTTTTCGAATCAATTTCAAAATTGTATGCGCCTAGATACCTTTGGGTTAGGTGCAGATACCTTTGGGTTAGGTGCACTTTACAAATGAACGCGTATATAAATAAATACATGTGGAGAAATTGTGTCTTTTTGCTTCTGTATGGACAGATATATTATGGTCTTTTCACCATTGAAGCTACCATAGTAGGATCCAGGATGATCGATTGGTGCTGTATTTTCGTTTGAGCAGTATCCATGATCATTTGAGGATAATTTTGCAAGGCATATAAAGAGGTACAGATATGTAGATACATGTTCTTATGAGGTATAGTGCATGAATATCTTCAGAAATGGCAATGGGTATATGAGAACAAACACTTTATTCGAGGTGTAATATTTTCTCCAAACCGTATCTTTCTTTTCTCACAACTCTTGCGTTATCCTAAAAACTGAACTATTTTTAATGTGGTAACTGGTATAATTATGTGGACTTAAGGAGGTGGTAACTTAAATTAGAATGTACGCTTTGGTAAACGGCAGTGTCACCTGTTTGTATGCTTAGTGCTATGAATGAACGTAATCTGAACTGTTCAACTAACATGTCTCTTATTTTTGTGAATTTTTCCCCCTGCCCATTTTGTATTACTCCCGATGTTTTAACGGTTGTCACGATTGTCTCTATTATGTTGTACTGATCATCTTCATGTGATTATTTTATTGTATTTGATCGTTTTTCATCCGAAGGCTTACTGTTGTTTTCGATGTCACTGCTACTTGTGTGCATACTGTGACTTGCTTAGAGACTGAGTTATCTTGCCATGAGAAAGCTCCAGAGGGGTGAAACTGATAGCAAACAAGTTTGCAAACCTCATGATAGCATAGAATATGTTTAGGATAATTTATCAAACTGTTAGGTGTATTGTGTAATTTGCAGGAGGCCCATTTTACGACAACATATTACATCCATAGGACAATTTATCTTTTTGTAAGGTTCTTTTTGTAATTTCTTAGGATGTCACTATAGTAACCTATGCACAATCTAACATGTATGGCGAATTTGGGTTAGACATCATATTGTGTTGTTCTAAAGAATGTATGTGAATCCATTTGCGTTTGTATTTTTCTTGGAATCTTTAATTCGCCCACAGTGTGTTTAAAATAAATGTGAATAATATTTGAATCTCATTAATTGGTATTACTTTATATTAAGGAGAGTTGGTCTGTTGAGATTCCAGTCCATTTAGATGGACATTTAGTTGTTTCCTAGTTCCTGTGAATGCAGGTCTTTGCTAATTAAAGGGCTATTACTTTCTGGTGCTGGTGAGGTGATGGGCTGTCTTGTAGGTCGTGTAGCAGTATCACTCTTGCTTCTCAGTGTAATTATGTCTCAGTAGTTGCATCTATGTGATCCATCACTTTGGGCAAGTAGCCCAACAGCTTCGGATATGACCAAGGGATGTGTACTATGTTTGCGTTTGTGCTGTTGTATCGCCAGCACTTGTCATCTCTATTTAGTTCTGCTGTTTGCAGTTTGCTCGGTGACCAATGTCATTTGCAGAGTATTTTAAATTGGTAGAGTTGTGCTTCTCTTATCCCTGTCATGTGAAATCTCAGTGCCATGTCCCATTCGGCATTTTTAAAAGAGACTTGTAATATGCGTTTCCTTTAGTGTCTGGGGCCTGATTCTGTAATGTCAGTGGAAGATGAATGCCATACCAGGAGGATGCTGAATATCCTGGAGACTATCTGTGTTTGTCTCCTTTGCTTGTGGTTAAGACATGTACTATTGGGGAGCCTATGCCAGAGTATGTACTTGACCTCATACTGTTTTTATGCATGCTTTTAGTAGTATAATCTTACATTTTTGGGAGAAAATATGTCCTTTGTAGCTTATCGAACATAGTCATTCCATCTGTGTTACAGACATGTTGCCCATTCTTTCCAATTAAACATTTGTCATTATATTTTCGGTTTCCATTAGTTCCAGGTGAGCACCTCTATGTGTAGGTGGGAGTCTACTTGAAATAATCTGTGTGCTGCCACCTAACATCTAAGTGTGGCATGTGTAACTAGATGTGTGTTTAACTTGTTATTCTGCCCATATAGTAGCCCCTGCTTGGAGTACACATTTGCAGCCCACATCTCAAGTTTTAACCAGTCTGGTTCCTGGCCCTCATCTGATATGCAGTGTGACAAGTAATATAGTTTCATCGGCAGTAGTTGTATGCCTCTGTATAGGGTGCTAGCAAATAGCTTTTCACACTCACTCTTGGTCTGAATTTGCCCCACAGAGAGATTTTTGTATCCTCAAATCAGCATCTTTGAAGAATTTCTTTGTAGGTAATAACAACGTCAATCTGAATATATAATTGGCCTTGGGACACTTGTAATCTTGACAATTTGTAATTTGCACAATAACAATATGTTTAATTGTTGCCATCTTGCCATGTCAGCTAGTATGGTGTTCCTTCGTGGTTCAATATATGTTGAGAACATTTTTTAATATGATATAAAATATGGATCTCTATATATTTAAAGCCAGTTTGGCATCCATTTAAAGTTATAGCCCTGAATTTCCTCCATTGTAGTACTGGATATTGGAAAGGCCTCGCATTTGGACCAGTTGATATGCGAGAGGCAATCTATCAAGGTCAGAGTAACAGCGAGGGATTGTTGTGGGCTGGATGAGGTTAGTAAGATGTCATCGGCAAATAGCATTATTTTGTTGGCCCCCAAATATGTCTGAATTACCTTTATATCAGAATTAGATTTGATCATGATGGATAGGGATTCGGGGGCTAGAAGGCATAGAAGGGGGCATCCCTGTCTAGTCCCTCTCTTGATTGAGAAGGAATCTGAGATGTGTCCATTGCACAGTAACTTGACTGATGGATTCTGGTATAAATGGGAAATTCTCTTGACAGATAGGGGAACCAGACCGAATCCCTGCAGTGTGTTGAATAGGTATTTCCACTCTTTCCTATCAAATGTTTTTTCAGCGTCAAAAGATAGGGCGATTTCAGGGTTCTTGGAGTTTTTCTTTCCCAAATTATATGTAGTATCTTTCTTAAGTTAGCACTGGAAGTGCAGCTAGGGACGCATTTAGACTCTAATGGATGAATTAGCAATGATAAGTGTTTCAGTAGTCATGTGGATAGAATGTTCATGTGTATCTTAATGTCCAGGTGGATCAGAGTTATGGAGTGAAAGTTGATGTAGGACATGTGGCCTCGTCCTGGTTTAGGGATGACCTTGATGAGAACTTTATAGATTCCTCTGGAAAAGAGCCCTGCTCCTCTGCAACCCTATACATGCTCACTAATAGTGGGACAATGTGGTCAATGCCTATCTTACAGAATGCTAATGGGAAGCTGTCTTCTCCTGGCGATCTCCCGATGGACATTTTTAGTGTTACTTGTCTCATTTCTGTTTGTTATCAGTGCTTCCGTAGTTAGCCTGCCATGGGGGTCTAATAGTGTTAACTGTATGCATTCAAGAAAGCCTTTGCTTTCTTTGCAACTGCTGTTATCTGTGGATTCATATACATGTGAATGTGCATGGACGTTTGCAAAAGTGGGTGTTATTGCATTAGGAGTTGCTATGCTATTGTTTTCTGTGGTTCTTAGTGGGATCGTCTGCTTTGCCTCTTTCTTCTTGAGCTGAATTGCCTTATTCGTACTGTTCTTGTCTCAGTCTAAAGAGGGCAGTTTCTCCTTGCTTATTGAATAGCTCATTTAAGCAGAATGTCACATTGGCGAGTTCTTGCATTGTGTGTGTTCTGTGGTTTTCTAAGAGTTTTTGTGTTAGGTGTTATTTCCTCTTCCATTTTCTGCTATTGTCTAATAGATCTCTTTTTGTGCTGGACTGTCTTTGTGGGTAGGGCAAAGGTTGGTTTTGGCCTTCTTATCACCATATCCCATCCTCATCACCCCCAAAACCCCAGAGATTCTTTAATTAGTTTGACAAGTGCAATGTTGTGTTTTTTAATATGTTTTTACCGCAATGACCGAGGAAAGCGGCGGCTGTCTGTGGATCCAATATGGCGACCACTTCAAAATGTCTAATGCAGCTCACGTTTTTCACCATCCAATCAGCGGGCTTTCCTATGTCTGGAAACATCACAACAGCCTCTTGGCCAACAGGAGGCGTTTCCGCGCACCGAACAGGGAAGTGAGTCCGCAGAACGAATAATATATCACACTTTTTCTTTTACCTACTTTTGGCCATTAAGAAAAAAAATACTTGACAGATTTACACCAAATTTACCAAAACACGCTTTTGGAACCAAGCCGCCGCTTCTGCCACAAATTTGCTGAACATCCATCCAGTGGTTTGGGATGTAGGCGTGAACAAAGATTTGTGTCCATGCGTCTATGAGGAAAACCACATATTTTGGAACCCGCTATGACTTTGCCCCACTGGACAAAGCCTCACCCAACTTCACAGAATCAATCAGAGCGGGCCAAATACTTTTTTGGGCAAAATAAGGTGAGGATTCGTCCAGTAGGGACAAAGTTATAACCCATCCAAAAAGTGTTCTTCCTATGGGTTGGGCAATTTAACCATACCTACATGGGCGCCAACGCAGGCCCTGCAATATCTGATCTGCTTATACTGCATGTTCTGTAAGTCCCATCCATGGTACTGTCAGTATAGTTTTCAACTTGCTCCCCTTTGAGATATAATGTGGACACATCATCAACATTTGGAGTTTCTGATTGGGCAATGTTTCCAGAGTCTAGACACCTTGCAATCACAGCTCGAATTGTCCCTTTTTCAATCTGTTCACCTTTTCCACCTGCCAAATTCCCATGGTGGTTGTATACTGCAGCCCTTATCTGCAGTATGATTTACTCCTTCGGAACTATTTAATTTCAGCAGGGAGGAACTGGCCTCACTTTCAGTCACCTTTTCCGAAGGTGCCCCACTGGAAAAACATCTTGGAAAATGAAACATCTTGGAAAATGAAAATGCGTTACTGGTTTCTCCTAGAAGTTAATTTGAGCTCACTTTCAGATACAGTCAATTATTATGATTGGGTATTGCTGCTATGTTAGCTTGTGGTCCATGTGGGCAATGAAGTTGACTCATACTTCTGCTTTCCATTCCACATTTGTGAGTGTGGAGATTTGTAACATAAGTCTCAGGTTGCTGCAGCACTGTATGCAGTTCTCCAATTCACTGCCTGTTCCATGCCACACTTTGTGTACTGACAGCCTCGTTTTCATGAGTTTCTTTACCAAGTAGCATTCATGAAGGAAGGAAATGAGTCCTACTTCAGCTTCTTTGGGAGGAACTAAAATGCTATTTTTAAGGAGTAGTTTTTCATTTACATACAGTGCATCCATTACTTTGCTGTAAGGTTGTATTCCCAGGTTTTGCTAATCCAGGAATCCTTTTCTTGGTAAACCTTCTCTTTGTCAAGGAGAATATCTGTTAATGTGTGTTCGTCCCCATATCAATATTGTTGTGTGTTTTTGATATGTGTGATGTTGGCCAGGGCACTTTGGCCTCTTTTCTGTACGGGATAGGCTGTTTACTTGTCAGTATTGCCACTAAAGGAAATTATCTGTTGAGGTATTCCACTCCTGCTTTTTGGATGCAATACTGGTTAAACTTGGCATCTGATTTCCTGCATTTCATGCCCGAAGTACCTTCATAACTATGCACCTTGGCTATTGCTTTTGTGGCACGTTGTGCCGTGGAAGGTATTTGTTTACTTTTGGTTTCAGCTCTGTGTTGCACATACATTCAATTGTAAGGCATTCAGTGATGTAGTTGAGGCCTTTCCTGAAATGGTCTAATTCCTGTGCCAGTGATGAAATCCACTCTATGCCACCACCATCGAATCTTTCTATTCAAGCCGCTCTCCTTTCCCACAACTGCCATTGAATTGCATTCTTATTTGAGTGTTTAACCTGCCCATCTAAAACTGTCAGTCTGCTGGTCATCAGTTTAGTACAATAACTGGACCTATTTATGCAATGGGCCACTTCAGTGCTTCTTTGGTTGCTATGATCTCCTAATCATATCCAACTAAAATGCATTGCAAACCAGTGTATGTGACTTTAATCAGAAGTGTGGAACCTGGAGAGAATAAACCCAACATTACTTCGGAATTGCTTGCTGGTTAATTTTTCCAAAAAGGCAGAAACAAATCGGAGTAGTTACTTAATGACTTAGGCCCTCATTACGACCCTGGAGGAAAGTGACTGACCGGACCGCCACAGCGTAAATAGCGTTTACGCCATTGCACGATGGAGCAAAGTGCGGCCCATTCCGACCCATCGGGCACGAGCACCACGGCATGGCGGAAGTGCAAAGTCCGCGATGGCGGAAATGACCCCAAAACGGCCCACACCGCCGCCGTACGGTGCCCTAGGTGCAATACCGCCACCCATCACAGCGGACACCGCAGTGTGCGCCTACCGGAAAGTACGGTGACCGGAAATATACGGAAACGGAAGTTAAAACATGGGCCCGGAACGGGAAACATCCCGCCGTACACCTATAAAACCACTAAAACCACACAACCACTAAAAACACTAGCCAGAGACACACCCCAACCCGTCATCCACCCTAGCGAAACCAAGAAAAATGGGAAAAGTAGCGAAGAAAGCGTGCGACCGCAAGCGGCAGGTCCACTTCTCCCGTGAGGAACTCACCGTGCTAACAGAGACCCTCCAGGAGAATGCTGCCGTCGTCTTCTCCACGCAAATGACCAGGACGGCACTTGCAAACAAGAAGGCCATATGGGCTCTGGTGGCACAGCGGGTAAGTGCGGTGGGGACCGCACCCCGCACCCCACAGCAATGCCGAAAGCGATGGGACGACCTGCGGATACGCGTCCGCAGCATACTCTCTGCCAACCGCAACATTGCCACAGCCACCGGGGGAGGCCCTGAATCACCCATCAAGTTGACCCCCTGGGAAGAAATCTGTGCCTCCACCATCGGAATGGAGAGCATAGAGGGAGTCGGAGGGATGGAGAAAGGAGTGCAGACATCCGAAGATTCAGGTAGGTGGGCCAAATAAAACAATGCCAAATCCACAATGTCCAATCATGTGAGGTACCATGTGTCCACATAGTGCAACAGAAACACATGTCCAGGAGAACGTCCACACACATCGGCCTGATAGCGCACGTTAAAACCCACAATAAATACATAAATAATTAAAAACCCCTAAAAAACGCACTACACGTGCAGCAGGCACACCCTAACTGCAGGCTGCCAAACAACTGCACCCTCACTCCACACACAAATGAAAGCACCTCCAAGGCCCCGACCCAAATCACCCTCAGGTACCACCCCAATGCATGTGATACAATGCCATTCCAATACCCACAGACCCATTAATAACCCTCGCCCTCCTTTACTCCACCACAGGGTCCGATCCAAACGATGAGCATCAGGACACCCCTACCAGCACACCTGCAAAGAGGGCCAAGACCAACGGCCAAAGACCCTCCACCTCAGCTGCACGCATCAAGACATGGCAGCAGCACAAATCAGGTGGCAGCACAGAGGAGGGAACATCAACAGGCACCCCAGCAGCCAGCATGCCCACACCACCACCACCACAGGTCCCCCCAACGGATGCCACAGAAGGCACTGCCTCTGGTGGCAGCAGCACCATAGGTGACACCCCATTGATGGCAGCATGCTCCGACACAGAAGACGGGGATGTCGAAGTCAGATCCATCCATGACCTGTCCCAATCCCCCTGTCTGTCCCATCCCGTACAACATGAGGATACCACGCAGGGGCACCCACAAGACGACGACTGGCCATCCCCCACAAGCCCTGTGGCAAGGCAACATGAGGACAACAGCCCCTCTGTGACACCCCCGCAAATGGCCATGGCCCAGCAGAGGCAACAGTCCCTCGACCAGTTAATCGTGCAACAGCAGCAACTGGCCACGCTCCTCAAGGACCATGCCGATGAATGTGGGGGCACTAAGGCAGACATAGAAACATCAACTGAGACACTTAGGGCAGAAATGGAGAGAAGTACAGAGACACTAAGGGCACAAATGGAGAGTAGCACCGAGAGCCTGAGAGTACAAATGGAGAGAAGCACCGAGAGCCTGAGGGGGGAACTGCATGCGACGTCCAAAGACGTATGTGCCGAACTTGCCGCAGTGCGCCGTGTGCTCACTGAGCTCTCGCAAACCCTTAGGGACATGCATGGACGTGAGCAGGCAGAGACATCATCCGTTGCAAGTTCCGTCCAGGGCAGCCCCCAACGTAGATCTGGGAGGAACCTGCGCTCCACAGGCAGGGGTGCCCCTGATACCCGCAGAGGGGGCTTGCAATAGCGACTGCCCACTGACAATGAGCATCTTTGGACACTGGTGTTCGGGGGGGAGGTAGGAGGGTGGAGGGGGTGTGTTGGGCTCACTTGGGTGGCGGGTCGATAGGGTGTTCAATATGATATCACATATGCCATAAACAGTGCACGATCAACCAATGAGATGTGTGGACATTGATCTTTGTGTACTAGGCCATCATAGGCGTACAGTCCATATTGTGCATGTCCCAGACACACACAGTGCCACGAGTCCCGTGTCCATGTATCAGCCACCAGGCGTGAGTGCTAGAAGCATACATCAATGAGATGCTGACGAATGTCACGGCCCTCCGGTGCCTCGCAGACTCCTTGAGGTGCTGCCACATCCCCACCCTCATCATGACCATCATCAGGTGCTTGCAGTTCTGCGTCAGGGGGCATGGGCACATTTCTACGTACGCACATGTTGTGGAGCATGACACATGCCATCACCATCTTTGCAACCTTCTCATGGCGGTACAGGAGTGCCCCGCCAGACCTGCTGAGGCAGCGGAAACGACCCTTCAGTAGGCCGAATGCCTGTTCGATGACTACACGGGTACGTGAGTGGGCATGGTTGTAGTCCTCCTCATGCTGGTCCCGTGGGTTCCGGACTGGTGTGAGGAGCCATCTCTTCAGTGGATATCCAGCATCACCTGTATGTGGACGATAAACGTATGATGTGGAATGCCATTGCTACGTACGCACACCCCCCCCCCTTCCTGCCAGGTCATTGCCGAATCACATACCCCACATAATTATGCATGTAATGTGACTCACCGAGTAGCCAGGATCTGTTCCCTGCGTGTCGCTCCATGTAGCGTGGTATTGTAGAGTTCCTCAAGACCATAGAATCATGGGTTGATCCAGGGAATCTGGCACAACAATGTGTAATGATCCTGTTGGAGTCACACACCATTTGTACATTCAGAGAATGAAATTGTTTTCGGTTGCGGTACTGGGCCTCCATGGCATGTGGGACGACCAATTCCACATGGGTGCAGTCGATGGCACCAATGCAACCCGGTATGCCGGCAAGTGCATGGAATCCCACTTTTGTGTTGGTAATTTCCTGCTCCGAGCGTGGTAGGGAGATGTAGTCGTCTGCGTGCTGCAGGAGGGCATCGAGCACTTGCAATAGTGTCCGTGAGAACAGTGGCTGAGAAATGCCATGCAACTGTCCGACTGTGTGCTGGTAGGTGCCTGTGGCCAGGAAGTGGAGTACAGACACCACCTTCAGTAGGGGTGGGATGGCGGTTGGGCTATCTATCATGCTGACAAGGTCAGCCTGTGTCATGTCCACAATGGCGGCTATGGTGTCCCGGTCCAGACGGTAGAGGGTGTGGATCTGCTCATCAGTGAGGTTGAACGGATGTGCTCGGAGGCGTGGGATTGCGGGCTGCCTGCGTGGTGGTAGTGGCTGTGCTGGCGGCCCTTGCTGGCCCTGCCTTGCCCTCCTCCTCCTCCTGCGTCTCCTCCGTGCGGCCGGTTGTAGTTGGTGTTCGTCTTCTTCTTGGAGTTGGAGTACTTGCAGTGCTATCATGTCCCCCAGGGCCAACATCGCGAGTCCTGCCGGTAGCATTTCGGTGTGGTTGTGGGAGGAGACTGGGTGTGCAATTTATGTGTTTTCAGGCTGTATGGCCTCCACCTGTGGTAATTCATTCCACCTGGGCAAACTGCTCTCCCCTTTGGCCGAGCACGTCCCGCACACAACGCTGCAATTCGAGGAATGGCATCTTGCTATTGCAATCATGTATTTGTACCCGATGGCCGTGTAACATTTGTTGATATGTACATTCGGCTATGGTCCCATTGTTTCACATACTATCTGTGCAGTC
Source organism: Ambystoma mexicanum (assembly GCF_040938575.1). Classification (NCBI taxonomy): domain Eukaryota; kingdom Metazoa; phylum Chordata; class Amphibia; order Caudata; family Ambystomatidae; genus Ambystoma; species Ambystoma mexicanum. The sequence continues at coordinate 808,242,283 of NC_090928.1, read as the reverse complement.
GCGAACAGACTTGTGAAGGGTCAGTGGAACGTAGTACTCGAGTAACGGTGGGCCCTCATGCATCACTGTACCGAGTTGCAACGACGGGCGGGGCGTCCCATTTGTGGGTGAAGGCAGTTGCCATTTTCACACACAGCCGCACTCGATGGATTAATTAGTGATTCCAAACGGCCACAGATGCCTCTTCGACGTGATGTTGCAAATGAGGAATTCGAAGGGCGGCGCTTTCGGTTTTCAGCTAGCGGCGAGGAAATGCCCACAGGTCTGACTGCAAATATAACGTTCTATTGTTCAATGTCCTTGAGACAGGGGCCATGGCGAGGAAGCAATGATTGATATGAATAGTTTGGGATGCGCAATAGCGACGTGGGCGATGAGGCCGGACGTTCCCAAATACATGTTACTTCACAACACTGGAATTACGGGCTGGGGCACTGTGGATTTTGCAGGCTGCATAACGCACAGACTCAATGGATATTTCTAATGTTATGTGAGTAAATATTCAGGCGTTTTAATCCCCGGATGAGGGAATGATGAATGGATGCATGGGCAGGTGATTTGATACAGAGTTTGCCATGTACAGGGCTTCTTGGGATCTATCCGCCTCCCCTACGCTATGTGATGCAGGGCTGCCATAGTGGGACCATCGTCTATCTGGCCTTGTTGAGCCCTCCCTGTCTCGACGCGCCCTCAGACACTTGTGTCCATGCACGTTACCAATCCCATCTGATGGATTCTGTTTTGACAGACGCATGCACAGGTACACTCGTTTGTGATGGTGTTTACACCTCGATATAGATAGTTATGAGTCGCAAGAGGTTTTTGGGTGGTGATGAACCTTTGGAGTGGGCTAGCATGCATATGGCTGTGGATTTAGTGTGATCATTGAAGTGAGTTGTTGGAATGTGGTTCTGATGGCCATTCTGTTCTTTTTCTTTTCTTTTGGTTGACAGGTATCTCCTCCCCTTTTGCCACTGCCATCTGTATGCCACTCCTGCAGATGGGTTTTACTCCCGACACCTGCTGCTTCGTGTTAATCAGTGGAGCAGCATTACGATCTTATGGGACGATCGCCAATGGGCCACATGCCCTTACGCAGTACTGGTGGCTCGGAGCAACATTTCGGCCTTTCAGCTGGACTAGTGCCTCCCCATTGGGACGGCCCTGCGGTTCTGTGCGCTTCCATGTTGCCTTTTCGTACGTGAATGTGGCTCTGTGTACCATGATGGAACAGGGCGTCACACAAGTAGTGGCTGGTCATTTCTTGCGGATGCAGCCCACAATGGTGAAATGTGTTTTGGAGTTCATGGCCTGATGGCTGTATGGGCTTGGTGATTTTGTTGTGCATTAAATTTCTATTCTGATTTGGCCCGTGTAGCGTTCTTCTTTGCAAGTGATGTGGCATATTCCTATTTGGGGAGCGATGTATTGTGAGGAGATCTGCATTGGGTTCCAGCTTCGGAGTTTAGTTGCGTGGTACTGTACTGGGCGCGTTTGCCTACGAAGCCCGTGAGGTCAGGGATGGGGGCTGCCAATGTTGTCATGCTCAGGGGCGGGGGATTGGGTTTTGTGTAACAGATGCCGGTCAGCCAGGTGGACTGGTGGAATGATGTGATTTTCGGAATATTGCTGGTCACAGGTGCCTGTGTTTGCGTGCGTTTCTTGGTGGGGGACTGTGGTCATGTCCATTGGGATGGCTTCTGTATTCGTGCCATCTGTGCCCTGCAGCTCCCATTGGCCCCTTTTGTGTTTCATTTGTTCGTTGGCATGCATGGGTGACTTGTACATTTCACTGGTTGCATTGTGACTTCATTGCACCTACGGGGAGTTGTACTTTGTGGGCAGGGAGCGGTGTACAGGCACTCAGTTAGCGTTGGCGTTCACTACGGTGTCGCTAATGGCTTCGTACTTTGCGGTGACGGGTCATAGTCGCACCGAGCGCTATTCGATGGCGGTATTGCATTTCCGCCATCGTTTTTCGATTTCCGCCAGGGTCGTAATGAGGGCCTTAGTATCTTTTGGATATGCCTTCTGTGGGGATTGAAAGTGAAGACCCTTTACATTTTCTCTGAAAGCAGACAAAACTAGAGGATGAAATCCCCGCAGTAGAGCCTGGGACTCAACAATTAACTTAGGAAGCCCACATTGTGCTACACTCACGGGAATGTAGCTGTAATGGAATTAATGTTGCAGATCCAACAACAAATGAGGCTGTTGTGGTGAATTGAATTCTGCTCTGCAGGATTCCAAGGGTTAGTAGAGACTAAAACACCTACTCAGCCCTCACGCTTCTAAAAACCAAGAGCCAAGACAATCATAAAGGTAAAACAGATAAGAGATATACCTCTTTCGCGTTGTGTGGTAATGTGTGTGGAGGGAAAGCTATAAAAGCTAGAGGAGAGTGAATGTGGTTCAATAGCAACCCAAACAGCAAAGTATAACAGTCCAAAATAAACAAATATGCAATCAAGGTTATATCAAAATATATACTTTAAACAAACATGCCATGTGTAACAATTATTAGCTAGAAGACACTGTAAAATCCTACCACTGTAGAAAGGACACAGAATATGCAAAGATAGCATAGATGCAACACTCTGGGTAATTAGACAGAGGTGGGAGGGAAGGCAGTCAAAGACTGCAATCTTCAAAGGATATGTTTTGGAGGTTGCAAATTGCATAGCCATGACCTATCCAGCTTCAACAGCCCAAAGATGGACCAAGGGGGCAAATGCCAGTCAATAGTACCTTTACATAGGTCTTGGTGGTCCAACGGCATCAAACTAGCCTTCTTGGTGTCGATCACTGGTTCTTTACAGTTCGAAGATGCAGACGGCACGGTGGTCCATTGGCAAGCTAGCATCGAGTTGTGGTCAAATGGAAGGTGGCGGTGGTCTTGAATCGTCTACTCATGTTGTGCAGTATAGGGTGGTCCCCCGGTTTAGTGGGCAGTCGAAGTTTAATGGCAGTGAGCTGGTACAAGGATGCACAGGCCAGTGAATTCTATGAGGAGGCTTGGAGATCAATGTTCATGACACATTGATTTTGGGTTGATCAACTTACATGCATGGTGATGACGAGGCTGGTGATTTGGATGGAGACCCAAGCAATGCAAGGAAGTGGTGCTTCGTTGAGGTCAGTCTAGGCAATGAGGTACTTCAGCTGGTGCGGTGTGCTTTGAATGGAGTTGAAAAGGAAAACATCAGTTGAAAAAGAATAAACTCCAAAGGCAGCTTCAAAAGATCATGATAGTTCACCCGCTGTCGAATACTCTTGAGTCAGAGCTCGAAGCTGGTCGATGTTGAAAACAAGGATCTCTGTTGTTATAGCTTCAAGGTGCTGTGAGTCCCACTCTGGGGTCTCAAGAACCAAAGCTAGTTCTACCTCTGGCTGCCAAACATGGGAGAGGCTGGCACACACTGTCATGGGTCCCGCAACATGGTGAGGTCCCAGAAAACAGGTTGGCTGGCAGAGATGCTGTCCTTGTCCAGCAGCAGAGGTCAACCCCAATGGTCCCTGGGCTTGGTTAGGGGACAGAGCTCATCTCTACCTTGGGACACCTTCCTTCACATCACAACTAGAGGACTCTGGAAAAGACTATTCTCTCTCTCAGCAGGGTCCAATGAAATCTTACTTCAGGATTGGAGTACAATGGATGATTCAAAGAAGTTGTGGCAGGCCCATTCATTTATAGTAAACATTCTCCAGGTGATTGGACTAAAGCTAGCCTGCATTAGGGGTGCAATCTCTGCTCTTGAAATGAGCAGCCTTTGCCTTTCTGATGTAACATCCAAAGTGCTTTGTCAGAGCATGTGGAGGGGACCGCGAAGAGAAAGAGAGATTCAAGATGTTGGAAGACTCCTTCCCTTGAACAGAGTTCCCCTGACTACCGTAACCATCCTCCCTACGATTCTAAGAACAAAAGCCTTAGAAATGCAGTCCCCTGGTGTTGAGGGCTGGCTCTTTGTGAATGCGCATCTTGTCGAGTGGCTGTCCCTGGGAGAACGGTGTCACTAGTACCTACAAAGGAACAAAGAGAGGCAATCCAACCGGATTACATTCCTGCCAAAAGGGCATAGTCTAGCCTGTGCGGGGAATACACATAACCCTTCCAAAGATCGACTGGGCCCACAGGGTTGACACATGTTCAATATAAATGTACTGGGGCTGTTGACAACCCTGTAAAATCCTGGCAACCATATCCTAACTCAGATATTGCTTATATATATAGTTTAGTGTGCCACCAGGACTGGATCTTCATTGTTATGCAGTTCTTGGAACAGGGGTGCATATATTACATGCAGCCTTCGTGCTTCAGAGACTTGGATGTCACTGCTGCTGCCAAGAGGGCACCTGTGACCTTTGAAACTGCTCTGTGCCACTGGCATGGGCTGCAACTCGTGATACTGATGCAGCAGGGCACACATACACACTATGCATTTGTCATGAAACCTGTAAAAGAGGAATTTGATTAGCAGATTTCCCTTTCAGAAATGGAATTACCCACAACATTGTATTATTTAATACACATATAAAAAAGCGTTGTCTTACACACCCTTGCCAGATGGCAATGTATCACAACTGTACAACAAGTATTCTCTCAAAGAGATAATGTATGAGCATTAAACATAAAGTAGTAAAGCAAAATACAGGTCCTAATATTATTAATACAGTATTGGAGTATATGTCCAGCATCCCACTCTTATACAATTGCACCCTGGCCCACTAAAACCTAAAACCATGCTCACATTGGAGTGTATTGGTAAGCCAGGGAAAAGGTGTGGTTACACAAACATCTGGATACCCCATTAGGTGGACATGGTTAAACACATTGTCAAAATACCCATGGCTTCTAAATGTAGTTTAATATATAACAAAAAGAAATTCTAGCACACAACAGTAATAGTAACAATTTCAAGTCTGACAAAATCTAACCCAGTGCAAAATGTGCAAAATGTGCAAAATGTGCAAAATGTTCTTAAGGTGTCAATACAGAAAACAAGGACACTGCAAAAAAGCAAATAAAAGCAAACTCCTGCATGGAGAGCAAGGAGAGCCATTCTAATGGAGTTAAACTACTCTAATCTGGAATGGTGAAATGAATAATTATATCACTGTTGGTCATAATGAATGTCTATTACCTCCATTATGTTAAAGAAACAAGTATATTTGTGTTCCTTTATCACCTTTTGAATTCAGATATGGACCATAGTCCGATCTTCTGTTCTTTCAGTAACTACATAGCTCCATTCAATATATGATGTAGCCCTGTGCCCTGTGACCCTGCGTGAGAATATCTAGTACCTCTAGCCCATACTAGGCAGTATTTGTCACAGAATTACTTGCATCCTATCTACACCGTTTTAGTAATGTATATACATTTCTGTTGTGCTCCTTTATGGATGGTCTCAATCAATTTTCGGCCGTAACGAGGGTGGTCAAACCAGTATATTGCAGACATGTCTCCTTTTAGCTAGCATTTCTCTTTTTTCTTATCAGTGTTACATTGGGTAGATACTGATGCCTTCTAGACGTTGACCCAGTAACAGTATGCCCAAGAGTGAGATAATTAGTAATTTTCCCATTCCAGGTTAGAGTAGTTGAGCTCTGTTAGAGTGGCTCACCATACAGGAGCTTGCTTTTCTGATTTTTTATACAGTCCTTGTTTTCTGTATTGGCACCTGAAGCAAGTTTTTTGAATTTTTCTCTCGGTTAGATTGTGTCAGAATTCTAATATTTAGAAATGTCTATCAATTGTAAAGCTTGTATCTGTTTTTTAACTTTGTAATATATGTATGCTGTTTATATTTGTAATGTGTTTTATGTATACCTTATTTGCCATATTCACTATGCTATGTACAACTATTGAGATTAAAATGCGTTTCCAAATTTACAATTGGATGATGTATTACGTTTTCATGCATGTGTCTGTCAATAGTAGGCATAGATGTCTGTGAGTAGGCAACATGCTAGACTACATTTGTTCTTACAAGATTGCCTTATAAACCATGCATTGAGAAGCATATAATGAAGTAATTTGAAATTGTTGCTATAACATGCTTCTGCTAGGGACATTTTTGTTATATAGTGTACTGCCCCTAGCTCCTAGGCAGTAGGGGTTTCCCTTGTGTCAGCTATTCTATAGGTAGTTAATTAAGAACAGCCTAAACATTATCTAGAGACTTAGATCAAAAAACATTACAATTTCAAATCCCCCTACAAAGAATTACTCACGCCCTTCCTCTGGACTTTATTTGATCCATTTAACCTTTCCAAAGAAGTACGATGGGTAACACACGTTATATATGGACACTCTGTTGAATCTCAGTACTACCATAAACTTGTCACCAGCACAGAGAAGAATATAAAACTAAGCTAACCAAACAAAGATACATCAGGGTGTTTATAAGTAAAGCTTCTATGGAAAAGAAACATATGTTGAAACAATGGATACAAATGGCTTATATCAGCAAAGCAATCTCAGTTCCCTACACATCCTCAGAGCAAATTGGTGGTGAACTGCTGCTGGGACAAGACCTGCCTCTCTGCGATCCACAATATTTTCAAGGACCTCACCAAGTTGAAAAATGCCTGCAGATGTATGCCAGCATCCTCTTTTTATTGGAGCCTGAGAACATGGACTCGTCTTTGAAAGCCTGGATTGGGATTGACAGCAACCTCAGATTCAAGATCAGCATCCCTGGGTCTTTAGCATAGAACTTATTGGAAATGTGATTTGAGCTTATTCAACCCAGTCAAACCAACAGAACCATCTTGTGCTACCTTTGGCAGTTGACCGATCTTCAAGCAACTATTCTGCACCTCGATTGACTGAAACTGCACAGTCAAGCTCTTTTTTTGCTGTGGCGAAAACTTGAACCACCAGCATCTTTGTTGCCAATATTCAATGACAATTGAACAGACACTGTGGATTTCTTTGAGCCCTGCACGGGAAAACGGTGCATCCAGTCAGAAGCATCTTCACCTTTGAATCAACAGTGGTGACCCTCACGATACACACTTTGCTGAATGCGGCTTCGAACGGCCCTTAGAACAGTCAGTATCTTTGCTGCCGATCATCATTCCCAGTCGAACCAACACTGGTGGCCTCATTGAACCACAACCCATGGTCTCGAACTGCGCATCCAGTGACCAGCCTTTTTGCCATCCATACGACGGTTGAACTCACCCTGTTGACCATCATAATCTGCCCTTCTTCAAACCTCAATGAACTTCAACTCGACCGGGCCTCGACATCTACTCCCATTCTGAAACAAGCCCACAAATTTGAGTCTAATTCAAAGTGTACAAATGGTATTGAGAAGACTAGTTCAATGCTGTTGAACTGAAAAGAACCACTGAAAGGTTGTATTGACTGTTAACTGCCTCCTTGCTCCACCTTTCGGCTGTAGAGATTGGTTAGGTCACATTTAATATTTTTGTTGAACACAAGAACATATTTTGTTACATAGAATTGTGTTTTTAACGTGCCTTCCACCATGATTGATTACTCAGAGTGCTGTATCTTGCTATTTTTGTTTATTCTGTATTCTTTCCTCAGGTGCTGGTTTTGTGCATTTTTCTATTTGAGTTTTTTTTTTGCAGAGTGGTGCGCTTAATTAAAGTATACATATTTTTGTATAGCATCTTGACTGGACAGTTTCTTTATTTTGGACTGTTGTACTATTTTTGTGTATGCTTGCTACTGGATCACATTTACACCCCCTCAGCCAACATTACCACAAAAGGTGAATGAAGTATGTGTCTTAACTGCTCCTGTTTAACCTTTATGACAGGGATCACTCTTTTTTCATAGCACATGTCCACTATTCACCCTTGTAATCCTGTGCTGCAGAAGTCATTTTGTGACATGCTTTAACTTAGGTAGCTAAGGGGAACCCTGTTACAGGCAGTGTTGGCCCAGTACCAGCAACCTACACTCCAGACATTCCATCTGCCTGGCCCCAGCGCCTACCGGAGGATCAAGTCATCCATGTCCCCAGCCACCTATCCAGGCATCACAACAGCCTGGCCCCTTGCCCCAACCTAGACAGTCATCATCCTGGCACAGAAGTCCACACACCATGCAGATGTCAGATTGGCCATAGCCTAATCCCATGCAGCTAGGACCAAGTCCCCATTCCAGGCAGCCCATCCACCTAGCCATTGGCTCGCTCCACAGGCAGCCCATCAGCCCGGCCCTGAGCCTGCACAGTACCAGTAGCCCCAGCCTAGGAGGATGGGTAAGAGTGCTTGAAGATGATATCCACCTGGCTGTCTCACCAGGACCTCACATTCACGCGGGTCCTTATTACTGAATGCTTGTATATGGGCAGAATGATCAACCTCCTGTCAGAAATAAAGCTCTACATTAAGCCCAATGATGACACAGCTACAAAAATGCCCTCGACCCCATTTCAGCTCTTCAGAGGGCTCAAATGCTGTACAACTGGTAGTATCCAGCACATTATGGCCCTGGTACATGGAATCACTTTGTCATGGTTCCTCTTATGGGTGTTTTCCAATATGATGCGACAGATGAGGAACCTCATTCACTTCCACACAAGCCATCTTGCCTAAATCACATAAAAGGCCAGGTTTAACCATTTGCAGGCTATTCAAACATCGTTGCACCTTCAACAGCACACAAATGGCCATGGTACCCCTCATGCCACAAGAGCATGTCTTAATTAACCGATGCATGCATTACATCAATAACATGCACATTGTTTGTAATGTAAACATGTTGTGCATGCATGTGTGTGCCAGATTTCCTGGCTGAACCCAGGAAAACCTGCCGTACATCAAGGAGGGATTACTGCAAAGCCAAGCATGACATCTGGATAAGTACAGGACAACACAACACCACACTAATGCATGTAATTACACTTACACAGCATGTGACTAAACCACAAACCACTGTTCGTGTAGATAGGTGACAGCACCCTAAGGGCAGGGGACTGATTTGTGTGGGCTCAGCATTTGCCACTGTGTAGATTTCAAAACAAAAAGACGACCATCACTATTCTGTTTCTGCTATTTGGCCCCAGTGATGTCATGGCAGTCTTTTCACTGGATCTGTACCACTAGCGCAAACCCTCTGACTGCACTCTCCGAACCTGCACATTCCCTGCCATCGAGGTACGGGTGTAATATTTTCATGCCATTGTATAACTGCAGTGCTGCACATCCCCACATCCTCCATGTCCTACCCTAAACCCGAATTGTAGAATTACACATTTCTGGTACCGTCTTCAAAATGAAATTCATTAACACGTATATGGCATTTGCTCCTGACATACAAGACAAAGATACAGCTATCATCCCGACCCATTGCTGCTTGTGTCCATGCTCCTATACATCAGTGGCATGTGTTAGTAGGTATTCTTTTTTTTTCCATGTATAGCATGCAGATACTTACAGTGCTTCATCATCATCACTCTTCTAGTCTTACAAAAAAAAAATGAAGTCCAGAGGACCTGAACTAGCATGCATGTGACCATAGTGATCCAAAGCATATGCCACAGACCCTGAAGCCAGTCGTGCGACATGGGACCCCAATTTGATGCATGATGGTCACCTTTCTTCTGTTTGCGGACAATAGTCACAACCCTTTAGCATGGGACTGCACCAAGAAATACGTCATTCTACTCTCCAGTGATACTAAAAAGTCTCTTCTAGTGTCTGCACCGGGCAGGTGGGCTACTCATGTACCTCCCAGAGCATCTCTCTCTCCTTTCTGCTATGTACTGCATCCTACAAAATATCGTGATGAAAGGCAGTGTATCCAGCCCTGATGATGGCAATAAAGATGCAGACTGTGATGATGACAGCAATGGCAATGACATAAAGTGACTAGGACATGGCCATACATTGTCAACAACATCTTCAGCTAGAGGTGAGATTATCACTAAAAATATTACCACACCCACCTCCCCAAATCTCAAATCAAACACTGACGCCAATGAACAAGAAACACAACTTATGCATGCTGTGGATTTATTTTACTGGCTTGGATGATTGATCTGCTTCTACACAATTTGGGGTCATTCAAAATGTTTGTGGATTCAATTAAGTCTTACCCATTGTCCATGAAATAAAATCTCCATAGTCGCTAAAAACAACAAAATTCCATGGTACCAAACAGGAGTAAGGAATCCAGGGTAAGGTCAAACAAGTCCAGATTAAAATACGGTGCAAAGAAATCCAGGCAGAAGTTTAAACTGCACCAATACAATTCATACATGGAAATGGCAAGACTATTGAGGTAAGGTACATAGAAGGGTGGTTCACCAACCTTTACATGGCTACTTCACCTGAAGGCTCTGTTTCATAACTGTTGGTGAGCAGAGAGTTTGGGAGAGTCTCACAAAATGCTGCTGTGCTCATGGGAGAGCAAGCATGGATAAAGAAGTGTATGGAAGAATCTCTAAACACAAACTCATCCAAGAGGGTGAGGGACTGCCCTGGGCGGGCAGTATGTTTATCAGTGCAATCTGCAACTGGTCATGATGCAGGCTGGCCTCCGCTATCCAGTGACAGATATCTTCATTTCTGCAGGACATTTGTGGGGTCCAGGTGGCACACTGCATCACTGGCAGTATTGTAAGAAGTCATTATATACCTGTAGGCCTGCTCTGAGGGCAGTGAAACATCCTTCCTGACCCAGCATTGGCTTCCAGAGAAGCAGCAAAGGCCTGCTCTGTGGCCAATGGGGTACAGGTCTGGATGCAGGCCTGTGCACAATCCGAACATCGTTATAGCAGAGACCTGTTCTAAAGCCAGTGGGGTATTCTGCTGGGCTTCAGCAAAGGCATCCACAGCAGCCATTCCAGCAGCAGAGGCCTGCCCTTGGCCCATTCTTTTATCCTCTCTGACCCTAGAATAGACTTCTGCAGCAGCAACAGCATTGGCATGCTTCCCGTCCAGTCAGCCATTCACCATGACCCTAACAGGGGCCTTTGATTTCAGGGCAGTTGCCTGTTCCTGGGAAAGCTGAGAATTCACCCATACCTGAGCACAGGCTTCTGTATTTGCAGCAAAATAGGCCTGTTCTTGGGCATGCCGAGAATCCTCCCTGTCCTTTTGCCTTACACCTGTACCTATTTAAGAAACTCTGTTCTAAAAATGAATGACTTCCTTTAGTTCCTGCCATCATACTTCATGGATTGTTGGTCATCCCCAACATAGGGCTAAGAGATAACACGTCTCCAGAATTTCCATTAAACTCACCTCTACCCATTCATGGGCTGACTCCATGACTGGCTCTCAGTAATGTCCTTCAGAAGACTTCTAGCCACAGGGCAGTCAAAAAGGGTTCTTGCAGTGGGGGTGCTGAATGCTTTCTCCTCATTGGGTATCAATCAAAGGACCCCCGAAAGAGGTGCAGCAGACTCCCTACCTGACCTAGGAGGAGAGAGTCGCACCTGAATGGTAATTATCTTCTCCACCACCACCAGAATATCCCCTTCCCTTATTTGCAGGATGTCACATGGGGCCACCATGACAGTGTCCATAGTGGTAACAGTGGTAACAGTGCCCTGTTACCGTGGCCAAACAGCTTTTGACTACCGCTGGTGGTCAGATAGTGGTTAGGCAATGTTGTGTGGTTCTCCAGAATTCTCTGCATATCCATGGCCATGTTGGTTTTCCCAGTCTATGGTTTCCGCTCCATCAGCGTCGTCTTCTTCCCAGTCCTCTACCTCTAATCACCCAGATCACCTGTGCCTAAGGGCACAAAGTCGGTATAGTATGTAAATGGAACAATGTGAGCATGATACACATGTATGAGACAGATGTTCACATACATTGGGGTGCGCTGTATAATATCAACTTGATGGTTCCTTGCTCGAGTAATGGTCATTCACTATATTAGGTACATGTGCGCAGTGTGTTCTTCGTGTTCCAGGAGAGAGGACGTGTTCCTCGTTGGATCGTGGAGAAGCATTTACCTTCTCACTTACAGGTACATTACTTAAAGTGGTAAAGTGATCTTGAACATCTACTACCCAAGCTGGAGTTTCCTGTGCTCCTTCTATCTCCCCCCCTCCCCGCCTTGGGCCTGGGGCTGTTATCTGACACTGGGATAAGTGGCGCAGGAAGGTAAATCATAGGAGGAAGTGTGCCAGTATTGCTGCCATAGCCCTCAGCCTGATTCCCGCCCCACACTGCCCCAAGGCCTCTGATACTTCACCCATGGAGAATACCCAGTGGGGTTTGGACCTACATAAAACAACTTAGACACTTTGCAATGCCCAGAAAAGCAACCAGCCATTATAAAATGGCAGGAACATGTGGAAGAAAATCTTATGGCCTTCACTCCAGCAAACAGTCTACAGTTGGCAGAGGGAAAAAGGCTGCCCCTGACAATACAGGGGAAAAGGATCCCCGTGACAAATCCCTGGTACATCAAAAGGGTCCATTAGATGCTTTTTTTCCCACCAAAATGCCGGAAGCGGGACCGGCCATGGCCAATCCTGAGCGCAGTATCTCACATCTAGAGGGTGAAGGCAGCTACCTGCCTTTGAGCTTGAATAATGACTCTCTGCTGCAGTTGTGCTACACCCTGCAAGATCGAGTGGCACCACAAGTGGTAGAACAAGTTGGGGGAGTGGTACCCAATACATCAGCAATAAAATGCCCTTCAGCAGAAAAGGGAGAGGCAGAGATGGTATTAAGCCCACGGACTAAGGCACACAGAGATTAGCAAATATTGGGGATGAAGGCAAATCAGGAACTCCCTATTGTTGTGTCATCGGTGCCCCAAATTGAGATACCTCACTTATCACCACGCGTTATAGCACCTCGCCTCTCTGCCAGCCCCAACATGCTATTTGACTCAGCTAACCCAACCTATTTACCCTCACAACCAGAGTTCAGAAAGCATGACACTTCACAAACAAGTCAAGCGGTGCTTAACTTTGCCGTGAAATTACTGCTGAAACTTTGAGGAAAGATACATGAAGATCTGAAAGCACAGGGGGGGGGTGATTGCTTACCTCTATAAACTCCTGGGAATGCCGAACAGGAGTACAACCAGGCCTATCATTTTGAGGGATTTGAGGGGAGACATATCTCCAACCAATCCACCTAGTAGCAATGGCAGAGATAAAACTGTCCTAGCTACGGACAAGGAAATCCCACCCAAGCCGGGTGTGGCCAGTCCCCCCTTGGTGGGAAAAGGTGTGGTACCTGCTGTGGCCGACCTTTCCAGGAGACAGACTCGACTGGCAAATAAACGGCTGGTGAGGGCCCATAACCAGCCGAAACCAGCCCTGCTGACCCTGGAAGAAAGCCTACGCTCGGTGCACCCCCCTCCACTGAATTCTACTCCACGCCCATCTGGTAATGACATCTGCATAAAACAATGTAAACGGGAAGCTCGGCGAAAAAGAAGACCCGCCCAGATTTTGGGAACCTTAACAAGTTGGTTACTTGAGGAGCAGCCGAATCAAGAGCAACCAGTGTCCACAGAGCAGCCAGCCTTAGGCCCGGGGCCAAAGCACATTCCTCCACGATCGGTTTCATTGTCATCCTTTAAACCCGAGGTTCAATCATGCTCGGACTCTTTGATGGGGGGAGAGATGCCTTTGATACATGCAATTAAGGTTGACATAAAAAAGGTGATCATCTCGCCGGTGGACAGCAGTAAATCTGGTGTCCAACTAAATTGGCCATCACTCTTTGCCCTGTTCACCAAAATACCATCTCTTTGTATTCTAAATTCAAGTGATGTTGACTTTGTGGAACCCTTATGCTTGCCTGGTGCAAAATTTACAACAATCCATTGCTGCTTGCCTGAAACTGTAACATTGATTAGGGCCAATCAGGCGTATTTGGGCTATTTGGGATATGTATTGGACCCTCCCCTACCGAAAGCCCCATCCCCTGATGAATGTCGGAAATGCAAGTGTGCTTGTTCCACTAGTGCCTCTCCAGTATCGTTAAGAAAAGCCGCCACTAAGCTTAGTGACACACAGGGGTGGGAGTGGCTGCAATAAATGTTCGCCCAAAGGAAAAGGGGGTGAAATTCTACCTTAATTAGTTGGCATACAAGGGGTATAGTCATTGGTTAAATGTGGGGGGTTCCCGTGATTTGTTACTATCAGTTGAGATATTCCTACTACAAGATACATGGGTTACATTTGATGTTGAATTTTACGGCTATGTCACCTACCAGTCTTTGGGAACAAAGGGTGAAAGGGGCAGACCAATGGGTGGCCTATTCACCAGTGTTAAATCCTCCTACAACCCCAGGCTTATCTATGGGGGCTGCCAGGGGGAAATCTACTGGTAATTCAGATATCTCCACTAGGGGGCTGGGGGGATTCAATGAAATCCTGATAGCCAACATTTATGAACATCCGCGGGAGTCGATCACGGAAGACCTAGGTGATAAATTGGACTCACTGTTGACCACATGGTGGACGGGAAAATACCCTGCTCCCATGATATTATGTGGAGACCTAAATGCCAAATGCCATGATCTTGAAGGGTGTGGGAAAAATGCCTGTGCTTTGGATACTGGTAACCTACCTCTGACCAAGAGTAACAATAAGTGGAATGCGTGGCTGAACATCTGCAAGGACTGGAACCTGACACTACTAAATGGCTGCACTAGAGGTGATGTACCGGGCAGTTGCACCTGAGCAGTGGGGCATAAGCGCACAGTGCTAGACTACATGGCGGTGACTGAGTGCCTCCTGAGTCATGTTTTGCAACTATGTATTACACTGAATAACTATAGTGACCACGTAACCCTAATGTTGAGTGTGGAGGGAGGGGTGAAGGTTGGAAGGGTGGGTGTTTGTAGTGAGGTAAAACCAAATCATGCTGGAAATAGGATCCGGTGGACCCAGCGTCATATTGAAAAGATGAATGCTATCTCCTTCCCCATCTGCACAGAAATTAAACAGTTGCTGTGGGGGAAAAGTCCAAAGTAGATCGAATCTTGGATATTGCAACTTACCCAGACACTCTTTACGGGCTGCATAGCCCCAAGGATAAGATGGAAGGCGGGGGGAAACTCGGCTTTTGATGTTAATATACAAGATCAGAAACGGGGGATGCGTCGAGAGATTCAAGACCTAAGAGTGCCAATAACGACTGTAGTAGTTTATGAGCTGTTAAGGGCTAAAACCAAAGAGATAAAACGATAGTTCCGCTCTTGGTTATGAGCCTATCAACTGTCCCTACAGAGAGTCCCATGGCAAAAGTTTGCTGAAATTCTCTGTAGTAGAAAAAGTCGTAGACTATTGCACTTATTAGCTCAGGCTAGGGGTGAGCAGAAGCTTGGGGTCCTGAACCCTATTTCAGGGGAATTATGGGTTAACCACATTTCCAATAAATTCTATAAGGAGAAGGCAGTCACAACTATTCTACCTGTGGGGGTAAAGTCTGGGCCAATCCATCTCAGCCAGAAAATCATAAAACAAACAATTATGAATTTAACGCCCTCCAATGCCCTGGGCTCAAATGGCCTAGCCAATTCTGTGCTAAAGAAGGACCCGAACAATTTGGCTCAGGTACTGCTTACACTGTATTCCCACATTTATAGAACCTGTCAGGTACCTTCCTCGTGGAAAAAGTCAGTGTTGATCCCTGTGTATAAAAAGGGAGATAGGGGGGAGTTCTGCCAATTATAGGCATTTGTCAATGCTTGACGTCACAAGTAAAATATTTATGACACTGATACTCAAAGAAGTAGAAGCCTGGGTCACAGAAAATCGGATATTAAATTATGCACAGACTGGCTTCAGCCCTGGGGCGAGAACTACCCATAACTTTTGGGTTCTTGATCAGCTAATTAACAACAACACTAGTAGTACGGAGACCACCCTGTACATTGAATTTATAGATTTTAGCAGTGCTTTTGACCTAGTGGTCGGGCACATCTTGTGGTCAAAACTCAGAGCTATGGATTGCCCTGCCTGGTTAATGCACATACAAATTTTGCTCCATAGCAATACCTCCACCAAGGTTCGTCTTAACGACAATGGAGAAATGTCCGCCACAATCTATACCAACATAGGGGTAAATCAGGGATGTGTAACTGCGCCCATGCTCTATAACCTCTATATTGCAGACCTGCGAGTGCGCATGGCCCTAAAATCAATTTGCCCACCTAAATTTGGCGACATTCCTATTTTTGGCATGCTCTATGCCGATGATTTAATTGAATTTGATCGCACGCTATTAGGCATAAAGAGCATGCTAAATGAGCTGTCAACCTATGCTTCTCAGTTAGGCCTGAATATTAACCTGGAGAAGACAAAAATAATGGTGATAACCAGAAAGGGCCCAAGTCGGTCTGGCATCGACACCGAATTGGGTACTATTGCAGTAGTGGAATCCTACCCATATTTGGGGTTATGATATGATATGATATGGCATTTATAACACACCTATGCACAAGTGTTTCAAGGAGCGACGAGGCAAGGGGGGGGACAAAGCGAGGACAGACAACGATCTTACTAGGCCAGGTGTCATTCAGATCGCGCAAGTGCATGGGAAGGGGGAAAGGAAGAGTGCAAGGGGGGAAAGGGAGGGGGGAAGTGCAGTACATGGGAAGTGGAATAAATAAGATAAATACAATACATAAAAAACAGGCAAGTGCAAGGAAGTGCGGACAAAGTGCTGGAAAGGGGACTGAAGGGATACAGAAAATGGTCCCCAATTGCAGAGGTTGCCAGGAAGGCAGTGCAGGTGGGCAGTTGACAGGGCCTGGGCCAGAGATCAGAAGGGTGGCCAGGTAACCAGTGCAGTGCAGGAGTTCGGCAAGGGAGGGGAGGAGAGAAAGTAGAAGCAAAGAGGAAGGTTTTGAGGTGTTTCTCCTAGAGTTTCAGGGAGGTAGGAAGGCTGTTACAGAGAGAGGCCCCTGCCGAAGAGAGTGATTTGCCACCAACTCGTTGCTTGGAGAAGCGACTGACCCTGAGGGAGCTGGAGGCAGATGAGCAAAGAGCTCGAGAAGGAAGGTATTTAGGAAGAGAGAGTTGAAGGTATTTCGGCCCCAGACCCCAGAAGGCCTTGTGTACAATGCAGAGGGTTTTGCATTTAATCCTCGCAGCCACTGGGAGCCAGGACTTCAAAGCTCTGGCTAATTACAAAGATATAATTGTGCCAAGCTGCTTACATTACAGGCGTGTAAATTCGGGAAAGGATCTGCTGGCTTCAGTATGGCAAGAATCTTATGATCGTATCAACAGTGTTTTGTTCCTGCCATCCTCTATGGCTTGGAGGCACTGGCCATGCAAGATCTGAAGTGGCTCAACATTTTGGAGGGTCACTTTTGGCGCACTGTGTTGGGATTAGGGCCATCCTGCTGGTACAGTTTCTACGCCTGGAGTTGGGCCTCATATCTTTGAAAAGCATGGCATTGCGTGCGAGAGGTACATTCTATCTGAAAGCTCGTGCAGATCCCAGGTGTAAACTGTTGAATCTGCTGGGGACAATTACAAGGCCGAGATGCACCCCTGTGGCCTCAATTTCAAAGAGCTAAATGAGTCCCTGTTTAAGGAGATAGATTGGCAGAAAAAAATCCTTCTAAGAAAAATCGAACAGATGGGATTGGAGTATGAACTCTATCCATCTGTCCAAGTTGAGTGGATATGAGGCAGTATCCCATGTAATGTATACATATCGAAAGCCCCAGCCCTATTTGCTCTTGTGCCCGGCACCAGAGGTGCGGCAGTTCGTACTAAGGCTTCGGACAAACCAGCTCCCGGTTTTAGCAATCATTGTGTCCTGCATGAAGGTGCTGATTGAGTCCAGGCATTTTCGGATTTGCCAGGCCATAGGAGTACTGTAAACCACTAGACATGTCTTAACCCTTTGTCCAAAATTGGGACCAACATATATGTGTGCATTTGGGAAATGGGGTATTAACTACGAGACAATAACCGAGGAAGCCTTTTGGGATAGCTGCCTAAAATCCAAATCACTGGGACTCCAACTTCCTATCTTCAGGGTATGGTCCCATGTCAAAACCTTACTCCCGGATTAACTTACCATGGAAGCCTGCGCAGAGTGTCTGGTGGGTTGCTTTGAAATTAAATCTGGAGAGACCTAATGATCTCTATACTGTTCCAGGTCCCTGAGAGTAGTGCCTGGATGATACTCCTTGTTGCATGGTTACATATACTAACTAGCAGGAAGCGCGGTTGTTCATTTCCCCCCGCTTTCCTTCTCTCCCCTTCTATAGTGGGATATCCTGAAAATGTGAGGGGAGGTACCCGTACCTCCTCCTGTGTTACTATCTCCATGTTCCTATGTTTATGCCTATGCTTATCCTTCTGGTTCATTATGCCCTGGACTAGTATTGTGATTGTGATTGTGATTGTGATACTGTGATATTCCCCGTACACTTCAGTGCTTATATATCGCATTTTATTTTATTTTATTTTATCTCCATTTTATCCCGACTGATTTCATTTACTTTGCTTTTATTGTATCTCCTAATTGTATTTTATTGTAACATGATGTATTATTTGATCCCTTGTTCTTTATTCTGCATTTTGATTGGCTTGAGAGATATATATGTTGTGTAAAATCCTAAATGTAGGGTTATATCACAATAAAGTATTATTATTATTATTATTATTATTATTATTATTATTATTATTATTATTATTATTATTATTATTATTATTATTATTATTATTATTATTATTATTATTAGGCATGTGCATCAGTAGTAGTATCTTTGATATAATGGACTGCACTATATATGGATGTGGCAATGTGGCACCATAATGTGGCCATGAAATTCTTGCTGGCACACAAGACACAGATGTACAGAAACACACGTAAAGCACTACATCTGGATGTACAGTGATATATCAATTTGTTGAGCATTCCTGTGGCTAGAAAAACTCCAGCAAATGCATACACACAGTGGGCCTGCAAAAGGTATGTGTCAGCAACCCCTCATTGCTGCTACGCTGTCCTGAATTGAAGACACCATTTGACTGTCAAGTAGCTGGATTTGTTCAGTCCATGTTACTCTGCGGATGGTTATTCCCAAATTTGGAGTATATGGCACCAAGGTGTACGTTTTCATAATGCAAACAGGCCCACTACATACTTAGGGTGTCATTTTCACTACAAGGTGTTATAAGTTGTCCTGTATTCCCTGCTCCTGCACTTCATGGCACAAATGTCCTTTTGCCTCCTACCCCTAATGGGCACCTGATGGGCAACCCATCCTCACCCTGTGGCCTGGAGGCTTCGGGATCCCTCCCACACTGCACATGATTAAAAGGTAAGCCCTCTGGGCTTTTACTTGGCTAAAATACGGTGCACACTGAGCACATGCTTTATTCCTCACTTTATTCATGAATGATATTTAAAATGAAATGAAGATCTGCTTTCAAGACTCTGCACTTCAGAGACCACTTCAGAGTGTATTTCTTTAGCACTATACCATGTTTTGCTTTATGCATTTGGCTTTCCAACATGGCCTCCTCCTCTGTCCCCTGAATGCCAGTCCGCCTCCAAGGCCTGTGATGTAAGGCCCCTGTCTGATCCCTGTCCACTACCATAAACCTGCCTGCCTCTGTATTTCACTGTTCCTCCACCCTTTTGTATGCATGTGGTGCCTCTATGCCTGATCTGTGTTTCGCTGTCCACCTGTTGTATGCATGTGATGCCTTTATGCCTGACTCTGTATTTCGCTGTCCCCCATTGTATGCATGTGATGCCTGTATGCCTGCCTCTGTATTACGCTGTCCCCCTGTTATATGCATGGGGTTCCTGTATGCATGCCTATGTATTTTGCTGTCCCCTCTGTTGTATGCATGTGATGCCTGTATGCCTGCCTCTGTATTTTGGTGCCCCCCTGTTGTATGCATGTGATGCATGTATGCCTGCCTCTGTTTTTTATTGCCCCCCCGTTGTATGCATGGGATGCCTGTATGCCTGCCTCTGTATTTCGCTGCCCCCGTTGTATACATGTCATGCCTGCTTCTGTGTTTCACTGCCCATCCCCTGTTGCATGCATGTGATGCCTGTATGCCAGCCTCTGTATTTCACTGTCCCCCAATGTTGTATGCATGTGATGCCTGTATGCCTGCCTCTATATTTCGCTGCCCCCACCTGACTTATGCTTGTGATGCCTGTATGCTTGAATCCTTCATCCTACTGAACCCGCCAGTAAGGCAGCCCTCTCCTGCATTCCCCCCTGCACCAACAATCATCCCTTCCCATCTCGAATGTGCTGTTCTCATGCTGGATTTCCTTAAGCATCACTGTAATATTGTATTGTGTAATCATAACAAGGTAACTATGAGTAGCTGTAGAATATAGAATATGGAATGTGAAGGGAAATATGCTTAGGAAGAATGTTTAGTAATGAGTTTGGTTGTGTTGCTGACAGAGCCGGTGGTCTATTCATTATGTTTAATAAAACACAAATCATTTTCTGCATGGTGTACTGTACCTCATTTCAGTGGCGACGAGGATGGGATTTGGGTTGGCAGCTGTAGGATTATTTAGCGTGTTTTTGGAGTGCAGCGCCACTACATGGGATCAAAATATAGCGTGTTTTTGGAGTGCAGCACCACTGCATGGAATCAATGTATTGCTATAATGTGGTAAAGCAAGCCATGTGTTGCCGGTGTAACATATGGATATGTAAATGAAGACAGGCTACTCAGTCAAAAACACATCATTTTTTTCACATTTAAAAACACACCATTTTTGTTTTCTCACCTGAAATGCCTCTGTTGCAGGAGACACATTAGAGGATTAATGAACTAATATAATTAACAGTACTAACATGATTTTAACTTATTAATATCATAATGTGTTCTCCAAGTGCAAAATGAGGCAGGTTGAAACTAATTTTAAACGGACATTCAGAATTTTTTTTCTTTTCGCTTTCTCTGTGCTTTTCACGGTCCTTGCTAAGGAAACAAAACTCAAATAAGCAGGAAATTAGTGGATACAGTTTCTTACTGAAAAGTGAGCTATTGTTTGAAGAAGGAGGATATGACATGATAGATTTTTATTGGATGCACGTCACATTAGGGGCTGTAACAGAGGTCTCTTGGTGCATCTCGGGGAGGTTTAAAGGCAGTGGACATTTTGCACAGCTTCGGTGAGGACTTGGCGGGAGTTGCTGTGGGGCTGCCTGATTGAGGGGCTTCGTTCCAGTTTACTGCTGACCTTCACAGGCTGGAGATTCCATTCAATTGGCACCGGCTTGAGGACCAAACAGTGCAGATTGGAACTGCATGTCCTCGCCGGGTGCTCTAAAGGGAAACCCCGAGCCATTTAAAGAAAGCGACCTGCCCATACAGTTCGCGTGCTGAACTGCTACAATTTTTCTGGTTATTATCTTACACAAAGCGAGAATGCGGTGTGTGTATGAAATCTATCAGGCAGTGTAGCGATAGCTTCATTCTAATGTTGCCATTCAGAAATGCAAGTCAACTGATGCACTGTTTTTTTATTGTTGCAAAGAATCTAATGAAATGCCATGTATTTTGCAATTGTTTCTCTTATGTTCATTCTAGGAAAGACTGCCTCTCAAAACTGGTAATGTATGATTTTTTAAATGAAACTGATGTAAATCACAATCCGTGTAAAGGCTTCTATTTGCTTCTGTTTTTCTCTGGTGCAGTTAGCCCATATCACCTGATAAAAGGGGAGGTTATTAGGTAATCTATGCCAAGCATCCCATATGAAAAGTTATGTTATGAGTAATTATAAATAGCTGTGTGTGTGGTTCCGCTCAGTGTATATGTGTGTGTGACTTCTGAGTGGAACATAATCTGATAGTCTGCTGGACGTACATGAGTCAGCAGAGAGAGAGGCCTCTGGAAATAGTTTCACTAATGTAAATAAATTAGTGATTATACCACATGTTATTGTGAATACTTTATGGAAGCATAGCTCACTGGTGTAGATAAATCAGTGATAACAGCCATAAGTGGCACTCCATATGAAAATGTGGTGTTTTTGAATAATGTAGAAGCCTGAGGCCTCTAGAGATCACAAGAACAGTCTAAACAAAAGAAAGGGGTTTCGTATGTTGGGGCCACAAATAAAGCAAAGGAATTATGCTCATCACTATACCACAACAAAATGCATACCAACTAAATGTATCTGTGTGCTGAAATAAAGCATAGCCACGATACCACTATAATACCAAACCCAATCTGAATGCAAGGAGTGATTATTGCTAAATTGCTTTTATATTTGGTGGTAAGAAAATACAGCTAGGCCCCAAATCTACACAAAATACCCTACATATTTATGGTGCATTGCAGGCCGGGAAAGTGATCATAGAGCACCTACTGGGCATGGCGAGTGTGTCTCACACCGCCATCTGCACATTAAAGGGAACCCATTTCATAATAGCAGTGTGTCACTAAAAACAAATTTCAGAATGTCTCAAAGGGAAACCACATTCTCAGACCTAGTGCAATATTTAGAGGCAAAGTTATTTGCACATGGGACGTGGTCATCAAACAGTACCTCAGAATGGCATGACCGCATTCAGGGTGAGGTGCAGCAAGAACAACTAGACAATATTTTTACACAAGGCAGCATAATTCAGGTCTGCCTTCTAAGGTTATTAAATGCAGCCGATAAAAATGCAGAGAAGGACATACGGCTATGTGCCAAAATCTGGTTTATTTTGAATAGGTCCCTGCAAATGCAAGAAAATGACACCCAGCTAATTAACAGGTTAAAGACTGAATTAGGTGGGGAAAGTAAAAAAGAGGAAATGTTAAGAGCAGAATTGGATGTATGCCAAAAAGACATGCAGTTAAAATGCAGAGATTTTGATGTTCAATTGTCCAAAAGCAAGAAACAATTTGAGGAGAGTGAACAAGAATTGGTACACTTAAAAGCATTGGTGGACCATATTAGACAAGATAAAGATGAGGTTGTGCCAGAGATGCAGATTTTACAAAAAGAACATCATGAGAAAGAAAGTGACCTCCAAAATGCGGAACAAGAAATGGTTAAAATGCTTCAAGAAAGAGACAAGAGGAATAAAGAATGTAATGAGTGCCAAATGCAAATGTGCGACATGCAGGAGGTAATTAATAAAATGAGTGATGAAAACAACTATTTGCAAAACGAAGCAAACAGGCTCCATAAAAAGTGTAAGGTATTAGAACAGCAAATGTGCATTCCCATGTCCCAGGAAAGGCGGCAGGGTACCACATTCAATGGAGTTGAGGTGAATTCTATTTCTACCCAAAGGGCTAGTGCCCCAGTGACTGGGCCGGTGACTGAACTTGGTTGCAGTGCCTTTGGGGGATTTGATACTCCCATTGGGGGCCGCCACCAATCCCATACACCTGGAACCAGGGTTGAGTCACCAGGTAGTGCAATTCCATGCATTGCAACAAGTAGCCCCATAAAGATAATAAAATCCATTAAAGCCCTGATCAAACCATTTAAAAAAGGAGGGGAATGCTGCATTGAGGATCACTTAGAAGCGGTTCATGACATTTTTAAAGCACTCCAGATACCTAACTAACAGTACAGGCAATATTTTCATTTAACTTTAGATGTCCCGGCGGCCAGTATTATAAGAGGATTGAATGAACAGCAGAATATGACATGGGCGGAGTTTGAAAAAGAGATTGGGCGTGATTTTTCTCCTTTCCAGTCATTGTAGGAGGCAAAGAAAGTCGCTTACACAATCACTGCTGGGCCTAATACATCCCCGCGCCAGTTTTTACAAGACTTAAAAAGAGCATTTTCTCACGTTGATGTATCTTTTGACCCCAATTCCAATGAGTTTAAAACTGCCTACTTCTATGGGCTGCAAAAAAACATCATATCCCAATTGGTCCGTGAATTTGACCGTGACAAGTCCCTGGAATGGATTGTACACCAAAGCACAAAACTATATGAGGTACTGTATTGTCAGGGTAGAGAAAGTGATATAATGAGAGATAGTAGACCTAAATCTAAAGAACCCTCAGCAACAGTGATGGAAATCAGGTCAGCCAAAATGTCCCTTGAGTCTGCTCAAAGTCCAAGTAAAAATTATTTGGCACCTGAACAGAGGGGTAATCAACAAAGGTCATCACACACTGCACCAATGTTCTAATCACATGATCCTAGTAATAGGGAGAACTACATCAGCCCCAGGTACGTAGGAGATAGGCCCCGGGCAGGCTTTTGACCTGATATGTCAGGTATGAACAATAACCAGAGACAAAATCAGGATCAAAGAAATGATGGTGCTTATCAGACATTGGGGAAACAATGCAGATTTGATCCCAATACCATGATATATGGTAATCAGGATAGACCCCGATATGTGGATCGATTTGCTGATAATGGGAATCAACATAGGGGCCAGTACCCATCACATGAGAGACAGGACATGAGACAGAATATGAATTACACGTCACATCAGTACAATAATTCCCCACCAGGGGACTACAACCAAAGGATGGGTGCATCCCACTCCACTCCGCAAATGAGTTCAGGAACCATCCCAATAGAAATCATTCTCCTGAGAGGTATCAGAATAGATCCAGTCAGGGAGAAAACAACCAATATCGATCTAGGACACAGAGAGAGGATTCTAGAGAGATGGAAAGATTCCAGTGCCTCGAGGCCCAAGTGAAAATGTTAGCTGAGCAAATAGGAAAGCTCTATACAACACAAAAACAGTCATCAAAGGAGGGGGCAGAAGGCCATAGCAATGATCAGGGGCTTCTGAAAAGTGACTAAGTACTTATGATACCTGCAGCCCCAAAAAGACAGTTTGCTCTGATATAATTTTGCACAATGACTCTGAGATGCCTAATGATTTAAAAGAGAAAATACCAGTACATGAACATGTAACAAAAAATGCAAATACTTCTAAAAGAGAGGTATGGTTTAACCTAGAACTAAATCAAACATTGGCGATATGTACAAATGAAATAGGAAAACCTGAAAATCCAAAAGAACAAAGAGAGAGGTTTAAGAAAAATGACTCATGCATGGGGAATACCAGTGAACAGGGAGTAAGTGCCGATGCTATAACTCCTTCCCTGGGCAATCCAAACAATGACCAAACACAGGCAGGAAAAAGAAATGCTCAAAAGGAGGGTACAGGTCAATCACCTGAAGAATTTTTTGAACCACATATTTTTGAAGAGGTTAAAAGGACTGGTATCATACTGAATAATCACAAATGCACAATGACAAATTGCCAAGTGATGTTGTTACACATGTTCAGTTGGAGGGTTGTAGTGTGACCTCTGATGATACCTGGCGGGATGGGAGAACGGTGGCCACACTTCAAAAAACCTCTGAACATGGGGAAATGAATAAAGTCTCTCACACAGGAATGAGCAAAAAGGAGGGAAAATGTCTTTCCATTTACCGATGTGCTTAGCCAAAAGTGAAAAAGGCCTGAGAAAGGTGAGCCCTGAAATCAGTAAGAATTTGCATTCCCTATGTGTGTTTGAAGAAGATGAAGACAGGTATTATGCTCCCATCATTGTGAAATAAAAATGCCATACATGTGCAATGATTGACACTGGCGCACAGGCCACAATTATGTCTAAAGAATTAGTAAAGAGTATCAATGAAGGGAGATCCCCGCAGAATCAGATCACAGTAAAGGAGAATCAAGGTCCAGTGCATAATTTTAACAGGGAGGAGGTGCCTATTATAGGCGCCACCGAGGTTGACATCAAGATAGGTAAACACAGAAAGAAACAGGAGGTATTGGTCACATCCATTTGTGATATTCCATTTCTGATGGGAACAGATTGCCTAAAAAGATTATCTCAGCTCATAGATGGGGTGAATGGAGTACTGTGGTTGTTAACCAAAAAACCTTGGAGACCTAAGAAACTAAAATCACAAAACAGCAATATAAATGAATGTCACACCGTTGCAAAAACAAATGAAGCAGTGGAGGTGTATCTCCAAAATAGTTGCATACCTAGCGTCACTGTTATATTAATGTGTTAAGACAAAATGCAGAGTGAAAATAAAAAAATACCTGTACAAATATCCTTAGACCCAAGGAAAGAATGGCAAACTGCCATAGATTGCACACCTTACGTTTTTATTTAAAAGAGAAGACATGCAAACAGAATACTGCTCATAGAGCAGGTTCAGAAAAACACATTACCACTCTTGCTGAAATACACATGGAAGATGAACAACCATGGGTTCATGTTCGGATAAATGACTATTCTAAAACAATAAAAGCCACTTTAGTGCTTGAACAGGAAAGGAGCTTCATTAATGAGAAATTGTTGCAAAAAATAATGGAAAGGGAGAAGATCCCGAAATTTAGGATTAAAAACCAGTATGTCTCTGGTTTGGACGGTCCAGACTTTGAAAACCGAATTGCAGGTAGATGCATGCTGAAAATTAGCATTGGACAAAAAACAATTTACCATAATGTTTGGATACTGTGTGGAACACACAATGACTTTTACATGGGCAATGACATCATGCACAGAATGTGTATGGTGTTAGATTTCCTTAATCAAAAGATATGGTCACGCATAGGGGGGCCGGCACCTGAATTTGAAGACAAAAGAAGGGCTTATCATTGCACACAGCTGGTCCCTTATGCAATTGATTTACAAATGAGGAAATATAATGTTATCCCTGCATTCACAAAGCAGTTTGCAATAACACTGAAATGCAAAAATGGACAGCAGATGAAAGATTCTGATGCATTTGTGTGTCTGAATGAATCCATAAAACAGCAAGGCCTGGATTATGAATACATTCCATTGGTAGATGTGGGTGAAGGGTCTGTAAACATTATGGTGAATAATAAAAGTTGTCAGAATATTCATTTAGAGGAAAACTCTCCAGTAGGAATGGCCATACAAAAATCACATTACACAGCTGATTTAAATAACATGGTGATTGGAAATATCCCTGAAAAGTGTGTAGATGCTAAGGGTGAATTGCCAGAATACCTGGACTCTCAGCCCAAAGGGATATTTAAAATTCATTCTGTGTACCCTTATGATTCAAGCAAGACAGTGTGCTGTCATCAAGAGGATTGCATAACATTTAACTTAAATCAAAATGAAATAGAAAATCAGCCCATTGTAGTGGAAGTTGATATGCCAAAACATTTAAATGTGGCAGCTTTACAAAGAGACACAGCCACACAATTAGAGGAAAGCGCTGAGATTCCCATGCCAGAAGATTTTCCAGAATTCTCCAAAATGGTAGAGGAGCAGATTTTGTTAGCGGATGCATGTGACAACGAGGAGGATAGAAAGTAATTGAGGAAGATATTTATGGAGTTTAAAGATGTATTTGCAAAGGATGCTTATGATTGCGGGCTAACTAATTTACATGTGGCCACACTTCTGGAAGGGTGTAGCAGAAGCCCAGTATTTGTACGCCAGTATAGACTATCACTGGCATGTTTAGAATCATTGGCAGAGATTATTAAAAATTTGGAGTCACAGGGAATCATCAGGCCCATTCTGAAAAGTGACTAAGTACTTACGATACCTGCAGCGCCCAAAAGACAGTTTGCTCTGATGTAATTTTGCATAGTGACTCTGAGATGCCTAATGATTTAAAAGTGAAAATACCAGTACATAAACATGTAACAGAAAATGCAAATACTTCTAAAAGAGAGGTACGGTTTAACCTAGAACTAAATCAAACATTGACGATATGTACAAATGAAATAGGAAAACGTGAAAATTCAAAAGAACAAAGAGACAGGTATAAGAAAAATGACTCATGCAAGGGGAATACCAGTGAACCGGGAGTAAGTGGCGATGCTATAGCTGCTTCCCTGGGCAATCCAAACAATGACCAAACACAGGGAGGAAAAAGAAATGCTCAAAAGGAGGGTACAGGTCAATCACCTGAAGAATTCTTTGAACCACATATTTTTGAAGAGGTTGAAAGGGCTGGTACCATACTGAATAATCACAAATGCACATAATTAGACAATGACAAATTGCCAAGTGATGTTGTTACACATGTTCAGTGGAGGGTTGTAGTGTAACCTCTGATGATACCTGGATGGATGGGCGACAGATGGCCACACTCCAAAAAATCTCTGAACATGGGGAAATGAATAAAGTCTCTCACACAGGAATGAGCAAAAAGGAGGGAAAAATGTCTTTCCATTTACCGATGTGCTTAGCCAAAAGTGAAAAAGGCCTGAGAAAGTTGAGCCCTGAAATCAGTAAGAATTTGCATTTTCTATGTGTGTTAGAGGAAGTTGAAGACAGGTATTATGCTCCCATCATTGTGGAAGAAAAATGCCATACATTTGCAATGATTGACACTGGCGCACAGGCCACAATTATGTCTAAAGAATTAGTAAAGAGTATCAATGAAGGGAGATCCCCGCAGAATCAGATCACAGTAAAGGAGAATCAAGGTCCAGTGCATAATTTTAACAGGGAGGAGGTGCCTATTATAGGCGCCACCGAGGTTGACATCAAGATAGGTAAACACAGAAAGAAACAGGAGGTATTGGTCACATCCATTTGTGATATTCCATTTCTGATGGGAACAGATTGCCTGAAAAGATTATCTCCGCTCATAGATGGGGTGAATGGAGTACTGTGGTCGTTAACCAAAAAACCTTTGAGACCTAAGAAACTATAATCACAAAACAGCAATATAAATGAATGTCACACCGTTGCAAAAACAAATGAAGCAGTGGAGGTGTATCTCCAAAATAGTTTCATACCTAGCGTCACTGTTATATTAATGTGTTAAGACAAAATGCAGAGTGGAAATAAAAAAAATACCTGTACAAATATCCTTAGACCCAAGGAAAGAATGGCAAACTGCCATAGATTGCACACCTTACGTTTTTATTTAAAAGAGAAGACATGCAAACAGAATACTGCTCATAGAGCATTTTATTCAGAAAAACACATTACCACTCTTGCTGAAATGCACATGGAAGATGAACAACCATAGGTTCATGTTGGGATAAATGACTATTCTAAAACAATAAAAGCCACTTTAGTGCTTGAACAGGAAAGGAGCTTCATTAATGAGAAATTGTTGCAAAAAATAAGGGAAAGGGAGAAGATCCCGAAATTTAGGATTAAAAACCAGTATGTCTCTGGTTTGGACGGTCCAGACTTTGAAAACCGAATTTCAGGTAGATGCATGCTGAAAATTAGCATTGGACAAAAAACAATTTACCATAATGTTTGGATACTGTGTGGAACACACAATGACTTTTACATGGGCAATGACATCATGCACAGAATGTGTATGGTGTTAGATTTCCTTAATCAAAAGATATGGTCACGCATATGGGGGCCGGCACCTGAATTTGAAGACAAAAGAAGGGCTTATCATTGCACACAGCTGGTCCCTTATGCAATTGAATTACAAATGAGGAAAGATACTGTTATCCCTGCATTCACAAAGCAGTTTGCAATAACACTGAAATGCAAAAATGGACAGCAGATGAAAGATTCTGATGCATTTGTGTGTCTGAATGAATCCATAAAACAGCAAGGCCCGGAATATGAATACATTCCATTGGTAGATGTGCGTGAAGGGTCTGTAAACATTATGGTGAATAATAAAAGTTGTCAGAATATTCATTTAGAGGAAAACTCCCCAGTAGGAATGGCCATACAAAAATCACATTACACAGCTGATCTAAATAACATGGTGATTGGAAATATCCCTGAAAAGTATGTAGATGCTAAGGGTGAATTGCCAGAATACCTGGAATCTCAGCCCAAAGGGATATTTACAATTCATTCTGTGTACCCTTATGATTCAAGCGAGACAGTGTGCTGTCATCAAGAGGATTACATAACATTTAACTTAAATGAAAATGAAACAGAAAATGAGCCCACTGAAGTGGAAGCTGATATGCCAAAACATTTAAAAGTGGCAGCTTTACAAAGAGATACAGCCACACAATTAGAGGAAAGCGCGAGATTCCCATGCCAGAACATTTTCCAGAATTCTCCAAAATGGTAGAGGAGCAGATTTTGTTAGCGGATGCATGTGACAACGAGGAGGATAGAAATTTATTGAGGCCGATATTTATGGAGTTTAAACATGTATTTGCAAAAGATGCTTATGATTGCGGGCTAACGAATTTACATGTGGCCACACTTCCGGAAGGGTGTAGCAGAAGCCCAGTATTTGTACGCCAGTATAGACTACCGCTGGCATGTTTAGAATCATTGGCAGAGATTATAAAAAATTTGGAGTCGCAGGGAATCATCAGGCCCATTCATAGCACATCCAATACACCGATTTTAGGTGTGTTAAAACCAAACTGTCAATGGCAACTGTGTGCAGATTTGAGAGAGTTAAATAAAAGAATGCCAGTATCCAGATGGCCACTGCCATTCATTGATCAGGGATTAGCTCAGGTACATGGTTCAAAATTGTTCACCACATTAGATCTCACCTCTGGATATTGGTGTGTGCCATTGGCAGAGGAGATACAGAATTTATTTTCCTTTTCATTTGATAAGACTCAATACGCATGGGTTAGGACTCCATTCGGGTACGTCAATAGTGGGAGTGAATTTGGCATATTTTTGAGGAAGGCTATGCCTGATGCAGCAGAAAGAGGAACCATAATTTATGTGGATGATGTCCTGATAAAAAATGATAGCTTGAAAAGCCATTTTGATGAAATAAGACATGTTCTTGGCCAATTGCAGAAAGCAGGCGCCAACGTATCTTTACAAAAAGCACAATGGTGCAAGAAAAGTGTGAATTTTCTAGGCCATGAAGTGAATGAACATGGGCTAAATCCACAAAAGAAGAAAATAGAGGCCATACAGAAACTAAAAGATCCTAAAAATGTGAAAGGGGTAAAAAGTTTATTAGGAATGACAGGCTATAACAGAAAGTTCATTGAAAATTATGCTGAAATCACTCAACCATTGACTAAACTACTAAAACTGAATACACCCTGGAAATGGGAAAAAGAGCAGCCTGAGGCAGTTGCTAAATTAAAGGAATGTCTTGTAAAGGCACCATGTTTAGCATACTCCATAAAGAATAGGGATTTCTTTATAGAAATAGGTTTCGCTGAACATTGTATATCAGCAGTGTTATCACAAAAACATGATTTGAATTACAAAACCATTGCATATGCAAGTAAGGCATTTCCCAAGTTGAAATTAAATTCAATGAATGTGAAAAGGCCCTATTAACCACTGTGTGGGCGCTACAACATTTCCGCCCCATTGTTCAGGACGAAAAGGTGATTATTGAGACAAATCATCAACCTTTGCAATTTTTACAGAGTAAAAGAATTAGGTCAGGTAATTTAGCGCAGTCCAGAATTACTTCATGGACACTAGCATTACAGGGTTTTCCTGTAGAAGTGAGATATGGCCAAAATAAAAAAAGCCTAATTGCTTAAGGATTAGCAGATTTACATGACTGTGCATCTGAACCAGTATCAAATGAAATAGAAGTGGAACCTAATTTGCAGGAATTTGAATAATCACCACACAAAGCTTTTGTTGAAAAAACATGCAAGGACTTGCCAACTGTATATGTTGATGGTTGTGCCTTTCACATTGAAAATGACAGTGATAAACAATTAGTGTCAGGAATAGGGAATGTCTGGTTGAAGTTTGAAGGTATCCCAAGTACAGGGATGAGAATTGGGACTAGGAGCAGTCAGGTAGCGGGATTGGCAGTCATTTATAAAGCAATTGCTGCTGCAGTTGATAATAAATTCAGTGAAATTGTCCTGGTGACTGATTCTGATTACACACGAAATAGCTTTGTGGAATATTTACCTGGCTGGAAAGCGAGAAGCATGATTACATACAATAAAAAGCCACTTAAACATGGAAAAATGATACAAGCCATAGACAAATTGGTGTCAGAAAATGATTTAACAATATACTGGAGGAAAATTCGTGGGCATTTAAAAACTCCAGGAGAGGATAAGGAGGGAAATGATAAAGCAGATCACCTGGCTAAAATTGGGGCTGTGATGGGAGAATTGCTACCTATTGAACATTTACTGGGTGAAATACAAATTGATGCAGTAACACGTTCTAAAGCACCAAAGGAGACAGATCAACCAGTGGTACAGTGGAGTTATGATACACCAGACCAAGATCTGATTGAGGCACAAAAGAATGATCAATTTTTGGGAATCTATTATAATCATTTGATAGATCCTGAACAAAACCCTTTAACAGAAAATGATTGTATGGGAAAAGAAGAGTTGAGGGTGCTATTAAAGAATAAAGATCGAATAAGACTAGAAGATGGACTCATGATTAGAGAGTCCATAACAGGACAGATACAGTGGGTGGTACCCCTTTCATTCAGAGGGTTAATGCTACATCATGCACATGATGCTATAACTGCAGGCCACAGAGGCTCACAGAAAACAATGGAAATACTAAAAGATTATGCTTATTGGCCACATATGTCCCAAGATGTAGAATGATATACTAGAGGATATCTAGTATGTGCCCAATTTAAACCTGCTTCACCAATGCATAGAGCTCCATTAATGAAAAGAGGCCTAACTCTTCCATGCTCAGATTTGCAAATAGACGATGTAGGGCCTGTAAAGAGGTCGAGCAGGGGGAACCGTTATATTTTAAGTGTTGTGTGTTTGATGTCGAAGTGGATTGAGTGTATTCCTGCACCAGATTGTAGTGCGCAAACAGCAGCCACATTGCTGGTGAATCATGTGTTTTTAAGGTTTGGGTTGCCACAAAGAATAAAATCAGACATAGGAAGTCATTTTACAAGTGCTCTAATGAGTAAGGTATGGCAAATACTGGGTGTGAAGAGAAAGTTATATATCGCATATCGGGCGGCTTCTTCAGGTGGAATTGAACGCAACAATAGGTCTGTTGTGGACATTCTAAAGAAATTTTTGGCAGAAGCAGGTTCCAGCTGGGATTTACGCTTACCTTTGGTTCTGATGGCAATCAGATCAATCCCGCCAAAGCAACAGGTATTCGCCCTCATGAAGTTTTAACAGGTAGGAAAATGGTGTTGCCACAACACCTGCTATACAGGACACATGAGCAAACACTTGTGAACGCATCCACAGTTCATGAATACATTGATGAACTGAGGAAGCATTTACAATATGCATTTGCTTTTGTACAGAAAAATTTAGAAAGAGCTGCTGACAGTGCAAAGTCATATTAGGATAAAAAGAACTCAGTAAAGGAATATTGTGTGGGCGATCAGGTGTATAAATTTAATTTTGGAAAAGGTAAACAGAAAAATTCCAAATTTCTAGCAGCCTCGCAGGGACCATTTCAAATTATAGATAAGGTCTCTCCTGTGGTCTATAAAATTTTAAAGACTAAAGGTGAAACAGCAACAGAACAGTTTGTTCATGTGAATCAAATTAAACCATGTCACCCAGACATAAGATTAAACAACTTGAGCATGTACAAACAGATACAGTCCCTTGAACATAAACAGTAGAGTAAATGGGTCCAGTCAGAAGGTAGTGGCAGAGACGTTAAATAAAGATGGTTGATTATAAGAATGGCACATAAACACTGTAATCTATGTAAATGCATATATATATATATAAAAAATGGAAGCTAAAATTTATGGAGTTGGTGTGCAAAATGAAAATGTATTAAATATTGAATGCTGTTTTATGTAGGTTTGTTTTTTCTAACCTGTGCTTAATTTCAGAAGGCGAGAGAAAAAGGGGCGGAATGTTTTACAAAGCATATTTTACATTTGGCAAAAGGGTGAAGTTAGTGTTGTGCTATATACTTAATTTGTTTCTTTTCTATTTGATTTAGAATATTAACATATTTGTACTTGGAGGACACGGGACCAGAGGACACGGAGATGATGGAGTCTTGGAGTCCCCTGGAAGAAGATCAGATGATGCCTGCCTCTGGATGGAGGTGAAGACAAAATAACCAGAATGCCAAAGAAAAGATGACTTCTATGGAAAAAGGATCCAAGAGTGCCAAGATGGAAGAGCATCCGAATGAACCAAATGATGTGACATCGCCGGTCGGGACATATCAGAGGCAGACAAGTGTCCCGGAGTATGGCGTTCCACGTATTTATTATTTTAATTAATTATTTTAATCTGTTATGTTAATTATTTATTTTAACTATTTGTTTTATTTTATTGTTTTGGGATTAACTTCAAGTATAAAATTAAAACACTGGACTATGGACACTTCCATTGGGAAGAAAAATGTAAAATACTTTATAAGAACTGAAGGAATTTTGATATAATGATGATTGAACAGTGACTTTCCCTTTTTCATTTCTTCACATATAAATATTGATTTAGTTGGATTGCTACATATTAAAAGAAGAAAGGGGCAAGTTGGATTTCTTCCAATTGTGGCTTGGAACATGGCCAAAATTCTCAGAAAAAGGAGGGGATATGTAGGATTATTTAGCGTGTTTTTGGAGTGCAGCGCCACTACATGGGATCAATATATAGCGTGTTTTTGGAGTGCAGCACCACTGCATGGGATCAATGTATTGCTATAATGTGGTACAGCAAGCCATGTGTTGCCGGTGTAAAATATGAATATGTAAATGAAGATAGGCTACTCAGTCAAAAACACATCATTTTTTTCACATTTAAAAACGCACCATATTTTTTTCTCACCTGAAATGCCTCTGTTGCAGGAGACACATTAGAGGATTAATGAACTAATATAATTAACAGTACTAACATGATTTTAACTTATTAATATCATAATGTGTTCTCCAAGTGCAAAATGAGGCAGGCTGAAACTCATTTTAAACGGACATTGACAATTTTGTTTTCTTTTCGCTTTCTCTGTGCTTTTCACAGTCCTTGCTAACGAAACAAAACTCGAATAAGCAGGAAATTAGTGGATACAGTTTCTTACTGAAAAGTGAGCTATTGTTTGAAGAAGGTGGGTATGACATGATAGATTTTTATTGGATGCACGTCACATTAGGGGCTGTAACAGAGGTCTCTTGGTGCATCTCAGGGAGGAAGAAAGGCAGTGGACATTTTGCACAGCTTCGGTGAGGGCTTGGCGGGAGTTGCTGTGGGGCTGCCTGATTGTGGGGCGTCGTTCCAGTTTACTGCTGACCTTCACAGGCTGGAGATTCCAGTCAATTGGCACCGGCTTGAGGACCAAAGAGTGCAGATTGGAACTGCATGTCCTTGCCGAGTGCTCTAAAGGGAAGCCCCGAGCCATTTAAAGAAAGCGACCTGCCCAGAGAGTTTGCGTGCTGCACTGCTACAATTTTGCTGGTAATTATCTTACACAAAGCGAGAATGCGGTGTGTGTATGAAATCTATTTCAGTCAGGCAGCGTAGCGATAGCTGCATTCTAATGTTGCCATTCACAAATGCAAGTCAACTGATGCACTGTTTTTTTATTGTTGCAAAGAATCTAATGAAATGCCCTGTATTTTTCAATTGTTTCTCTTCTGTTCATTCTAGAAAAGACTGCCTCACAAAACTGGTAATGTATGATTTTTTAAATGAAACTGATGTAAATCACAATCCGTGTAAATGCTTCTATTTGCTTCTGTTTTTGCTCTGGTGCAGTTAGCCCATATCACCTGATAAAAGGGGAGGTTATTAGGTAATATATGCCAAGCATCCCATGTGGAAAAAGTTATGTTATGAGTAATTTTAAATAGCTGTGTGTGTGGTTCCACTCAGTGCATATGTGTATGTGACTTCTGAGTGGAACACAATCTGATAGTCTGCTGGACGTACATGAGTCAGCAGAGAAAGAGGACTCTGGAAATAGTTTCACTAATGTAAATAAATTAGTGATTATACCACATGTTATTGTGAATACTTTATGGAAGCACAGCTCACTGGTGTAGATAAATCAGTGATAACAGCCATAAGTGGCACTCCATATGAAAATGTGGTGTTCTTGAATAATGTAGAAGCCTGAGGCCTCTAGGGGTCACAAGAACATTCTAAACAAAAGAAAGGGGTTTCGTATGTTGGGGCCACAAATAAAGCAAAGGAATTATGCTCATCACTATACCACAACAAAATGCATACCAACTAAATGTATCTGTGTACTGAAATAATGCATAGCCACGATACCACTATAATACCAAACCCAATCTGAATGCGAGGAGTGATTATTGCTAAATTTCTTTTATTTTTGGTGGTAAAAAAATACCGCTAGGCCCCAAATGTACACAAAATACCCTACACAGCCCACCAAGTAGCCATCCAATATTGATCAATTTGAACCTGAGTGGCCTACGTGGGTTTTCTGAGGATCGTTAAGGTGTAGGAGACCAGAGAAACTGAGAAGGAATGCAGTGAAACTTTGAGTTATATGGAGTCAGTCTGAAGTACTAACTTTGAACTAGAATGGGATACAAGCAGCTGAATAAGGACATCCACAACCACAGCCAGAAGTAAGTCATATGTGCTGCTTGAATGCCTCAGGGACACGGCATACTCGTACAGTATGTTTATGATCCTTTGTATTTACTTAAGGACCTGAAGAGCCATTCTACCGACTGAACTCTTTAGTGGCTATCAGTCTTAGCCTAAAAGCAACATGCGTGCATACACCAAGCTGCGATTGCGGAGTGTTGATTACAGAGGCAACATAACCAGCACTGCGAATAATTATGTTTCCTTGCCTGATTTAATGTTAGAAACTATCATAGTTTCATTTCTGGCAACGGAGCCGCTGACTCTGCATGACACACGTACCGGAGCCAAACAGCGTGCGTCTTTCGAAATGGGCTGCAGTTACTAATCGCCTGCATATTACAAGTCGCATGCGCCTTAAAGGAAAGGACGTTTAAGCATCCAGAAAACGTGCCACCATTTTTGTTTTCCAAGGAAACCTGATACTATTAAATGTAGCGCAAAGCAACAAAGCACAGAAACAATGTGAATCAATCCATATTAGTGCTCTTATTACACTGCCACATATAATTCCACATCAAATCTTAGTAAAGCGAGGGATTTACATGTGTCGAAGTAACAATTAATAATGAGAATTGTCTAAAAAATAAGAACGCTGAACTTGACTCAAGGCTGAATTTAACGTACTGCAGCAACCAAAGCACAACTTTAATAACTGCATCCACTGTAAACAGATATTAAGTGCCTCTTCATTGCAACCATTCAAAACAAGATTTCAGATGGTATTATATTGAGTGTATTTTAGTGAACAGTACAGAAGATAAACCTAAACAAATAGCCAACCCTCACCTTTACTGTTGTTTTCCAACCAATATTGATTAATAGCATTAATGGGGTATGTTTAATACTATACCACAAAATATGCAAGACATTCCATCTCCACAATATTTTTTAGATATTAGATATGAAAGGGGAGCCCGATGGAAGAAACATTTTGAACATTATGTACTTGCTGCCCATGGTTTGAATGTTGCCAATGAGAGGAAGATATGCTTACTCATACATTGTTTATGTAACTATGGGCAGGAACAATTTGAGAATCTTCCATGTCTATCAGAAGAACAATCAGCAGGTCTGTCGGAATATGAAAAAAGTGTTAAAATGATATTGATATTGATATTGATATTGATATCTTATTTCTATCGTGCTCATACACATGTGTTTCAAAGCGTGACAAGGCAAGGGAGGGGAAACGGGAGAAACAAAAGATTGATCTTACTCGGCCCAGTGACATTGAGAACGCGCAAGTGCATGGGAGAGAGGAAGGGGCAAAGTGCAGGGAAGGGGGGAGAAGTGGACAGTGCAGAGCAAAAGGAGAACAGAAATAAATACAAAGAAATAAATATAAAAGCAAACAAAAAAGTGGTAGTGGAAGCAGGCAGGGTAGGTCAGATAAGTGTGAGGAAGGAAGAGGGGGATTGTTTGGGTACAGATACAGACCCCAGTGCAAGGGGTGGCCCGGAGGCTGTGCTGGAGGGTGGCAGGGTGAGCAGGTACCTGGGCCCGGGGGGCAGAGGGTGGCCAGGTGCACGGTGCCATGAGAGAACAGATCAGCAGGGGAGAGGGGCAGCGAAGGCAAAAGCAAAGAGAAAGGTCTCAATGTGCTTCCGGAACCGGAGATGGTTCTCCTCAAGTTTTAGAGTGGCAGGGAGGCTGTTCCAGAGGGAGGCCCCAGCCAAAGACAGAGATCTACCTCAGCTGAACCTGTTTTCTTTGAAAAACGACTGACCCTGAGGGAGTGAGAGGTAGAGGAGTGAAGAGCTCGAGAGGGGAGGTATTTGTGGAGTGATAGCTGAAGGTATTTTGGACCCAGACCCCAGAAAGCCTTGTGGACAATGCAGAGGGTTTTGAATTTAATCCTTGCATCCACTGGGAGTCAATGGGGAGATTTCAGAGCTGGAGAGATACGATCCCAGGGCTTGAGGCCAAGGACAAGTCGTGTAGTCCTGCTCTGGATGAGTTGCAGAGGGTGGAGAGTAGAGGCAGGTAGATTTAGAAAGAGGCAGTTACAAAAGTCCAACCTAGAGAGAACCAGAGCTTGGAAGACCATGAGCTTCTGGGGGAAGGGGAGGAAAGGGAGAGTACCTCTAAGGAGGTGCAGTAGGAAGTTAGAATTTTTGGAGACATCAGAGATGTGGGTGGAGAAGGAAAGTGTGGATTCAAAGATGACCCCAGATTCTTAGCAGTGAAAGTGGGTGTAGGAGGAGGGCCAAGGGAGGCTGGCCAGAGAGTGAGGGGAAAGGATGGAAAAGGTGTGTCGATGAGGAGGATCTCAGTCTTGCTGGCATTCATACAAAGATCATTGGCGGAACATAAATCTTGAATGGCAGTAAGGCAATCCCAGATGAGAGAGGGGGAGGAGATGGCAGTGGGTAGCCTTAAAATTAGTT
Organism: Ambystoma mexicanum; assembly: GCF_040938575.1. NCBI lineage: Eukaryota > Metazoa > Chordata > Amphibia > Caudata > Ambystomatidae > Ambystoma > Ambystoma mexicanum. The sequence continues at coordinate 808,203,547 of NC_090928.1, read as the reverse complement.
GAGTGTCAGTAGTGTAGCACTGACAATTTCAGCCGAAAATGGCGATGCAGTGGCCAAGAGTTGTCAGGTATTGGTTGAAAAGCCAAGGCGAGAGGTTAGACCCCTGGGGAACACCACAAGTAGAGAGGAAGATAGATTATAGGAAGGGCCCCAGTTGGACCTTGGAGGGTCGATCAGAGAGGAAAGAGGTCAGTCAGGCCAGAGCCTGATCAGTTATACCCAGGTTATCGCGGAGACGGTTGAGCAGGATGGTATGGTTGACCGTGTCAAAGGAAGAAGAGAGATCAAGTAGGATGAGGACAGAGGGAGTGTTTGAGTCCAGGTTGGATAGAAGGTCTTCACAGATGTTCAGGAGAGCAGTTTCAATGCTTCTTGTGGCTCTGAAGCCAGACTGGTGGTCGTGGAGACAGCCAACAGAATTGGAGTGAAGGTTAAGCTGGGAGATGGCCAGCTTTTCCAGGAGTTTGCCCAGAAAGGTAGTAATGGAAATTGGGCGATAGTTAGCAGGACAGGAAGGATCAGCTGTGGGTTTCGTGAGAAGAGGATGCACAAGGGAGTGCGTCAGAGAGGAGGGGAAGGATCCGGAGGCAAAGGAATGGATGCAGAAATCAGCAAGGGCCAAAGCTAGGGTGTCAATGTAGTCCTTGATGGTTTTAGAGGAACAGGGATGAACCTGTTTTGACAAGGCTTCCATAGATTGGACTTGTCTAGTGACCTCATCAGGGGAGAAAAGAGGAAATAACGAGAAGAGGGGTGGTGGGGTGACTGATGGAGGGTCAGTAAGTACAAATGGAGAGGGGACCATAGGGGATAGGGAGGAGAGGGATTTGCTGAGTTTTTGAGATAAAATGGGAGGCAAGTGAATTGCAGAGAGCCTGGAAGGCAACATGAGGGGTAGAGACTGCAGCAGGGTTGGCCAGCTCTTTGCAGATTTTAAAGAGTTTGGTTTAGGTGTTAGATGCCGCCGAGACACAGGCTTGGATGTGGACTTTCTTCTTGGTGAGGACATAGAGTCGGTATTGCCTTTAGAGCAAGCGACAGGCCAGTTTGTCAGAGGATGAGCAGGAAGTCCTCCATTTCCTCTCAGCCACCCTATACTTATGTTTAAGTGTAGGTAGGTCGGAGTCATACCAAGAATTGCACTTGGCTTTGGACTTCAAATGGATCCTCATGAAAGGGGCAAGAGCATCGAGAGTGTCAGAAATAGAAGAATAGAGAAGGGACAGGGCTCTGTCAGGGTGTGAGTCAGCCAGTGGAGGAATGGGGGAGAGAAGGTGGCAGCAAAAGCCTCAACTGACACACGTTTCACGGGGTGGATTTCCGAGAAGGTAGGTAGCAGTGTTGGGGTAGGCTTGGCTTGGGGGGATGAGAGTGAGAGATGAGAGGAGAGGAGGCAATGGTCACTCCAGGAGAGTGGAGTAGTCAGAGAGATAGAGAGGGGGAGGCCAGAGGAGATTAAGACATCAAGTGTGTGACCTGCAGAATGCATAGGGCCAGAGGGGAGGATAGAAAGAGAGAGGGAATCACAGAGGTTGCGAAAGAGCAAAGATGAGGGACAGGGAGACTCAAGGTGGGTGTTGAGTTCCCCTAGGAAGAGGAGTTGAGTGGTTGAGGGCAGAAGGAGCAGAGGTCTGCCCGCTCTGAGAGAAAAGAGGTTATTTGACCAGGGGGCTGATCGAGAGTTGCAACTGTGAGAGAGTGGCTAGGAGAGATAGATAGACTGCAGACAAGGCATTCAAAGGAGGGGTAGATCTGAATGCGAATGATAGTGGCAGAAATCCACTCAGGGAAGATCAAGGCTACACCACCTCCGGGCTGGGTGGATCTGGGGGCGGAGATGATTTTGTAGCCATCAGGGAGGAGTATGTCAAAGCTTGTGACAGAACTGGCTGTGAACCATGTCTCAGTGAGACCGAGGACATAAAGGTCAAGTTATTCGAGAAGGTGGGAGATGTCAGAGGAGTGTTTGACAGCAGAGCGAGAGTTGAGAGTGGCAAGGTGAAGAAGGTTGCCAGCCTTAAAGACCTTCCGGGGAGGGGTACAAACCAGAGGTACGCCCTGCGGAGGGGTGGAGGTAGCCTCAAGTGAGCCAGAGGTGGAGGAAGGAGTGGGCAAGGTAGCTGAGGAATGAGAGGAAGAGGAAGGGACAGCTGGAGTTGAAAGGAAGTTGATGAGGTGAGGGAAACGCTTATCAAAGAGGAGGAGTTTAGCCTGAGGACCTTGGACCATGCCAGTGCCATTTAGATAGACATTAAGGATGACTCTGGAGGAGTCAAAGGAATCCATGAGGACTTCTCAATGAGTGCCACCGTTAATGGGAGAGGTGGAGACAGGATAGAGTACAGAGATCATATGCAGGGTCCATAGATCAGGTGAAGGAACGACAAAGATGATGTCTGTGATATTATATTTACAGTATGAAAAGTCGTTAGTATTGTTCTTGAAGGTACCATTTTGGTAAACGCAAACAGAAAACTGGTGAAACGTTACAACAATTTATGACTGCTTTGAGAGGTTTAGCAATCTCATGTGAATTTGAAATCAATTTGGATGAAAGATTACAAGATCAGTTTATGCTGGAATGTGGTGATGGTAAAGTAAGGGAAGCACTATGGTCAAAGGGTAACCCGTCATTGGAAGAAGTTCTTAGGGTTGCAAAGGAGGTTGAACATACACGCAATTGTGTAAGAGTGTTACACTTCGGGCTTCCCCGCGGGCCCCCTTGCAGAATACAACTTCTTTACAAGCTCCTCTGTGGACCAGATACAGGCTGCCATGACGCCTGTAGAAACTATGACGGGCTCTGGGTCAGCTGACACGTCCTGTACGTCAAAGACGTATGGAAAGACACGCCCCCTTACGACTATAAAACCACTGTCTTTCAAGCGCTTGTTGCTGCTAATTAGCGTTACAAGCTACACGCGGTTACGTCCGTTACTTCTTCGTGTCTTCTCTACACGATTCCTCATCTGAATTCCTGGTTTTGACCCTTGCCTGACTACTGGATTGGCTTGTCTCCTCCTTTATTCCTGTCGTGCTCGTCTGGTTTTTTGACTCGGAACGTTACTGGATCCGGCTCCCTTCTGTCTCCTGCGGTACTTCATTCCGGGTTGCCGCTTCTGCACACGGAACCAAAGCAGAGGTCTTGCTGTCAACTATTCGAAACTTTTCTACACCTACTCTGGATGCATGTGTGCTCAGGTACATACTTAATTGGCAAATTCCGTCTTTGCTACTATTTTCTCTCCACGACTTGTTTGGATATTTGTCTCCTGTTGGATTCTGGGACATTGAGTGACTATCTTGTGAACTTGTCTTCAAGTGCATATAAATGCTCTGCCGAAAACTGCACCAACCCGGCACTAGTGCGACCCTCGTGCCGTCCGAGGCTACTTCCCTATGCTAACATTCCTGTTTGTTATTTTCTCCTTTCGTTGTCTTCTGTTTCCTGGGTTCCTTTCCTCAAAATATCCTTATTCAGGTTAGTTGTTACTAATTCGATATATAAATTGGGACTGATACTTTAAAAGGCTCTTTAGAACATTCCCACTGATTTTGTGTTATATTTCTTGTAGATCCACCCCGGGGAAGCTCCACTCCAATACTTATCTAGGTAGTTTCCCATTAAATTCAACTGTTCTGATTTCTTGCCTTAACTTCAACACTGTCTAATATCTTAGTATTCCTTTGCAGCATTGGTATTGGCGGTGTGTGTTCTCCCTGCTCTTTTATTCAATTGACACCTCTGTCTGTCCCAACTGAAACAGCAGAGAGGTACATTGTAGAAAAGAGCCCCTCTTTGAGGAAGCCTGAGTCTTGTACTCAGGGGAGCTGGGATGGAAGGCTGAATATCGATTCTTGTACCACCATCCCCAAGGTCACTCCTCTGCATCTTCGGCCTATTTCGGAGTGGTGAGTAACAGAATTAGCAGCCACGAACAATGTCCACGGAGGCCAGTGATGCTTTGACTCAAATCCTGCAAATGGTCACGGATCTATGAACCGACTTGACCAATGCACAAGAGGCACTGTGCCAACGTATGGACGCCATTCAGGCCTTGGTTACCACACCAGCCCCACAGATGGCCGGTGCTGGTGCTACAGCATCAGGATCAGGGTTTCCACCTCCGCAGCAGGAATCAAACCCGATCATGCTTACAACCCAGTTCCCTCTAGCTCCTCCTGAACGCTTCCTAGGCGATCCTAAACAATACCGAACATTCATTAACCAATGCAAACTGCATTTTTTGTGCCGTCCCGCTTCATTTCCAACTTCTACAACTAAAGCGGCTTTTGTCTTGTCACATTTAGTAGGCACTGCAGCCACATGAGCTAACCCATTGTTAGAATCCAACAGTCATGTTCTCTACGATTGTGATGCCCTTCTTGCTATGATGAGTAAAGTATTTGATACACGTTATACTACTCAAGCTACTGACCTGGAACTCTTAAAGCATCGACAAGGGAACAATTCTCTATTGGTCTATTTGGCCCGGTTCAATCAGTTGGCAACAGAAACTGACTGGCCTGCCTGAAGAAAAGAAGACAGCCATTTTCTATCAAGGCCTATCTGATGAGCTAAAGGACATCCTCTCCACTGTTCCTGTAGTCCCCATGGCATTCGGGGAACTGCTAGATTTAGTCCTTCAGATTGATGCCCGTAAATCCGAAAGACGTGGTGAAAAGAAACCAGCATTGTTCAGCACGGTTTCAGCAGAGGCCTCGTCTTCTTCACTTCCTGCGCCAGAACTTATGCAGATTGGTGTGGTTAGGGGACCACTTACCCCTGCTCAATGAGAATATCGTAGATCACACAATCTCTGCATGTACTGTGGGGCCTCTGACCATTTATTGCCTTAATGTCCCAAAAACCCCAAAAGAAAGGCGGGAAACGCCAAATCCCGACAGTAGACAGAGTCCCTATGTCGGGAAACTCACCTTTGGACTCTACATTACATAATACGAGTCATCTAGTCCGCCTACCTGTTACATTTTCCCTGAATCATGGTGTTTCATTCCAGACAACAGCCGTGATTGATTCAGGTGCAACAGGTAATTATGTTGATCAATTCTTTGCCTCTATGTCAAGATTTCCACTGTTTTGCAAAGCTATACCTGAAACAGTGAATGCAGTGGACGGTTCAATTCTTGTATCAGGAATGGTAACTCACCAAACGGTTCCATTACATATGAGTACCGATGAAGGCCATACTGAAGAAATACCATTCGATATCAACAAAGCACCAGCTTACAAAGTCATTCTGGGTATTCCATGGTTGAAGCTTCATAACCCTGCCATCGACTGGTCGACATCTCAGATTCAGTTCCCTTCCAATATGTGCAATACCCGATGTACTACATTATTTGGAATTACCCAGGATAGCCCAGTCAGGGCACTGGTTTCTCCTACTATGCATATTGGAGCTGTTTCTAAAAATGTTGTCTCTATGGTACCTTCTCAATATGCAGATTACGCAGATGTTTTTAACAAAGGAATGGCAGAGACTCTACCTCCACATAGATCCTATGATTGCCCAATAGATCTAATACCGGGAGTAAAGATACCATCCGGCAGAGTGTATTCCCTCACTCTCAAAGAAGATGAAGTCCTTAAAGATTATATAGACAAGGCATTGGCCATGGGATTCATTCGTCCATCCAAATCACCAATTGCATCACCACTTTTCTTTGTTCCTAAGAAGGAAGGGGATTTACATCCCTGTATTGATTATCGTGCTTTGAATGCAGCAACCATAAAAAAAACAGTACCCTCTTCCTCTGATCTCTGTCCTCCTTGATCAATTGGGATCTTCCAAAGTATTTACTAAGCTCGATCTCAGAGGAGCTTATAATCTCGTCCGTATGAGAGATGGGGACGAATAGACCATTTTCAAAACATGTTACGGTCTATTTGAATACCTTGTCATGCCCTTTGGGTTATGTAATGCCCCGGCCACCTTTCAGGCATTCATGAACGATTTGTTTTATGACATCCTTGATCAGTTTGTTGTTGTCTACCTGGATGACATTTTGATCTATTCACAAAACCAGGAAGACCACGAAATACATGTCAAAACAGTGCTCCAACGTCTGAGAGATCACAAATTGTTTGTAAAAGCCGAAAAGTGCATATTTCACACCTCAGAGGTGCAATTTTTGGGATATGATCTTACTAACAATGGGGTGCGCATGAGTCAGTCCAAAATGAGTGCTATACTGGAATGGCCTGTGCCCAATTCAGTCAAATCTTTACAATCATTCCTGGGATTTGCAAACTTTTATAGACGCTTCATCAATGGTTTTTCTGAAATCTCTGCACCTCTTACCTCTCTGACAAGTGCCAAGGTGCCATCTGTATGGTCTTCAGAAGCTCAGAAAGCTTTTGATCAATTAAAATCAGCCTTCACTTCCGCCCCTGTCCTCAAACATCTGGATCCCGAGCTTCCTTTTTTTGTTGAAGCTGACGCTTCGGGTTATGCTCTTGGGGCGGTGTTGTCACAAACCTGTCCTCATTCAGGCGAGATTCATCCTGTTGCCTACTTCTCTCGTAAATTGATAGCTTATGAAAGAAACTATTCCATCACGGAACGCAAACTCTTAGCCATCAGAGACGCATTCTTGGAATGGAGACATCATCTTCTGGGGGCCAAACACCTTGTAACGGTATACTCGGATCACCGCAGTCTGTTAGCCTTCAAATCTATGAAATGCCTTACAGCTAGACAGGCGCGGTGGCATTTATTCTTTTCACAGTATCAATTTGTTATCACATACCGTCCTGCTAAAGCTCAAGTTTCGGCTGATACTCTCTCTCGCCTACATGCGGATGGCCAGTCCCAACAGATCAAAGCGCTTCCTCTCCTACCGAACAAAGTTGTTTGTGGTTGTTCAGTTCAGCCCTCTTTGCGTTCAGTCATCCTTGATTGGGTCTCAACCCATCCAAAAGAGATCACTGACTTAAACCTGGAAGTAATTCAGGGTATGCCATTCATTCAAGGGCGCGTCTATATACCCTCAGGTCAAGCTAGAGTTTTAGCGCTCCAGTGGTCTCACGATTCTTTGATTGCTGCACATCCAGGAAGTCAAAAGACTCTTGAAGCCTTATGGCTTTGGGCTTTGTGGCCTTCCATGGTTCGTGATGTAAAGGACTACATTTTGACTTGTTCCATATGCACTCAGTGTAAAACCTCTAGAGCCAAACCAGTAGGCTTGTTACAACCTCTTCCTGTTCCATACAAACCTTGGCAGATGCTGTCAATGGATTTCATTGTGGAACGTCCTGACGTTCAGGGCCATGACACCATTTGGGTGATTGTTGAATATTTCACAAAATATGTATTGTTCATACCTTGCTCTGGCTTGCCTGCGGCTCCGGAATTGGCGAGACTGTTCTTGGCAAATGTGTTTCGTTTCTTTGGATTACCCTTGGTTATTGTTTCCAACCGTGGTACGCAATTTACGTCACGATTCTGGAAGGCTCTTACAGCTTCTCTGGGTATTGAGGACAGGTACTCCTCGGCTTACCATCCTCAGACGGATGGGCAGACTGAGAGAACTAATGCTACTATCGAACAGTACCTACGCTGTTTATGCCTTCAGTTCCAACAGTCTTGGTTTACTTCTCTGCCTTATGCAGAGTTTGCATATAACAACTCTATGCATACATGAACTGGGGTTTCTCCCTTTTTTGCCCTGTATGGTGGTTATCCTAGGGCACTCCCACTTGATCTGGTATTACCGGCCGTTAATCCAGCAGCAAGAGACTGTATAAGAGATCTCGATAAGATTCATCGGGATGTACGCTGTCATTTACTCCAAGCTCAAGATCGTGCCAAGAAGTATGCCGATGTGCATCGATCCCCTCCACCAGTCTATCGGAGTGGCATGAAGGTGAGGTTGTCGTCCCGTAATTTACGAATTGCAGGCACACGCTCGCTTCTGCGTAAATACGTGGGACCCTCTGCCATTACTGATGTTATCAATCCCGTGGCGGTCAAGCTCTCCCTGCTGCGCTCATGGCGGGTACATCCAGTCTTTCACGTCTCCCTGATCAAGCCTTTCATCCAGGGGACCCTTCTGCCTACACGTCTTTCACCAATCTTGGTGGATTGAGAGGAGGAGTATGAGGTGTCGCTTATCCTGGACTGCAGAGTATCTAGGGGTACGTTGTTCTACCTTGTGGATTGGAAGGGTTATGGGCCCGAGGACTGTAAATGGGAGCCTCTCTCCAATTCACATTCTCCAGAAATTCTGAGGAGTTTCCATTCTGCCAGGGGGTTGCCGGAGTTTTTGGGGGAGGATGCTGTTACACTTCGGGCTTCCCGCGGGCCTCCTTGCAGAATACGACTTCTTTACAAGCTCCTCTGTGGACCAGATACAGGCTGCCATGGCGCCTGTACAAACTATGACGGGCTCCGGGTCAGCTGACACGTCCTGTACGTCGAAGACGTATGGAAAGACATGCCCCCTTACAACTATAAAACCACCGTCTTTCAAGGGGCTCATTGCTGCTAATTAGCTTTACAAGCTACACGCGGTTACGTCCGTTAGTTCTTCGTGTCTTCTCTGGATGATTCCTCATCTGAATTCCTGGTTTTGACCCTTGCCTGACTACTGGAGTGGCTTGTCTCCTCCTTTATTCTTGTCGTGCTCGTCTGGTTTTTTGACTCGGAACGTTACTGGATCCGGCTCCCTTCTGTCTCCTGCGGTACTTCATTCCAGGTTGCCGCTTCTGCACACGGAACCAAAGCAGAGGTCTTGCTGTCAACTATCCGGAACTTTCTACACCTACTCTGGATGCATGTGTGCTCAGGTACATACTTAATTGGCAAATTCCGTCTTTGCTACTATTTTCTCTCTACGACTTGTTTGGATATTTGTCTCCTGTTGGATTCTGGGACATTGAGTGACTATCTTGTGAACTTGTCTTCAAGTGCATATAAACGCTCTGCCGAAAACTGCACCAACTCGGCACTAGTGCGACCCTCGTGCCGTCCGGGACTTCTTCCCTATACTAACATTCCTGTTTGTTATTTTCTCCTTTCGTTGTCTTCTGTTTCCTGGATTCCTTTCCTCAAAATATCCTTATTCAGGTTAGTTGTTACTAATTCGATATATAAGTTGGGACTGATACTTTAAAAGGATCTTTAAAACATTCCCACTCATTTTGTGTTATATTTCTTGTAGATCCACCCCAGGGAGGTCCACTCCAATACTTATCTAGGTAGTTTCCCATTAAATTCAACTGTTCTGATTTCTTGCCTTAACTTCAACACTGTCTAATATCTTTGTATTCCTTTGCAGCATTGGTATTGGCGGTGTGTTTTCTCCCTGCTCTTTTATTCAATTGACACCTCTGTCTGTCCCAACTGAAACAGCAGAGAGGTACATTGTAGAAAAGAGCCCCTCTTTGAAGAAGCCTGCGTCTTGTACTCAGGGGAGCTGGGATGGAAGGCTGAATATCGATTCTTGTACCACCATCATCTCCAAGGTCACCCCTCCGCATCTTCGGCCTATTTCGGAGTGGTGAGTAACAAAGAGAACTGGAAAAAAAGAACAGAAAACGATGATAAGAAGCAAGCAATATTGCAAGCATCAGAGGTATTATTGGTTCAAAATAAGAATATCACCAAAAGAAAACCATTTGTGAGAAATCCAATATATAAGAAGAAAAAGACAGCAAGGATCAAAGAAAGGAAAGAATTTCAAGACAGGAGGAAATGTTATCGATGTGACAGCACTCATCATTTGACAAACAGTGAAGATTGTCCAGCAATTAAACAAGTGTGGAAGAGATGTAACAGAAAAGGGCATCTCACCAACTGCTGCAGGACAAAGCAAGAGAGCATAGAATGTATTGATGGACTGTGTGATGGAATGGAGGAATGCACTTTTTCCATAGAAGATTCAAACATCAATGAAATTGAAGATAATGATGCAGATTTAGAAAAACCAATGACAGCTATAGAAATTCATTATATAAATTTAAGTATGGTTATTGACTCTGGTGCAAAGTATACATTACTACCAAAAGTTCTGTTGGAGAAAAATTTCAAGACCAATATCACGCTGAAAGGAGTAAATCTCAGACCTGTCGCATATGGTGGCAGACGTATCGAGTTAGAAGGATGGTTCCGGCCGATACTCAAATTTATGGACCAAGTGGCAAAAGGGAAGGTCTACGTCTCCAAGAAAGGAAGACTTCTACTACTGAGCTGGTCACACCAAAGGAGACTTAAAATAAAATTAGACCCAAGTTCCCAGGAGGCTGTATAGGCTGTGGATGAAGAAGCATCAACTAAGTTATTTAATCAACATTTGGTATTTCGTGAGGAACTTGGTACTTTGAAGAACTTCAATCATAAAATTCAGATGAAAGATGGTGCCGTTCCAGTGGTCCAGAAAGTGAGACCGGTTCCTTTGGCTATCAACAGTGCAGTGAAGGAGGAACTACAGAAAATGGAAGCAAAGGGTATAATAGAAAGGGTGGAATCCTCAGAGTGGGTTTCCACTTTAGTTATTGTGCTCAAACTTAATGGGAAATTGAGATTGTGTATTGACCTCAGATGTCTTGTGTAATCCCAGACAGGCACTCATTACCGAATATAACAGAAATGTTAGGCACTATCAAATGTGTCAAGATAAAGAGTACTCTAGTTTTGAGATCTGTATACCACCAGATCAATTAACATCCCACTTCTAGAAACATTACAGCTTTTATCACCCCAGGGGGGGTTTTCCAATGTAAGTGGGTGCTGTTTGGTCTAATTTCTGCTGCGGGTGTTTTTCAGAGGACAATGGGCCTCATTACACGGTAGGCGGAAAGGGTTAACGGTCACTGGTAATGGTAGCGGTGACCGTTAGCCCTTACCGCCTTACTACGAGGTCCCTTAGCGGGTTGGTGCTTTAACGCCTGCTTTTTGCAGGCGTTAAAAACCAACCCGCTAAGGGACCTTGGTGCTAATTACGGCACCGCAAATTTGCGGTACCGTAATTAGCACCTTCCCCATTCGCATTATGCCCTATGGGTCAAAAATGGGAATGGGGAAGGGCAATGGTGAAAGGGGGAATTACCGCCCCGTCAACCTTGGAATAGGGCGGTAATTCCCCTTTCCACCAAGGCGGTGCCGGTATTTTACCGGCATGGATCAAGGTGCTATTAGCACCTTGGTCCACCGCCTACCGTGTAATGAGGCCCAATATATCAGCTATTTCATCAGATAGAAGGTGTTTTATGTTTCCAAGATGTTGTGCTAGTCTATGGGGGAAATCAGGAAGAACATGACAATAGGATTCATATGGTTTTAGACATCTTTGAGGAAGCTGATCTTACTCTTAGCAAAGACAAGTGCAAATTCAGTAGGCCATGCACACAATATTTAGGTCATGAAATCTCAGATAAATGCATCAGACCTAAGGTGGAATTAGTAAACACTTTTATACATTTTCCCATTCCTACTAGCAACGATAAACTGATATCATTTTTGGGCATGGCAGAGTATTACGCTAAATGCATTCCAGATTTGGCGATTAAGACATTTAATATGAGGAAATTAGTCAAGAAGAATGTGAAATTTGATTGGAATGAACCATGTGAAAACGAATTCAGTAAAGTAAAGATAGATTTAAATAATGCTCCCACTTTAAAATCATTCAATCCCAACAAGAGGAGCATTATTACCACGGATGCCAGCAACCATGGCCTAGGGGCTGTGTTGTCTCAAGTTGATCGGGAAGTAGAATATCCCATTGCTTTTTCCTCTAGAGTATTGAGAGAGGCGAATACAATTATTCGACCATAGAGAAGGAATTGTTGACTGTGAAGTGGTCCATTGGAAAGTTTTGCACATTCATTTGGGGGACGAAGTTTGTAGTGAGATCAGATCACAAACCTCTAAAAGAAATCCTCATGACCAAAGGGTTAGATACAGTTTCTTCTAGGATAAGGAAATGGGTAGCAGGCCTACAAAAGTGTAATTGGGAGATAGAATATTTTCCTGGTGTTAAAAACAAGATATTTACATTTAAATAGAAATTTGCCCTCTGAAGTTATCAAAATACATCTTTGCAACATTTGTTTTTGTCAAGTTTAACGAATGTGATTGATGACACTGATGAGGATGAAAGTGAGGATGAACAGATATTAAATGTTGATAAGGGGGTAGTTTCAGAGGAGAAATGGATGCAAGCAATGGCATCTGATGAAGTTCTATAGAAAGTGAAAGAACTTTTACTGAATGGCGTGAAGAGCAATGAAATTAGAAAAGGGGATCTTCCAGAAGCTGTCAGACATATAATTGATGAGATGTGTGTTAATAATAATATGATGTTCAGAGGTGATAAAGTATATCCTCCTGTAGGTGTAAGGAAAAGAATATTTCAATTGGCACAGGAGAAGCACCAGGGTATGACGAAGACCAAATACTTGTTAGGCAAGATTTCTCGTGGCCCGGTATGGATCTAGAGGTGGAGAGACTCATAAGAGAATGTTGTGAATGTGAAGATTCAGCCAAGGGTTACATCACGAGACAAGAACCAATGGCGGTCATCTCTATACCCAGTATTCCATGGGAGCGTGTGGGTTTGGACATTGTGGGTCCGGTGAGGAGGGAAGCAACCTTAAAATATTGCATAGTACTCATTGATATTTTATCCAGATGGGTAGAAATTGAATGCCTGAAAAATGTGTGCTCTAAAGACAATGGGCCTCATTAGGACCCAGGCGGATTTCGCGGTGCTAAATGCACCGCGAAGCATGGCGGAAAGCCGCCGATAGCGCCATGGGGGTTGGCGGATTTACCGCCCCATTCCGACCTCGGCGGAGCGGTAAATCCCCAATCCCCATTCTGCCCTTCCCCATTCCCATTTTTGCCCCATAGGGTATAATGGGAGTGGGGAAGGAGTTAATTACGCCACCGTAAAATACGGTGGCGTAATTAACAACGAGGTCCCGTAGCGCCATGGTTTTCTCCGCCTGGTAAAACCAGGCGGAAAAGGCCGCCATGGCGCTACGGGAACTCGTAGTATGGCGGAGAGGTACGCCATGCACTACGCTGGCGTAAAACCCTCTCCGCCAGGGTCCTAATGAGGCCCAATATATCATTTTGTGGGTGTCATTTGTAAGAGGGAAGGATATCCCACCATAATTATTACTGATAATGGTGTACAGCTAGTGTCAGAAGAGATTAACTTGTTTCTTGAATATAAAACCAGTTCTATACACCATCCCCAAACAAATGGAATTGTTGAGAGATTTAACAAAGTCATAAAAAACAGCATTAGAGGTGCAGTAGCAAGGAATGGTGACTGGAAGAAAGCTGTGGAAGAGACTATTGTTGCACATAGGGTTAATCCACATTCTACCACAGGTATATCACCATTTAAATATTGAGAAGTAGGAAACCTAATACAAGGGTGTGTCCCTCATGGTTGGGTAGAGCGCAAAAGAGGGATATTGATTTCAAGAATGTGGAGAAGAAAATACACAGGTAAAGAACAAATCTTATTTTGATGCCAGAAAAGCGGTAAAGGAATGTGATGTAAAGGTAGGCCATTGGGTAAGAGTTAAGCTTCCCCAAATATCTGCAGGGATTCATGCCAAGTGGTCAGGGTCTACACAGGTCATATAGACGTTTCATGGATCTGTGAACGCTGCTGATGGTAGGGTGTGGATGTCAACAGGATTTGCAAGAGTTGTCATGTATTATCCAGGTATGTTGATCCAGATAATAGGAATACAAACCAAGGAGGGAATAATAAACAGGAGAAAAGAAATGTGGTGCAGGAGAGAGCAATCGAACGCACTAGACATGCATGTGGTAAACCTTCATATTTAAAGGATTATGTGAGTAAGAACTTTGCACACTTTGATTTTGGTTTACTTTGCAAAAACCAGATGTGCAGTGTACATACATGATAGTAAGGCAGTATCAACTTTCCATTGGTTATTAACAGATTGTAAGAATCTGTTAGTATCTTTTTTTCTAGTGTTATTTCCTTTAAGTTGTGTTACAAATGTCATTTCCTGCATTAAGTGTTTTCAAGACAAATTTCAAAGGTAGAACCATTTTCTTCCAAATGTTAGTATTTTTATGTGCAAAGAAGGTTTGTGTGTAATATTTTATTGCGTAACCATACCAAGGTAACTACGAGCAGCTGTAGAATTTAGAGTATGGAATTTGAAGGGAAAGATACTTAGGAAGAATGTTTAGTAATCATTTCAGTTGTGTTGCTGACAGAGCCGGTGGGCTAATCATTAAACTTAATAAAACACCAGTCCTTTTCTACATGGCATACTGTACCTCATTTCCTCATTTCAATCATGTAATCATGGTGACCTAAATCATGTTATTCCCATCTACGACTTGAATCCTGGCCTTCACTTGTAGATCGCTTGCAACATTATGTTTTCAGTTTTGACATCTGCAGCGTGATGTGCTTTCTCACCTGCTTATGTACTCCATAACACTGTATCTTGCCGGCTTTGCTTCTTCTTCTCTTTCACAACACTCACTGCTTCCCAGTCTTCTCTTCCTCTCCCTGTCTTTTCCCTCTTCCCCAACCCCTCACTATATTCTATGCACTTACTCTATAATAATTGTCATCAGACCTAGTACGATAGTTGCATGTTTGTTTCCTCTCCCCCCTCTCCCTTTTGTCAACACTGGGGCACTACCAGTAATGTTGGCAGGCCTAGTACCACAGTTGCTTGTTTTGTTCCTCTCCCCCTCACCTCCCTCTCCTTTTGTCAATCTCCCACACTGCCAGAAATGTCATCAGGCCTAGTACGATAGTCACTTGTTATGTTGCTCTCCCCCCCTCCTTGCACTACCAGAAATGTTGTCAGGCATAATATGATAGTCGCATGTTATGTTCCTCTCCCCTCCGCCCCCCTCACCTTTTGTCAATCTCCAGCACTACCAGAAATGTTATCAGGCCCAGTACGATAGTCGCTTGTTTGTCTCATCTCCTACCTCCCCATCCCTCCTCTCCTTATCATTGTCAAAATCTCTTGCACTATCTGAAATGTCGTCAGGCTTAGTATGATAGTTAATTTCACATTCTTAATGTCTCAAGGCATTATAAGAATGGAATTGTATTTTTCCCTTGCTCTCTCCCTTGCCTTGAAGCACTTTGAAACATATATGTGTATAGGCGCTGTACAAATAAACTACCAATCAATCATTCAATCTTTCCTGCCTCAAATACATGTATTTTCGGTAGAATTTACAATGGATGTATGTGGTAGCTTCTCATTTTAGCTGATATCAAGGAGATTCATAGAAACAGCATGCTTGTAAAGAGCCTATGTGGTTTTGGCAATGGAGGGTAGATGCTACATGCCCATGGTATTCCATTTTGTGCAACATCACCCCCAGAATACATTGTAATGCCTTGGTCCACACAAAAAAGGTTGTGACCAGAATAACACATTTTCAGCTGTACTTGGCACTTTTTGTTGCAGTGGCAGGCGCTTTTTAAATGAATCTCGCTGTTCTGTCAGCATTGCGACAGTTCTGTGAGCGGGGTTGTCTTTCAATGTCATGCACATGAGATTGTGAGAGAAGATACATGCTGGCCTGAATATTGCTGCACACTTCCAGTATGTTGAGATATTGTGCAACATTGCAGATTCCAGCTTTCCCTGAAAGTGGGTTTTCCCTATGTATCCTGTCATCATCATATAAGGCTGAAATGATTGGACATGATGTCAATCTTTGTTTTTCTT
The DNA here is from genome assembly GCF_040938575.1 of Ambystoma mexicanum. Lineage (NCBI taxonomy): Eukaryota > Metazoa > Chordata > Amphibia > Caudata > Ambystomatidae > Ambystoma > Ambystoma mexicanum. The sequence goes on along the minus strand of NC_090928.1, from coordinate 808,187,820 downwards.
TTCTCGAATATGTCTACCTAGGCATGGATGCAGACAATGCCTCGTTCTCTACCTTTCCCGTCACCCTACCAGCTATGTGTCATCAACCAAAATGTTCAATTGGCTAAGGGCTTTGTGCTGTAAGAGGGCTGTGGGTGCTCCTATGCTCATGTTGAGTGGACGTGACAGGCAAGCTAGTGACCGTATGAGACACCTAATTACTGTGACTGGGGCATGGTAACTGAAGGCATGACTTTGTTACAGGGCCATCAAGCAATTGCCCACCTGCAGTACAGTGCATGTACACCATTTTGTATTTGTTGTGGGGTGTGGACCGAGGGCACATTGCATGTCACTTTTTTGAAAGCCACATGACCTTTTATCAACTGACTTGGACTGCCGGAGCATATGTGCAGACCAGAGTATCAGGTCAGAAAATTAGTGAGCATGTGTTTTGCGTATCCTAGAAAATGTATATTCTTCTGAGTTCAGTGAAAGTTGTGAAGTGATGACATCTTATATCCCACGAGACAACCAGACATCTCTTGGGTAAAAAAGTCTGGTCAGGTCTGTCAATTCAGCTGTTTCACTTCATGAACAGTAGTAGTATGTGGTGGGAACAGGCAAGTGCAAGTTGTCTCAGGGCACGTCTTGAGGGAGCCTATATGGTTAATGTAACACGTTCCTTTTGACAGTCACAGAGGGGTGTGTTTTTGGGAGCATTTAACCATTTGTGGTGTGATATTAATGGTCATCTGGAAACTGTGTGCACTGTTGCTGTGGAATGGCCCTGGTGTTTGCCTGGTGTTATGGGGAAGGAAGAGAGGTTTGCTGGTCTGCATGGGGTGGACTAGTGTCAATGGTAAAAGTTGTAATGTATTGGGGCAATGAACTGGTGTTTTAAGGGTGAGAAAGAACAAGTGAATGTGCTAATATTGATGCAAGCAAGGGTAGTTGGAGGTGCCAGTTGCTGGGCGGTGGTGCCTGGAACAACAGTTCAGGGGTGTGCCTATGGGTATACACCAAATTGTTTGTTTACAATTGTTCGAATGAACAATTGACCGATTTGAAAGGGTCACAATTGACCTTTTCACAATTGACCATATATATATATATATATATATATATATATATATATACAAAATATCAAAAATAAAAAATAAATTAGGCTCTTTTCAGAGCCGCCTTTCACAGTTAAAAAATAGAAGTGAAAATAAATGAAGCAGGGCCCTTTGTATTTTTTAGAAGTCCGCGGACAGTTCGCGAACATTTAAAAAATTGGGTTGCTACCCCATCACAAACATTGCAATTTTCTCTGGGAGGAAGTGGTGACTCTGAAAATAGCCGTTGGGAGGTATTTGTAAGTCAAAAATTATAAATGCTTAACACCTACTTCAAAATGATTGTTGTAATTCCAAAAAAGGTCGCAATGCATTTTGTACATTTCTCAGAAAAATCTGATTGCCACCATAAGTAAGATGGACTCCATCTTTGCGAAAAATGTTTGTACTACGAAACAGAATATTTTCATTGTGAAAAGAAGACATGCCAAAATCTTTTAGAAAGGCACAAACAGCTTTATTAACATTGCGCCTTGCTTTTTCCATTTGTGGACCAAATGAAGAAGAACGAAGCCACATTTGTCTCTGCGCAATCCGTGAAAATATCACTTGAGAATTAGGAAACATGTCCATAACCTTCCCAAGTCCTTCTTTCATAGCAAATTGCAAATAAATTCCAGTCACATGTCCTAAACTGTTCCCTCCACAATGAATTACAATTATGTCTGGATGTTGCTCTGTCTCCAAAGTAGCACAGAGAGGTAGCAAGTCCAACCACTTCATTCCACGTACTCCATGCCAGTGTACTTGCACATGTGGGAATCCAAGATCTACTGCTACTCCACAGCTTTCTGCATACACCTTCAACCAATATATCCATGAATCTCCCAAAATCCATACAATCTTTTTCCTAAAATACACAGACATAGCTATTGATTATACAATGTAATAAGTCATTACAAAATACTAATACTAACATGCTATTTTCTTTTATCACAGAAATGAACAAGAAATACATGTACTCCGGTTACTAGACCAAACAGTAAGTATACAATAATAAGGAGAACCATAGCAGCATATCACATCCATAGTATCTAATACCTTTGTTCCTTATACATTTGTTTTTCACCCAAAGTTATAAACAAATATGAATGTGATATGCTGCGGTGGTTGTTGCCAGGGCATAGAGTCTTGGGTGCATGGCCAAATGGCCATGCACCCAAGACTCTATGCCCTGGCAACAACCACCGCAGCATATCACATCCATAGAGTCAAAATTTCAACTATGGTCTATGGAAACTTTTAATTTCCGTGGACATTATGGCCCTCATTACGACCCAGGCACTGGACCATGATGCTAATAGCACCATGGTCCATGCCGGTAACTAACCGACTCCGCCATGGTGGATGGCGGAATTACCGCCCCATTCCAAGGTTGGCAGGGCGGTAATTCCCCATTCACCATGGCCCCTTCCCCATTCCCATTTTTGCCCCCATAGGGAATAATGGGAATGGGGAAGGCGCTAATTACGGCACCTTAAATTACAGTGCCGTAATTAGCTCCAAGGTCCCTTTGCGGCTTGGATTTTTAACGCCTGCAAAAAGCAGGGGTTAAAGTCTCCAACCCGCAAATCGACCTCGTAATCAGGCGGTAAGTGTTTAACGGCGCCATAAAAGGCTACGGCGCCGTTAAACACTTACCGCCAGGGTCGTAATGAGGGCCTATGAGTGTTCTTAGAACACTTTCAACTTGCCAGCGAACAATACGGACAGCGTTTTCAGGACACCCCCTACGAACATTTCAGAACAACGCGACAGTTCTTAGAACACTTTCAACTTGACAACGAACAATACGGACAGTGTCCTCAGGAAACCCCCATTTTGTTTATTTGCGAACATTTCAGGACACTGCGAGTGTTCTTAGAACACATTCAACTTGCCAGCGAACAATGCGGACTATGTCTTCAGGACACCCCATACGAACATTCCAGGACACCATGAGTGTTCTTGGAAACGTATTCAGAACACCCCCATTTTGTTTATTTGCGAACATTTCAGGACACCGTAAGTGTTCTTAGAACACATTCAACTTGACAGAGAACAATACGGACAGCGTCCTCAGGACACCCCCTACGAACATTCCCTGGACACCGCAAGTGTTCTTAGAAGCGTCTTCAGAACACCTCCATCTTGTTTATTTGCGAACATTTCAAAACACTGCGAGTATTCTTAGAACACATTCAACTTGACAACGAAAAATACGGACAGTGTCCTCAGAACACTACTATTTCGTTTATTTGCAAACATTTCACGACACCATGAGTGTTCTAAGAACACATTCAACTTGACAGAGAACAATACGAACAGCATCTTCAGGACACCCCCTATGAACATTTCAGAACAACGCGAGAGTTCTTAGAACACATTCAACTTGACAGAGAACAATACGGACAGCGTCCTCAGGACACCCCCTATGAACATTCCCCGACCCCGCAAGTGTTCTTAGAAGCGTCTTCAGAACACCACCATCTTGTTTATTTGCGAACATTTCAAAACACTGCGAGTATTCTTAAAACACAATCAACTTGACAACGAAAAATATGGACAGTGTCCTCAGAACACTCCCATTTCGTTTATTTGCGAACATTTCACGACACCATGAGTGTTCTAAGAACACATTGAACTTGACAGAGAACAATACGAACAGCATCTTCAGGACACCCCCTATGAACATTTCAGAAAAACGCGAGAGTTCTTAGAACACATTCAACTTGACAGAGAACAATACGCACAGTGTCCTCAGGACACCCCCTACGAACATTGCCCGGACACCGCAAGTGTTCTTAGAAGCATCTTCAGAACACCACCATCTTGTTTATTTGCGAACATTTCAGGACACCGCGAGTATTCTTAGAACACATTCAACTTGACAATGAAAAATACGGACAGTGTCCTCAGAACACTCCCATTTTGTTTATTTGCGAACATTTCATGACACCATGAATGTTCTAAGAACACATTCAACTTGACAGAGAACAATACGAACAGCATCTTCAGGACACCCCCTACGAACATTTCAGAACAACGCGAGTGTTCTTAGAACACATTCAACTTGACAGAGAACAATACGGACAGCGTCCTCAGGACACCCCCATTTTGTTTATTTGCGAACATTTCAGGACACTGCAAGTGTTCTTAGAACACATTCAACTTGCCAGCGAACAATACGGACTACACCTTCAGGACACCCCCTACGAACATTCCAGTACACCGCAAGTGTTCTTAGAAACGTCTTCAGAACACCCCCATTTTGTTTATTTGCGAACATTTCAGGACACCGCAAGTGTTCTTAGAACACATTCAACTTGACAGAGAACAATACGGACAGCGTCCTCAGGACACCCCCTACGAACATTTCAGAACAACGCGAGAGTTCTTAGAACACATTCAACTTGACAGAGAACAATACGGACAGCGTCCTCAGGACACCCCCATTGTGTTTATTTGCGAACATTTCATGACACTGCGAGTGTTCTTAGAACACATTCAACTTGCCAGTGAACAATATGGACTACGCCTTCAGGACACCCCCTACGAACATTCCCCGGACACCGCAAGTGTTCTTAGATGCGTCTTCAGAACACCACCATCTTGTTTATTTGCGAACATTTCAGGACACCGCGAGTGTTCTTAGAACACATTCAACTTGACAGAGAACAATACGGACAGCGTCCTCAGGACACCCCATTTTGTTTATTTGCGGACATTTCAGGACACCGCGAGTGTTCTTAGAACACATTCAACACATATGAACACAACCCCCATTCATATTTCCGAACATTTCAGGACACAGCGAGTGTTCGACAACGTCTTCAGAACACCCCCATTTTGTGTATTTGCGAACATTTCAGGACACCGCGAGTGTTCTTAGAACATATTCAACTTGACAACGAACAATATGGACAGCGTCCTCAGGACACCCCCATTTTGTTTATTTGCGAACATTTCAGGACACTGCGAGTGTTCTTAGAACAGTTTCAGTTTGCTTGCGAACAAAACGGACACATATTGAGTCCTCAGAACACCCCCTATTCAGTTTATTTAGAACATTTCAGAACACCCATGATGTCCGCAGACAAATCGAACACAAAAAGAACGTCTAACACATAAAAAACCACAACTTTCATCCTATCTCATACACTCCCACCCTCCCCAAACACTCCTACACACCAACACACTCTACTTAATACAAATTTTGAACAAAGTTTCACCGCGCTGTCCGCGGACAACCGCGAATCCAAGATGGCGGGCGCTACTGAAAATCTGACGCACTTCACGCTCCACGCCGTCCAATCAGCGAACACGTTGCATGTCCGCGAACGTCACAATAGCCGATTGGCCAATCAGGACACTGTCCGCGGAGCGAACAGAGAAGTGTGTCCACGGACCGAACACAGATATCACTAATTCTTTTTGACCTACTTTTTGGTCATTTTAAAAAAAACTACTGGACGGATTTTCACCAAATTTGCAAAAGCACGCTTTTGGGACCAAGCCGCTGCTTCTGTTCCAAATTTGGTGAAAATCCATCCAGCGGTTTGGGCTGTAGGCGCGAGCAAAATGTTATTCCCATTCAGTCTATGGGAAAAAAAAAAGTTTTGGGACCCCCCCATAACTTTGCCCTCCCTGGACGAATCCTCACCAAACGTTGCAAAAAAATTCAGAGTGACCCATATACTTTTTTTGCAAAGTTTAGTGAGGATTCGTCCAGGGAGAGCGAAGTTATAAGCCACCCAAAAAGTGCTCTTCCTATGGAAACAGCAACTTAACCATAGCTACATGGCCACTGCAGTGGCCATGTAATATATATATTACACAGCCACGGTAGTTATGGTTAAGTTGCTGTTTCCATAGGAAGAGCCCTTTTTGGGTGGCTTATAACTTCGCTCTCCCTGGACGAATCCTCACTAAACTTTGCAAAAAAAAGTATATGGGTCACTCTGCATTTTTTTGCAAAGTTTGGTGAGGTTTGGTCCAGGGGGGCAAAGTTATAAGGGGGGTCCCAAAAATTCTTTTTTTCCCATAGACTGAATGGGGAAAAAACTTTGGTCACGCCTACAGCCCAAACCGCTGGACGGATTATCACCAAATTTGGACCAGGCTTGGTCCCGAAAGCGTGCTTTTGCAAATTTGGTGAAAATCCATCCAGTCGTTTTTTTTTTAAATGACCAAAAATTAAGTAAAAAAAAATGAGTGCTATCTATGTTCGGTCCGCGGACACACTTCCCTGTTCGCTCTGCAGACAGTGTCCTGATTGGCTAATCGGCTTGCGTCATGTCCATGGACATGCAACGTGTTCGGTGATTGGATGGTGAAGAGCAAGAAGTGCGTCAGATTTTTAGAAACACCAACCATCTTGGATTCGTGGACAAACGTGGACAGCGCAGTGAAACTTGGTGGAAAAATACTGTTTAGTAAAGTCTGTTGGCGTGTAAGACTGTTTGGGGAGGGTGGGGGGAGTAAGAGATGAGTTAAATGTTGTATTCATTTAGGTGGCAGGCACACCTGTTGTGTTTGTTCTGACCGCAGACAACTTGGGTGTCCTGAAATATTTGTAAATAAATAAAATGGGGGTGTCCTGAGGACGCTATACCTGTTCGTATAGTTTGCAGGCAAGTTGAAACTGTTCTAAGAATACAGGCGGTGTCCTGAAATGTTCGTAAATAAACAAAATGGGGGTGTCTTAAGGACGCTGTCCGTATTGTTCGTAAGGAAGTTGAAATTGTTCTATGAACATGTGTCCTGGGATGTTCGTAAATAATCAAAATGGGGGTGTCCTGAGGACGCTATACCTGTCCGTATTGTTCGCAAGCAAGCTGAAACTGTACTAAGAACACATGTGGTGTCCTGAAAAGTTTGTAAATAAACAAAATGGGTGTGTCCTGAGGACGCTATGCCTGTCCTTATTGTTCGCAGGCAAGTTGAAACTGTTCTAAGAACACACGCGGTGTCCTGAAATGTTTGTAAATAAACTAAATGGGTGTGTCCTGAGGACGCTATGCCTGTCCGTATTGTTTGCAGGCAAGTTGAGACCATTCTATGAACACACGCAGTGTTCTGAAATGTTCGTAAATAAACGAAATGGGGGTGTCATGAGGACGCTATACCTGTCCGTACTGTTCGTAGGCAAGTTGAAAATGTTCTAAGAACACTCATAACCTTCACAGACATTAAAAGTGCCCATATGGCATAGTTAAAATGTTTGACTCTATGGGCGTGATATGCTGCGGTGGTTGTGGCCAGGGCATAGAGTCTTCGGTGCATGGCCGTCTTGTCCAAATTTAGGAGCATCTTTAATCCATAAAAGCATGTGGATATGTGGTGCTCCTCTGGCTTGGTATTCTTTTCTCCAAAAGAAGTGTTGCACTTCTCTGAGGGGAGGAACAGTTTTATTACAAATAAAGTGTAGCATAGCAATGAAGCGATGATGAAAATATCTTGAAACATTAACAGGATCTAGAGAACAAAGTTCTCCAGGTGTTACTATATCTATGTTTGTTTTGTTTTTGTTAGATATGCGTAGGAAATCATGTCAATCTTCCCATGCATATTCTGCACAACTTAATGTAACAAACCAAGTGGGTGGGCCATGGTTTCTTATATACTAAGTATATCTCCATGACGTTGGAACCAGTACTCTTTAGTACCATGCACGTTTGCTAATAGATTTGTAATACTTGAGTGTAAAACCTCATCTTTTTCTTGCAATTTTTGTAATAATTGTGTAGCTGACATATTTTGAAAGTGGGTTCCTGATTTTAATGTGTGTGCAACTCCATAACTCCATAACATAGAGTTGCTAGTTCAGTTTCAAAGAGTAGGTGGAATATGTATTCCACATTTTGTCTAAATCTGGGATCTTCAGAATACATACTTAATGAGCAGTATTCTTATGCTGTTATTTGTATATCATCGTACCTTCCTCCTTTGCCAGTAGGAAAGAGCAGAGGAAAAGCACGTGCTTCTATACTTTTTTCCCATATGCTGATTGATGATACTTTTGTTTGTCGCATGTGGTACGTTTCTAGTGCATCTTCTACTGTGTCATTAGAGTGCAATGGATGAATTGTATTATGGTCTAAAGTATTGGATACTTTAGCAGGATCTAGAAGCTCAAATTGACCAGTTTCTGGTGAATCTTGAATTATTTCAGTGGTTTCCTTCAATTTTTCTTCAATATTAATTTATTTGTAGTATTCATTATTGTCTTTTAGATATTGCAAGGCTTGTCTAACTTCATGTAAGTCTACCAGTTGTTGCCAATTTATTTTGTCTTTTGTAGGTACACCATTTACTAAGATAATTATAGATTGCTGCATTGGAAGTTGCACTCCCAGAGTGTGCACATTTTGTTTTAGATCTAATGGTTAATACACTACTTTGCCACGAATGCCTTTCACCAATTCAGAGGGAGGTAAATTTGCTGTTTTTGGTTGAAGGCGTATTATTGCTTGAAAGGGGTGCACTGTTTGAATTATGATGCTCTCATATAAATTAAGTTGTTGTAGGGGTTTTGGTAGTGGGAATAATACCACATTATTTGTGATAGCACATGAATGAGTTTGGTTGTTGTCAAGTTTTATAGTGCAGTAACTGCAAAGTATTAAGGGGTCAGTTATTGTGTATTTGTTTTCTGCTATAAGGTAGAGAGCTAATTCAAACCATTTAGAATCTTCATTGTCTTCTATTTTGTATGTTAGGCCTACAGTGTTTGTGTTACTTTTATAAAAAAGTTCTGCAGCAACATACACACACACATGGTTTGGTACTTCAGCAGATGTACTTTTAAATTTCAGTATTTCTTTTTTGTATGTGTGTAGTAGAAGGTTGCCATGCGTTGAATTGTTGCTAATTTGTTGTAAAGCTATTGCATTCTGTAAGTGGCTTTCACTTCCAAAATATTTTTTCTGTTTTTCTGGATATAGTCGATTTCTTCAAGTAGGTCTTTTGCTGTACCATGTAGAAGAATGTTATTTAAATTTGCTAGTGCTAAAGCAGGACTTTTAGCATAGTACAGTTTATAGATTAGATTTCTTATAGTTGAATGATGTGTTGATATCATTTTGATATGATGGAAGGTGGTTTTGCAAGTAGGTCCTGAAATGCAGGTTAATGAATATTCTTGTAGTCCTGCGTACTTGCGCACTGGACAGGTATCCATATTTTGCAGTAGTTTAATTTTGATTTTGTCTTTGCCTTTCACATACTGAATGAGAAATTGGCGTAAAGACTTGAAAGATTTTTTGGGAATGTTACACATTGACGTGCATGGCCATTTGTATACTAGACGTTCTGGTTCAGTTGAATTGAGAGATAATTCTAAGTTTTCTGGGGATATTTTTGTAAGCAGAATTTCTTGTTCCATTATGGTATTATCAACTTTTTCATAACCTTGTCCACTGCTATGTATGGCAATTGTATTTGTTTGCTTTTGTTTGTACACTTCTTCTTTAAAATATGGTTCTGTGCTTGTGGTGTGACACCACTTACCTCCACAGATATTTAAGAAGTTATTTTTTTGGGCATTTTGTTTATTGAGAAGTCTTTTTTGTAATTTAGTCATTAGTTTTGTTAGTGGTTTAATTTTGTTTAACACTAAAATAAATAACTTTCTTTTGAGAAGTATTGCACTGTCTATCAAAGCTTTTAAGATTAATTTCCTACGGTAGGTTTTAAGGGTTGTGCATGATTTCTCTCCTGTTTTTATAAGATTTTGAAGGACTCTGTGGTGGAACATTTTTGCTAAAATACTTTTTTTGGTATGCTTACTTGGCACTATATCAAGATTTATAGGAACAGTTTTAAAAGTAGTGTTAGCTGAATTCTTGTTAATCGTTTTCTGTTTCGTTTTACATTTTGATAGAGGAGGCGAAGTTTCTGAACTTGTTTTGTTTCGCTAAATGACTGTATTACCTGTTTTGTTTGAACTTTTAGTACAAATTCTGGTAGAGATGGATGCTTATTTTGGACACTTCTATTTTCATTTGCTCTACTTCTGTGTTGCTTTCTATGGACTTGATTTTTGGTAAGCATCCTTTCTGGTCTGTTGAAAAAAATAAAGAAGGTATGGGTTGGGGTGTTCTCCAATGTATGTGTGCTGTGTGCATGAGTGTCTGAGTATGATGAGAAAGATGTATGTAATGGTGTGTGATGTGCCACTACAACTAGTTGGGATGGGTATTCTTGAAGTTATGTGCTACTAAACTGTGGTTCAGATGACAGTAGAAAGTAAGCTAGTGGTGAGGAGAAACACAAATAGTAAATCTAATGGTATAGAATTAAAACAGTTGTTTGTTCTATAATATTAAAATTCTAGGGGCTGAGTTATGTCATTTGTGCGCCAAAAAATTGGGATTTGTACGCCATTCTGCCTGTAAATCCCTGTTTAACAAATGGGGATTTGTGGACAGAATGGTGCACAATCTCTGTTTTTAGGGGCAGAAATAGCATGAATGAACGCCACAGTGTGTTTGAGTAATAGTAACATTATTATGGTGGTATTTAACTTACTTTTATTTGTGGAATGAGCAGGTTTAATCTGAGTTGTTGTTTGTACTTCAAATTCTGCTGCTGCTTTTCAGGAGAGTGGTCTTCACTGCAATTGTAAAGGAAACAAATTAGTAATTTTGTGTGTTTATAGAACTGATGTTAATTTAGACATTGATTTTTATGTTTTTGTACAAGTATTCTTGTTTGATATCTGAACATAGTGTGTGCATACAATTTTGTTTGACTATGTGCAGTCTTTATATTTTACTTTAAATATGTTAGTTCAACATGCTTTGCAAATGTGTGTGCAAAAAGAAATTAAATAGCAGATAGGTTTGGAAGTGACAGTTGATTATAGCAGATGGGAAAAATGACAGTAAGTTCATTTTATAGGTCATACAACTTAAACGTCAGTTAATCTGTTCATATGAATTTATAAGAATTGTAGATGTACTATACAGAAAAAATGCATACCTGTAGTTTGTGTTCATGCATTTGGATATGCATGCAGCTGCAAGTAGAAATCTTGAAGACTTGTACAGTATTTCTTGTAGTAGGTGTTTTCCAATGATATGACACTTGTACTCAGAGTGATTAACAGTACATTTGAATTGCTGATCTATGATGATGGAGTAAGATGTAGAGGTCTTGGATGTGATTGGTGGATGGTCATGTGACTGCTTAGCTATATCCAATGAGGGAATGGCACAGAGAGTGAAGTGGAAATAGTAGAAGGGCTGTCCATCTTACGATATGTCCGCAGACATGGCGGTAGTCTGCGGACATTGTAAAATTACATACAGGGATTTTGGGGTGGGGAGGCATGCAAAGGAGAATGAGCAGAGCAAGGGATTGGTCAGTAAAGTTTAGTGGGTGTGTTGTGCCAGGAGAGAGTTTGTCAGATAGTCTTTTTCCTGAGAGAAGAACAGATAGCTATGGCTGTGTGTTTCAGAAAACAGATTGTTTGGATTTTGGGAGACTTGTGGATACATTGGTTGAAGGTGCATGCAGAAAGCTGTGGAGTTGCTGTAGATCTTGAATTCCCACATGTGGAAGTGCACTGGCATGGAGTACGTGGAATGAAGTGGCTGGACTTGCTACCTCTATGTGCTACTTTGGAGAAAGAGCATCATCCAGACATAATGATAATTCATTGTGGAGGGAATAGTTTAGGACATGTGTCTGGAATTTCTTTGCAATTTGCAATGAAAGAAAGACTTGGGAAGGTCATGTACATGTTTCCAAATTCTGAAGTATTTTTTTCTCGGATTGCGCAGAGACAAATGTGGCTGCGTTCTTCTTCATTTGGTCCACAAATGGAGAATATGAGGTGCAATGTCAATAAGGCTGTTTGTGACTTTCTAAGAGAGGTTGGCATGTCCTCTTTTCATAATGAAAATATTATGTTTGGTAGCACATACCTTTTTCGCAGAGATGGAGTCCATCTTACTTATGCTGGGAATCTGATTTTTCTGAGAAATGTACAAAATGCATTACAACCTTTTTTGGAATTACAGCCATCCATTTTGCAGTAGGTGTTGAGCAATTCAAGTTTTTCAAACACAAACAAATACCACCAAAAGGCTCTTTTCAGAGCCACCACTTCCTCCCAGAGAAATATGCAATGGTTATGATAGGGCAGCACCCCAAAATTTTAGATGTCCACGAACTGTCCGCGTACTTCTAAAAAATACACAAGGCCCTGCTCTATTTATTTTCCACTTCTGTTTTTAAACTGTGAAAGGCGGCCCTGAAAAGAGCCTTTTTTTATTTTTGTTGTTTTATATATGTTTTTGTTTTTTTACACACGACACACCAGGAGAGGAGGGTAAGGGGGGACACCAACCACGGGGATACGAAAGGGCGGGTGGAGAGAAGAAGATAGAGGGTGGGTCTTACTTAGGTAGTGGGCAGGTCTTCTCGCGCTGTGAGACCGTAGTCTCGAAAGCACTACAAAGTCACCCCCCTGCAGAGTACTGTGTCACAGTACATACACACATCTGTGACCCTTTAAATGTAAGGGTCATCAGCATTATGAATGGCCTGTTGTGAGGCATCTGGAGGGATGCGCTCTCCCACAGGAGTGTACCTTGTGGTGAGAGGAGCAGAAACGGAGGATGTAGTAGAGGAACTCAACCTACTACGCACCTTGCAAGGTACAACCTTGCGAATGTCAACACTGTGGGAAGACTTTAGGTGTTGCTTCATAGTTGTCGTACCAAAGCTGTACAAACCAGGTCTCCCACGACTGAGCACCATTTTGCACTCATTGCAGGTGACTTTGTTCGCACGCGCCTTGGGTACATTACCATGAATGGTAAATAACCGCCACACCCAAGAGTCACAGCGTGTGCTGGTAGTAGGGACTTCCAATACCTCATCCTTTTCATCCTCTTCATCCTCCTCTACATCCTCACTCCTGTTCCCCTCTTCAGGCCCTTGGGGATGTGGTGGTGGTGGTGGTGGAGGGGGTGGGGGTGGTGCTGAAGCAGATGTAGCACCAGGTGGCAGTGGAGGAGCCATGGATGCCATCAGGTTTCAGATCAAAATCTGGAAAGTTGGCAGCAAAATGCACTGTGTTCTGTAAGGTAGCCAGAAACACAATGAGAATGAGTCTGGGGTGTGGCCCTTTATAGGGGTACTGGTGCCGGTCCACGGACACCTGCTCCGTTCACGGACAGATCAAACACCAAGAAAAGGCTCAAAAAGTCCCACAAATTATGTACAAAATCTGTATTATTGTCTTGTGCTATGGTGATTTATTATTATAAAAAATTGTGGATTGCCTGAAAAATTAGTTTTAACTTGTTCGCGGACAAGAACGGTGTCTGTAGTCAGAACACATGCTCAGCGTGGGCGCGGTCACATGATAGCGAAGGGAACATGTCCGCGAAGGGAACGGATGTCCGCAAGACACCAAATGCACTGAAACTGTTTTGCGCATGCGCGTTGGTGTTCTACGGACAGTGTTCGGGTTCGGAATCTAATTAAAAGTGCGACACACACGTGAAACGAACAGTTGCGGACAGGCGTTTGTTCTTAGAACAGTTTCAACCTGCCTACGAACAATACAGACAGGCCTAGCGTCCTCAGAACACCCCAATTTTGTTTATTTTCGAACATCCAAGGACACTTGATGTGTTCTTAGAACAATTTCAACTTGCCTACGAACAATACGGACAGGCATACCGTCCTCAGGACACCTCCATTTTGTTCATTTACGAACATTTTAGCACACTTGTGTAATTAGAACAGTTTCAACTTGCCTATGAACAGTATGGACAGGCATAGCGTCCTCAGGACACCCCCATTTTGTTTATTTAAGAACAGCCCAGGACACTTGATGTGTTCTTAGAACAGTTTCAACCTGCCTACGAACAGTACGGACAGGTATAGTGTCCTCAGGACAGCCCCATTTCATTTATTTACAAACATTTTAGAACACCTGCGTTGTCAACAGACAACAAAACTGACTTTTAAAAAAAAACACAAAGGACTAAATTAACACATACATAACATTTATTTTTCATGATATTATACATATGTACAATTTATGATAGAGAAGGGGTAGCAGAAACAGACACAAACACAGGGGAATTGGGGTTTTCAATAGGATGGACAGCAGAAGATGAAGGGATGGAAGTCTCATCAAAACGTTTTTGTTCGTGGAGACGGTTTGGGGATAATTAACTGGGATATGGAGATGGGGACAGGTACATGTTGCACAATGGTATCTAATTTTTTCTTTTATATGGTCCTCCACAAAATCTTTCAAAAGTCATTAGCGTGTTCATTTTTTCTTCCATGCGCTGGAGAGTTTGTTCTAAAGTATCTTGTTGAGTATTGTTTTCATTGTTTGTATGGTCTGTTAAAAAAATATTTGGTCATCGAAGACATGAACATACTACGAGATCTCATGCACCTAGAAACCGAATGGCAAGAAAATGAGCGCGGCCAGTTATGGTTGCTTAGCCTACCATAACTGCCGAATTTCAGGGGTTTTTCGGTTTTACTTTGAACCATAATGGCACATTTGAATAGGTTTTGCAGTGGAGGGCACAGGTTTTTGGTAGGGCAACTTAACCATAGCGTCCCTTTAACAAAAGTTTTATTGTAACCAAATTTTACAAATTTACTGAAGGGGAACCTAATCATAACAGCGTGTTACTGAAGTTTTTATGCTGAATATACACTATCAGGATGTGATCTTGCAGATATATAGTATAGTTTGATTACTTACAAACATACAACGTAGACCATACAGAACCTCCTCGCTGTCGATATTGTGAAGGCACAGACTGAGCGCCTGTCTGCGGATGGACGTGGATGAGGTCATCACTACCAAAACAGTCAGGGGCCTTCTGAAATTGTACTAATGTGTCACACAATAAATGTGCAACTTTGAGAAAGGATACAGAAAGACATTACAATTAGAAGTAAATAAATAGAGAAAAAAGGTCTGAAACAAAAGGATGACTCCAACGTAAGTACCTCACAGAAACTCTGTAGGCAGGACCGACCGTAGACGCACGCACTTCAATGAAGACAAATTACAGTAAAAAAGTAAGTTGACTTCATTTTTCTTATGTGAGCGTGCACTTTTTTTGGTATAAGGTGCAGAAAAAATAAAGTCTTTCTGTTCTTTACGTACAGAAATGTGCAGTACTTTGGAGTGGCTGGAGGAGAATTTTCCGCTTGTGGAAATGTCCGAAGATAGCGACAGTAATGGTACACAGTGCTCTGCATAAGCAAAATAATGTGCAGTATTTTTTTTTTATTTGTAGCAAAGCCTGGAAAAAAAGAAGAGACGCCATCAAAGGAAACAGATGAAGACAGGCTGAAAAGGATACAATGTAAAATGGAGACACTGAATGACAATTTTAATAGTTTAAGGGAATTTGTGGAAGAATTTGTTAGAGGAAAAGTACATTACCACTGTCCCACCTGTACCTACCTCCCTTCTCCATTCCCCGGTGAACAGTCCCCAAACCTTCAAGAAGAAAATATACGTTTTGATGAAATATCCATCCCTTCTTCCCCACAAAAATCATCTCTTCACAATCATCCCGTGTTGAATTCTAATTCCCCTATATTCGTGTCAGTGTCTGCATCCCCCTGAGTTTCTGTTGATTAAAGTGTGTGTCATTTTTTATAGAACTTTTGTATAGTTATTGTTGTTGAAACATTTTTTTAAAAAAAGGCTTCAAATGTTCACGAACAGCGCACCTGTTCGAGCTAGCCGTAAGCAATACAATGTGGATGTTCTAACGGCAATATACCTACCTGTACCAATGGCAACCAAGATGCAACTGATCTTAGAAGACACCATCTGTGCAAGTTGTGTGTAAAGAAACAGAATGGGGCGTGCTAAGGACATTATACCTCTCCGTACGGCTCACAAACGAGTTAAAACATGTTCGTAGAACATAGTAGATAGGCAGGATGTATATTAATGAGGCAAATTAGAAGTGTTCTAAGGACACTATATTTGTCCGTATCGTCCGCAGAAAGATGGAACGTCCGTAGAACAGGCGCAGTGGCCGGCATGTTCGTTATCAAACAAAATGGAGGTGTCCTAAGGCGACAGGACCTGTCCTTACAGTCATGAGATCACGTACGCACATGCGCAGTACACCCATAAGTACTGGGAACATCCTGCCTGTCCCTAACTGTCCATCTCACTTTGGCGCACTTTTATTTAGTTGCAGGACCCGACCACTGTTCGTAGAACACTGGCATGCATGCGCATGTGTGTTAGTCTGCATTTGCTGTTGTGCAGCCATGCTTTTCCCTTGCGGATGTGTACAGGACGTCATCATGTGACCACACCCATGCTGAGCGTGTGGACTAATTTGCGCACTTTGTCTGCTTCCGCAACGCTGCAAAATAACTGACACATAAATGGGAAACTATTTTTCAGTATAACATCACCATTCGACACTTCCCATACAATAGCTCCACCTATGATTGTGTCGTTTACAATTTTTGCAGCATTTTACAGTGAGCAATGTGGTCACACGCCACATCCTTCGATCCCTATAAATAGCCACAACTCCGAGCTCATCTTCATTGTGCTTCTGGCTATAGCAGTTAGAGTTGTGCTGCCTTTACTGCTGTAGCAACCATTTGGCAAAGAATCCTTATGGCATCCATAGCTGCTACTGCTGCATTACCCTCAGCACCACCTCTAAACCCTCCACCGCCACCAACTTCTCAAGGGCCTGCAGAGGGATATACTGGTGAGGATGTAGAGCTCGAGGAAGAAGCGGAAGAAGAGAATGAGGTGGAAGAACTCCGCACGACAAGCACTCGGCAGCAGTCGTGGGTGTGGCGGTTGTTTTCCGTTTATGGGAAAGTACCGAAAGCACGTGCGAACCTGGTTAAGTGCAACCAGTTCCAGATGGTGCTGAGTCGTGGGAGACCTGGTGCGTACAGCTTTGGTACGACAACCATGATGCGACACCTAACGTCGTTCCACAGTGCGAACATTTGCAAGGTGGTGCCATGTGAAGAACCTAGTAGATTGAGTTCCTCCACAGCATCCTCCATGTCCGATCCTCTCACCACAAGAGACACTCCTGTGGGAGAGCGCATTCCTCCAGCTTCATCACAAGCCATTTGCGATGCTGTTGACCCTTACCTTTCGAGTGTCACAATATTGTGTAAGTACTGTGACACAGTTCTCTGCAGGGGGGAGAGTCTTCGAAGAGCTTTTGAGGCTACAGTCACTGAGCTTGAGAAGAACTGCGCCCTACCTAAGTGATGGCCACCCTGTATCTTTCTCTCTCCACCTGGCCCATCTTATCCCCGTGGTTGGTATCCCTTTCTTACCCTCCCTTTCCCTCCTCTCCTAGTGTGTCCTGTCCTTAAAAGCAGTGAACTGAAAAGTTAGCAAAATTTAACAAAAGGCTCTTTTCAAAGCCGCCTTTCTCAGTGCAAAAATAGAGCTTTGAAATGACCGTTGCAAGCCCCCTCATTTTTTTTTAAAGGTCCATGGACAGTCATGGGACACACAAAAATGGAGGGTGCAAGCAAAGAAAAGCCAATGTACTTATCGATGGGAGTAATTGGTGGCTCTAAAAAGAGCCTTTCGGTGGTGTTGAGTATGCTTCGAAAACTGTAGGCTGTAAAAATGGTTTGCCAAATAGGTTACTATGATTCCAAAAAAAGTTGCAATGCATGTTGTACATTGCAAAGAAAAATTTGATTTCGAGCATATGTGAGATGAACTCCATCTCTGCGAAATATGAAAGATCTGCGAAACAAAATCTTTTGATTGTGGAATGAGGACATGCCAACATCTCTTAGAAATGCACAAACAGCCTTATTCACATTGTGCCGCGCTTTCTCCATTTGTGGGCCAAATGCGGATGAACGCAGACACTTTTGTCTTTGAGCAATACGGGAAAAAAGTATATGGCAATTTGGAAACATGTCCATGACTTGCTCAAGTCCTTCCTTCATTGCAAATTGCAAAGAAATGCCAGAAACATGGCCTAAACTATTGCCGCCACAATGAATGATAAGTATATCAGGATGACGCTCTGTCTGTAAAGTAATGCAGAGAGGTACCAAGTCCAACCACCTCATTCCGCGCACACCATGCTAGTGCACTTCCACATGAGGAAATCCAAGATCTGCAGATAGACCGCAACTTTCCGCATGCACCTTCAGCCAATGTATCCACGAGTCTCCCATAATCCAGATAATCTGTTGTCGAGCACACAGAGCCATGGTTGTCTGGTCTCCTGTCAGGGAAAAGACGTTCTGACTAAATATCTCCGTAAAAAACACTCCCACTGACCTTCACTGACCAATCCCTACCTTCGCACATTCTCATTTCTATTCGTCTCCACCCCAAAATCCCCATTGGTAAAAGGCGGCGCCTGCAAACTACCGCCATGTACGCGGACACGTACAGCACCAGAGAGTTCCGATGGTACATTTAAATATTATTCCCCTTTTCCCCTTAAATGTGGGCTCTGAAAAGAGCCATTTTTTTTTTTTTGGGCAGATGCCTTACAGACACCTGTTATTTTTCTTTTTTTTGTGCTATTTTTTGTTCTTACTTTACTCCTACAACCATTACAGAACCTTCTCCAAAGCAAGCCTCACATTCCAAAAGAACATGGCATTTCCCAAAGAAGATAACGCAACACCATCTGCTTTGAAATAAGCCGCATTACTGGGTACAATGTTCTTGTGGCTGCAGAAAAACATACTAGCACGTAACATAAAAGCAAACATGCCGCGATTAATGTTACACCCCCAATACGTTGATCAGGACAGAAAACTGAACTATTGTCCCTTTTTCCTCTAGGCAGTAACCCATAAAAAATTATTTTCGCAGTTGGAAAGATGTTCATGACTACTTCAAACAACTGTTCCAAATCTTTCAACAAAGTACTTGAACTCACGTAGCCCAAATGGCAAGCACTGTAGTGCAAAAGTACCACATGAGGACTGGTCATCGTTCGCATCTTGGTGCAAACTTGGAGAAGTGCCGCAACATTGCGATCAGTCTCAGTACTCCAAACCACCTCCACTCCTCTCACATCAAAATGATGTGCCACATGCCTACTTTCGGCATACAGCTGTAAACCTTGGGCAAAAATGTCTCCAAAGACCAAAACCCTGACCCTCTGCGCCTCTGCCATCTTCAGTATACGCACCGTCTTTTGCCACAAAAGAACAATGTGATCATCTGATTGGCTGATGGCCACAGTCCCTTTTCCATGTTCCATTTGCTGTAGATACCAGTATGTGACACGCCCTACCCGCGGACAAGCGGTGTCTACGTGCGGCACGTAACTCTTAGTCAGTCCTTCTACCCTTTCCACATCACTCGCGATTCCATTTCCTCATTGGACACAGCTAAGCAGTCACACAACCATCCACCAATCACATTAACTAGCCCTACATCTAACTCTGTCATCAAAATTGTGCACTTCAAATGTACTACTGATCACTTTGAATGCAAGTTGCATATCATTGCAAAGCACCTACTTAAAAAACTTCGGTGCAAGTGTTGTGGATTTCTACAAACATCCATGCGCATATGCACGCGTATAAACTAAAGGTATGCATATTTTACTCAGAGAACATGTGCAACCCTTATAATTTCATTTAAACAAATTATTCCAACTAAATCTGCATATGCAATACATACCAATACAACATTAGCGTACACTCTAACATCACAGCTTTAAACACACAAAGTTAGTAACTTATTATTTTTACAATTGCAGTCAAGACTACTGTCCTGACAATCAACAGCATCTACACTGCAAGCAACATATCCGAAGAAACTTGGTCATTCTTCAAAAAAATGTAAGTACAGTACGACCTTTATAATCTAGCTATTCCTCAAACAGACTGTGTTGGTTATGTATTTAGTTTGTGCACCAAACTAAACAGTGATTTCTGAACCATTCTACCCACAAATCCCCATTTACTAAACAAAGATTAACAGGCAGAATGACTCACAATCCCCGTATGTTTGAAACTCAAATAACATACAGATCCCTTAGAATGTTAGTACTAGAAAACAAATAGCTGTTTCAATTTTATGCCACTACGTTCACTATTAATGCTTCTCCTCACCACTAGCCCACTTTCTACTTTCATCTGAAGCACATTGTAGTAGTATGTAAACAGAAAACTAGACTTCCCAAATCATTTTAAGAGGCCAATACACATTCACACACCACCAAAAAGTGCTTACCGAGCAAACTCATGCAGACAACCACACAGCACACATACATTGTACAACAGACCAAACCATGCCTTTTTTTTCATCAACAGACCCCAAAACATGCCTTCCAAAAAGCAGGTTTGTAGCAAGGAACGCAGAAGTAGAGCAAATAAAAATAAAAGTTTCCAACCTAAGCATCCATCTGTAGCAGAGTTTATAGAGAAATTTGGAACAAAACAGTTGATACATTCGTTTACCAAAACAAAGCAAGCCTCAACTACCAAAACTTTACCTCCTCCAACTAAATGTGGCAGAAAGCACAAAACTCTTCATAAAAAATGGGCTACCAAAACCGCTAAAATTGTTCCTATTAATCCTGATATAGTAACAAGAACCTATAGTAAAAAAAAGTATTTTAGCAAAAATGTTTTGCCACAGAGTCCTTCAGAATCTAATAAGAAGAGGACCGAAATCATCCACACCCCTTAAAACCTACCATAGAAAAATAATCCTACAAGCTCTCGTGGACAGTGCAATCATTCTCAAAAGGAAGTTGTTTATATTGGTGTTAAATAGAATGAAACCACTAACAAAACTAAGTACTAAACTGCAAAAGAAACTTATCAATAAAAGAAATGTGAACAAAAACAACGTCTTACATATTTGTGGAGGTGAATGGAGTCACACAACTACCACAGAACCATATTTTAATGAAGAAGCATACAAACAAAATGAAACAAACACAATCGCCATCCATAGCAGTGGACGAGGATATGAAAAAATCAATAATGCCATCATGGAACAAGAAACACTGCTTAGAAAAGTATCCCCTCAAAACTCAGAATTACCTCTCGATTCAACTGAATCAGACATTCCAGTATACAAATGGCCGTGCACGTCAATGTGTGCCATTCCCAATAAATCTTTCAAATCTTTCCGTAAGTTCCTCAATCAATATGTGAAAGGTAAAGAGAAAATTAAAATGAAAGTGCTGTAAAATATGGATATCTGTCCAGTGTGCAAATACACAGGACTACAAGGACCTTCATTAGCCTGCATTTCTGGACCTATTTGCAAAAGCACCTTCCATGATATCAAAAGGATATCAACACATCATTCAAATGTAAGAAACTTAGTGTATAAAATATACTATGCTAAAAGTCCAGCTTCAGAATTAGCCTCATAATTCAAACAGTTCATCCATTTCAAGCAATTATACGCCTTCACCCAAAACAGCCAAATTACCTCCCTCTGAATTGGTGAAAGGCATTCGTGGCAAAGTAGTTTATTTGCCATTAGATCTTACAGAAAATGTACACACTCTAGGACTGCAACGTTCAATTGAACATTCTTTAATTGTGTTGGTAAATGGTTACCAACCAAAGACAAAAAGATTTGGCAACAACTGGTGGACTTACATAAAGTTAGACAAGCCTTGCAATATCTAAAAGATAATAACGAATACTACAAGGAAATACATATTGAAGAACGCTTAAGGGAAACAACTGAAATAATTGAACAGTCAGCAGAAACTGGACAATTTGAACTTCTGGATCCTGCTGCAGTACCCACTCTTTTGGACCAGTACACAATTCATCCATTGCATTCCCAATGAAAGCGTAGATGATGCACTAGAAACTTACCAAATGCGACAAACCAAAGGTTCACCAATGAGCATTTGGGAAAAAATTATAGAAGCACATGCTTTTCCACTGCTATTTCCTACTGGCAAAGGTGGAAGGTACGATGGTAGACCCAATCAGATTACGGCATCAGAATACCGCTCATTATGAATGTATTCCCAAGATCCCAGGTTTGGACAAAATGTGGAATACATATTCCACCTACTCTTTGAAAGTGAACTAGCAACCCTATGTTACGGAGTTGCACACATTTTGAAATGTGGAACCCACTTTCAAAATATGTCAGCTACACAATTAATACAAAAAATACAAGATAAAGATGAAGGTTTACAGTCAAGTATAACAAATGTATTTGCAAACATGCGTGGTACAAAAGAATACTGGTTCCGACGACACAGAGACATATGTTGTATGATCAGAAACCTTGGACCACCAACTTGGTTTGTTACACTAAGTTGTGCAGAATATGCATGGTAAGATTTACATTAGTTTCTACGCATATAAACAACCACAAAACCAACATACATTTTAACACCTGGAGAACTTTGCTCTCTAGATCCAGTTAATGTGTCAAGATATTTCCATCATCGTTTCATTGCTATGCTACACTTTATTTGCAATTAAACTGTTCCTCCCCTCGGAGAAGTGCAGCACTTTTTTTGGAGAAAAGAATACCAAGCGAGTGGAGCACCACATATTCACATGCTTTTATGGAACAAAGGTGCACCTAAATTTGGTCAGGACACTGATGCCACTGTTTTGCAGTTCATCCAAAAATATGTCACTTGTGAAATGCCTTCACAACAGACACATAGTGACCTGCACGGGCAGATATTACAATTTCAAAGACACAAATGTGGCAAATATTGTCATCGCAATTACAAAAACAAAGGGAAATACTACACCAAATGCCGGTTTGGTTTCCCTAGAACAGTTACAGAAACAGGTGAAGTGAACAACTTCATGTCTTCAGTTTGACAGTGTGAAAGGTAAATCACCTAAAAACACGTACTACATAAAAAGAACCAAATAATGTAAATATATCAATGATTACAATGCAATCATTGCCCTCTTATGGAATGCAAACATAGATGTGCAGTACATTGCAGACAATTCCACTGCTGTGGCACGATATGTTACAGCCTACTTTACAAAAGCTGAAAAAACAGAGCTTCAAGACCTCTGGTATGACTTATCATCAGACAAAACACTATCTCATAAATTGTACAGTCTAGGCATAAAAATGCTCTCTCATAGAGAATGTGGCGCCTATGAAGCGGCAGATCATTTAACTGGTACTGCTTTGAACGGAAAATCGACAACATAGTATGGTTAAGTCTTGGTCCTGCTAAATCTAGAAAAAGAGTTCTGAAATCATGTGAGGACATAGAAACAATTGCCAGAAATTATCCCAACAGCCAATACATTTTAAAAAACAATTTACTGGACACATACTATCCGAACAAGAGTAGCACTTTGGAAAGCATGTGTCTATACCACATAGCTCAAAACTTTGGACAGAAAAATAATGTAAAACCCAATGAAAGCAAAGGCAGATATACAGTCACAGATTGTGAAGGCAGCGTAGTGAAACTTACAAAACGAAGCTTGATTAATCATGTTAAATTGTCTTTAAAAACTCCTCAACAGAAAGAACTGTATTACATGTCTCTACTACAACTTTTTAAACCATGGAGAAAAGAGGAAGCGATACTAGAAAACTATAAATGCTATGAAGATGCTTTCAAAGCAAATGAAAGTACCATCTCTGATGTGAACTTCACGCAGTACAAAACAATGTTGCACAATGAACAGCAACACGAAGAAGAACTTCAGGCCCAACTAGATATGGACTCTTCCGACAGTAGTCAACCTTCTGTAACAGGAAGTCAAAAACCACTAGGACAGTCACTAATAGCAAATGAGGCAGACTTAGCTATGACAGAAGTGGAAAACACCATGTGTCACTATCATGAAAATATAGAAGACTTAACTGTACAACAAACAAAACTTAACAAAGAGCAGCACACCATGTTTGAAGACGTAACAAAACAGATTGCACATGGTGTAGAACATGAAAATAAAGAATGTACCTGCCAAAATTACAATCCAATACTACTGTATGTCAGTGGTGAAGTTGGGTCAGGAAAAACATTCTTAATCGAAATCATCAGCATGTTCCTTCAGCAATTGACAAACAACAAACTATCAGCTGTTGTAACTTCCCCCACAGGTTTAGCTGTCTACAACATAGGTGGTGTCACTTTACACTGATTACTACTTCTTCCAGTAGAACACCAACACAAATTAGACTACTACAAACTTTCTGCAGAAGCTGCAATGGAACTACGCAGAGTATTAAAACAAATTAAAATGCTACTAATAGATGAAATCAGCATGGTCTCCAACCTAATGTTGGCTTTAATTCACCTCTGATTGCAAGAAGTACTTAAAACAAACTACGAACAACTCTTTACAGGGAAACACATTATCGTTTTTGGAGATCTTTTACAATTGACACCAGTGAAAAGGGAACCTATTTTAAAAACCGTAGGACACAAACAATGCCGTAAAACTATTGGCAGCATAGGAAATGTCAACCTTTGGCAACATTTCCAATACAGAGAATTAACAGAAAACATGTGGCAATCTGCAGAACTCACTTATGCCAACATCCTGAAAAATATTAGAGTTGGTGTA
This sequence comes from Ambystoma mexicanum, assembly GCF_040938575.1. Taxonomy (NCBI): domain Eukaryota; kingdom Metazoa; phylum Chordata; class Amphibia; order Caudata; family Ambystomatidae; genus Ambystoma; species Ambystoma mexicanum. The sequence continues at coordinate 808,163,194 of NC_090928.1, read as the reverse complement.
CTATCACAGGAAGCACAAGCAATATTGAAAAACCGGCACATTCATGCACTTTACGGTGATAATGCATGTGCTACTGATGTTGTGGAACAATTATGCACAAAAAGTCAATTGTATGGCCTTAATGCCAACTCTTGCAAGCTGTGTCAAATTCAATGAAACAATGTTAAATAAAGAAATGCAACCAATATTTGAAATGTGTGCCACAGACAAACTAGACGTACATGGTATGACACTACCCATGTGTGAGCAAGCCACAACAAGACTAAGTAGTTTAGAAAATTCAATATCCAACACAGCTGGGTTGGAAAGATTTTAAAATTATCCTTAAATTGTAGAGTAATGCTGAAACGTAACCTTGACGTGGAGCAAGGGCTAGTTAATGGGGCACTGGATACAGTTGTTGGCTTTCAATCATACCCGCGTGACAGCAACATTCAGTTTGTCAATATTCGCTTTGACAAACTTTCAGAAGTGAAAAGACTAGGGCGCTCAACTGCTCGATTCCTTCTGTTCAAAGACATGTATGTACGTAGAGAATAATTTTCTCTAACTCTTGCATATGCAGTCACCATTGATAAATCCCAAGGTCTTACCCTAGACAAAGCATTAATAGATATAGGAAACACAGGGCCTCATTACACGGAGTCTGGCATGGTGAATGGCAGAATTACTGCCCCATTCCAAGGTTGGTGGGGGCAGTAATTTCCCATTCACCATGGCCCTTCCCCATTACCATTTGAGCCCCCATAGGGCTCAATGGGAATGGGGAAGGAGCAAATAACGGTATGGCAATTAGCGGTACCGTTATTTGTTCTGAAGTCCCTCAGCGGGTCCCGTCCTTAACGTGTGGCCACACGTTAAAATGGGACCCACTGAGGGACCTCGTAGTAGGGCGGTAAGGGATTAGCGGCACCGGTGCCCTTACTGCTGCCGGTAATCCCTTACCGCCATACGTGTAATGAGGCCCACAGTCTTTAAAGAAGGCAGGAGCTACGTAGCACTATCACGCTTACGTACAATTGACGGTTTATTTCTAATCAACTTTGATGCAAATAAAGTGACCGTTGATATTCCTTGCATCTTAGAATACAATAGACTGCGGTCACTGTACACCCCCCATCTGAAACAATATCCTGTTCCAGAAAAAATAAAACGTGGTAAAAGAAAAGTAATTCAATCTGAAATGCAACAGAATCTGATATCAAATCCTTCAAAGAAAAGAAAAGAAAGAAAAGGGTCATCAATTACCACAAGCAAAGAAGATCCTTTTAGGGAAAGTAAACCAGGTACTTCTTCAAAGAAGGAAGAGAAACTCAGAAAAAAACACTCTGAAACGGAACTAGCTGGTCCATTCACATTTTCAAATGAAAGTGGTGTAAGTTGCTATGCAAATGTAGCAATGATTATTCTATTTCAATTGCCACCAATGGTGAACAATATTTACTTACACAGTACAGACCAATTGTGTTTGCAAATGTTAGTCCTTCATAGAAACACAACAAACAATCCTAACAACACGTACAGTGTTCATGGAATAAGACAGGAATTAGACAACTTTGCTGGAATGGTGACATTCACTATAAACACACAGGATGATCCACAAGAAGTTCTAATGTACTTACTACACGTACTGGAAAACAAAAACATACCTATAAATAAAATGTTCCAGATTTCATACATGTGGAAACATACGTGCACTCTCTGTAGCAATGTCATACAGGAACAAATCCCAAATGAGCGATTTGTTTATGTATCCATACCTAATTGTAAATCAATTCCATTTCAGCAACAGGTACAGAATGCAAACCATGCCAGATTATGTACTATCTGCAATTCAGACAATCGCTCCACCTTACTGATACAAACTCATAGTAAGTACATCATACTTATGCTGCTAGGTTATAATGCAGATGGTAACAAAAACAACTGAAAGCTGACCGGATTCACACACGGTCAAGTGTCACTGGGAAAGAAAACCTTTACAACAGTAGGTATAATCTACCATGCAGGAGCTACAACCAATGCAGGTCACTACACTGCATACATTAAAAAGAAATGTGGATGGGTGGAATGTAATGATAGCACCATTACTCTGAAGCAGAGATTGCCAGCTAATCTTACAAATGCTTATTTAATCTTCTTAAAGGCAAAGTTTTATGACTAATGTGCACTTCAACATTACCAAAAAATTAAGTGAAAGCCTACATACAGTTAGAACACGCCAACAGGTATCTAACTGCCCAAGAGTGTGTAACAAGAACACAGATAAATGAATACCACAGAAGCATAGCAACAAATGCACAGTTAGAATACTCCAACAGGTATCTAACTGCTGTTAAAAATATCAACAATGCTACAAGCATATCATAAATCAGAAAGAACAAGGAAATACTCAAAGAAAGGAAAGAAATAGTTTGTACCATAGCAAATTAAGTTTTTTTTTAATCCGACGAGGATTTTTTTCTCCCAGACCCAAGGATTTCAAAAACAAACACAGAAACTGAGAGCGAAGTTATAAGCCACCCAAAAAGTGCTCTTCCTATGGAAACAGCAACTTAACCGTAACTACACGGCCATGTAGTTATGGTTAAGTTGCTGTTTCCATAGGAAGAGCACTTTTTGGGCGGCTTATAACTTCGCTCCCCCTGGACGAATCCTCACCAAACTTTGCAAGAAAAGTATATGGCCCACTCCGAATTTGCAAAGTTTGGTGAGGATTTGTCCAGGGGGGGAAAAGTTAAAGGGGGGGTCCCAAAACTTTTTTTTTTCCATAGACTGAATGGGGGAAAACTTTCCGCACACCTACAGGCCAAACTGCTGGACGGATTTTAACTAAATTTGCTGCAGGGGCTTGGTCTCGAAAGCGTGACAATTCGTGCAGTACTTTTCTTACAAATGATCAAAAAGTAGGTCAAAAAAATTAGTGATATCTGTGTTCGCTTCGCGGACACACTTCCCTGTTCGCTCCGCGGACAGGACAGGAATTGGGCAAGCGGGTTGCGTGATGTCCGCGGACATCTGACGTGCTCTTTCTTTGGATGCGGTGAAAGCGTGCAGTGCGTCGTGGCTTCAGAGACGCCCGCCATCTTTCTTTCTCGCATGAGAGGCTTTAGGCTTTTTCAGGTCAGCAGGAGCGGGATCTGCCGCCTGCACATAAACTCATGTCCGTGTTTTTGTCTGTCTCCCCTTCCCTCCCACCCCCCGGTCATGCCCCGTGTGTGTCTCTCCCCTTCCCCCCACCCCCCGCTCATGCCCCGTGTGTCTCTCCCCTTCCCTCCACCCCTCGCTCATGCCCCGTGTGTCTCTCCCCTTCCCCCACCCCCCGCTCATGACCCATGTCTCCCTTCTTCCCCCCACCCCCCTTTCATGCCCTGTGTCTCCCTTCTTCCCCCCACCCCCCCTCATGCCCCGTGTCTCTCTCCCCTTCCCCCCCACCCCCCGCTTATTCCCCATGTGTCTCTCCCCTCCCCCGACCCCCCGCTCATGCCCCGTGTGTCTCTCCCCTCCCCCCCACCCCCTGCTCATGCCCCGTGTGTCTCTCCCCTCCCCCCACCCCCGCTCATGCCCCGTGTGTCTCTCCCCTTCCCTCCACCCCCGCTCATGCCCCGTGTGTCTCTCCACTTCCCCCCACCCCCTGCTCATGCCCCGTTTGTCTCTCCCCTTCCCCCCACCCCTCGCTCATGCCCTGTGTGTCTCTCCCCTTCCCCCCACCCCCCGCTCATGCCCGTGTCTGTCCTGTTGGAACAGGGCAGACACAGGGCATGAGCGGGGGTGGTGGAGGCCCCACCCCCCCATGGCCCATGTCTCCCTTCTCCCCCCGTTCATTCCCCATGTCTCCCTTCTTCCCCCCACCCCCTGCTCATGCTCTGTGTCTCCCTTCTTTCCCCCCGCTCATGCCCCGTGTCTCCCTTCTTCCCCCCACCCCTTGCTCATGCCCCGTGTGCCTCTCCCCTCCCCCCACCCCTCGCTCATATTCCTTGTGTCTCTCCCCTTCCCCCCACCCCCTGCTCATGCCCTGTGTGTCTCTCCCCTTCCCCCCACCCCCCGCTCATGCCCCGTGTGTCTCTCCCCTTCCCCCCCACTCCCCGCTCATGCCCCGTGTCTCTCTCCCCTTCCCCCCACCCCCCGCTCATGCCCCTTGTGTCTCTCCCCTCCACCCACCCCCCATCATGCCCCGTGTGTCTCTCCCCTTCCCCCCACCCCCCGCTCATGCCCCGTGTCTCTCTTCCCTTCCCCCCACCCCCGCTCATGCCCCATGTCTCTCTCCCCTTCCCCTCCACCCCCCGCTCATACCTGTGTTTCTCTCCCCTCCCCCCACCCCCCGCTCATGCCCTGTGTGTCTCTCCCCTCCCCCCACCCCCGCCCATGCACCGTGTGTCTCTTCCCTTCCCCCCACCCCCGCTCATGCCCCGTTTGTCTATCCCCTTCTCCCCTCACCCCGCTCATGCCCTGTGTGTCTCTCCCCTTCCCCCCCACCCCCACTCATGCCCTGTGTCTCCTCTGTTCCCCCCCACCCCCGCTCATGCCCTGTGCCTCCCTCCTTTCCCCCAACCCCCGCTCATGTCCCGTGTCTCCCTCCTTTCCCACCCCCACCCCCCGCTCATGCCCCGTGTGTGCCCTGTTCCCCCCCACTCCCCCTCATGCCCTGTGTATGCCCTGTGTCTCCCCTGTTACCCCCACCCCCCGCTGATGCTCCGTGTGTTTCTCCCATTCCCCCGCTCATGCCCCATGTGTGCCCTGTTCCCCCCCACCCCCCGCTCATGCCCTGTGTGTGCCCTGTTCCCCCCACCCCCCCTCATGCCCTGTGTGTGCCTGTTTCCCCCCACCTTCCTGCTCATGCCCTGTGTCTCCCCTGTTCCCCCCCACCCCCCCGCTGATGCTCCGTGTGTTTCTCCCATTCCCCCGCTCATGCCCCGTGTGTGCCCTGTTCCCCCCACCCCCCTCATGCCCTGTGTGTGCCCTGTTTCCCCCCCACCCCCGCTCCTGCCCCGTGTCTCCCTTGTGTTCCCCCCACCTCCGCTCATGCCCCGTGTCTCCCTCCTTTCCCCCCCACCCCCGCTCATGCCTCATGTCTCCCATCATTCCCCCCACCCTCCGCTCATGCCCCGTGTCTCCCTTCTTCCCCCCCACCCCCCGCTCATGCCCGTGTTTCTCTCCCCCCCACCCCCCGCTCATGCCCCGTGTGTCTCTCCCCTCCCCCCACCCTCCGCTCATGCACTGTGTGTCTCTACCCTCCCTCCCACCCCCCGCTCATGCCCCTTTTGTCTCTCCCCTTCCCCCCACCCCCGCTCATGCCCCGTGTGTCTCTCCCCTTCCCCCCCACCCCTGCTCATGCCCTGTGTCTCCTCTGTTCCCCCACCCCACGCTCATGCCCTGTGTCTCCCTCCTTTCCCCCAACCCCCGCTTATGTCCCGTGTCTCCCTCCTGTCCCACCCCCACCCCCCGCTCATGCCCCGTGTGTGCCCTGTTCCCCCCCACCCCTCCTCATGACCCATGTGTGCCCTGTTTCCCCCATCCCCCCGCTCATGCCCTGTGTCTCCCCTGTTCCCCCCACCCCCCACTGATGCTCCGTGTGTTTCTCCCGTTCCCCCCGCTCATGCCCCATGTGTGCCCTGTTCCCCCCACCCCCCGCTCATGCCCCGTGTGTGCCCTGTTTCCCCCCCACCCCCCGCTCCTGCCCCGTGTCTCCCTTGTGTTCCCCCCACCCCCTGCTCATGCCCCGTGTCTCCCTCCTTTCCCCCACACCCCCGCTCATGCCTCGTGTCTCCCATCATTCCCCCCCACCCTCTGCTCATGCCCAGTGTCTCCCTTCTTCCCCCCACCCCCCGCTCATGCCCTGTGTCTCCCTTCTTCCCCCCACCCCCCTCTCATGCCCCATGTCTTTCTTCTTCCCCCCACCCCCCACTCATGCCCTGTGTCTCCCTCCTGTACCCCCACACCCCGCTCTTGCCCCATGTCTCCCTCCTGAACCCCCCACCCCCCGCTCATGCCCCGTGTCTCCCTGTTTCCCCCCCACCCCCCACTCCTGCCCCGTGTCTCCCTTGTGTTCCCCCCACCCCCTGCTCATGCCCCGTGTCTCCCTCCTTTCCCCCACACCCCCGCTCATGCCTCGTGTCTCCCATCATACCCCCCACCCTCCGCTCATGCCCAGTGTCTCCCTTCTTCCCCCCACCCCCCGCTCATGCCCTGTATCTCCCTTCTTCCCCCCACCCCCCTCTCATGCCCATGTGTTCCTTCTTCCCCCCACCCCCCGCTCATGCCCTGTGTCTCCCTCCTGTACCCCCACACCCCGCTCTTGCCCCATGTCTCCCTCCTGAACCCCCCACCCCCCGCTCATGCCCCGTGTGTCCCTTCTTCCCCCCACCCCCCGTTCATGCCCCGTGTCTTCCTTCTTACCCCCCACCCCCGCTCATGCACCGTGTCTCCCTTCTTCCCCCCCCAACCCCCGCTCATGCCCTGTGTCTCCCTTCATTCCACCCCCCACCCCTCTCTCATGCCCCGTGTCTTCCTTCTCCCCCCCACCCCCCACTCATGCCCCGTGTCTCCCTTCTTCCCCCCACCCCCCTCTCATGCCCCGTGTCTTCCTTCTCCCCCCACCCCCCACTCATGCCCCGTGTCTCCCTTCTTCCCCCCACCCCCGCTCATGCCCCATGTCTCCCTCCCCCCCACCCCCCGCTCATGCACCGTGTCTCCCTTCTTCCCCCCCAGACACAGGGCCTGAGCCCTGTCGTGGGTGTTAGTCTTAGCAGTGCACGGTGGTGGCGCGAGTTATGGTTGCTTAGCTTACCATAACTGATGAATTTTAAGGGTTTTTCGGTTTTACTTGGAACCATAACGTCCCTTTAACAAAGTGTTTTTTCACTGAATATATATATATATATATATATATATATATATATATATATATATATATATATATATATATATATATATGGGGTTTTGGGGGTTTTTGGGTTGGGTGGGGGTTTTGGGGGTTTTTCCCTGCATATATGTTACAATTGACCTTCACAATTCGGTCAATTGTGAAAAGGTCAATTGTAAAACGAACAATTCGTATACAACCTGCCTATGATGGGGCACCACAGTAAAGTATGGACAGGGGTTCACAGGGGACACACAGGGGGTGAAACTTGTCCAGGGTCTTACAGGGTCTAAACACAGTGTGTCACCTTTTCAAGGCTGGGTTCACAAAGGCCAAACATGGGGTGTCACCTGTCCAAAGAGTAGACACAGTAGCCGAACTGGGGGTTTACCCTTTCAAGGCCGAGACACCCGGGCCAATGAATGTGTGTCTTCTGCCTGGTGGTAGGGAACAGATATAAGGTGAGGCAGAGGACCAGGGTGAACATGTGGCAGCAGCAGTCAGAAGGAGCATAGGCATCATCAATCAGGCGAAGCAAAGGACGGTAGCAAATGGGGACACCAATCAGTGTGGCAGGGGGCATCAGCAATAATAACGGGACATGCAATGCCTTAAGTACTATTTAAAGAAAGCACATTTCCTCACAGTAATTTGGCCTATTCAGAACATGCCACAGTGTGGCTGATTATCTTAAATCGGTCCTTTGGGTCATTGGGTCTCTCTGCCTGCTCTGTATTATGCTGCTGCAGCAGAGCTCTGATTTCTTTATGTGCAGGTCTCGAAGTGCAAATTGCATGCCACAGGCTAATCATGCAGTGCGAAGGTGAGCTGAATATACCTTGCTTTTATGTATTGCGAATTCCGAATTGGAAACCCACATAAGGTGTACATTCTGGAAAACGAGTCATACACTCCTCGCCTTTAAGCCTGCCTAAGCATAAAAGGCATCCTCAGTGTATTTTACAGCAGGACAAACATAAGCTCCCTTGTGAAGAATTGTTTCAACTGTTTTAATGTTCTAATGTTTCTGCAACCTATTTTATAGAGTCCTTGGTGACTAAAAATAAACCAAACATTTTATATAATTGCATCGACATTTGTAGGTGGAAATGAACCTCGATTGACTAACACCATTTCATTGTGTATTTGCAAGATGTTCACTCTTTACATAAACCCTCAGGAATGTACTGTATTCTGATTGAATTTACTGAAATCTGGTGCTGGCTACGAATCCTAGTATGGCGTGAATACCTTTTGACAACTACATTGACTGAGAAGAAAGCAGGGAATACATAAATACAATATGAAGTAATAAATTAATAAATAAATACATGATTATAAAACAATACTCAACACGTTGGGCCTCATGACAAGTTCAACGGTAACCCATAAAAGTGCCGGTAACGTAATTAGCACTGACAATACCTCTCAGGTGCATCAGCAGCCGGCAGAAATACCACCAGCTGTAACATCAGCCGGTGCTATTACAGCCGGCCACATGAGGCGCAAACACAGCCGCATCACAAGTCCATGTCCGGCGCTATTAGCTCCGAAAACCAGAATTAATACTGCCAAAAACACAGCAGAGTTACCTGCAACATTTAGCTGGAGGGAATCGTTATTTTACGAAAATGCTGCTGAGAACACAGTTCCTATACACCAAAGTGAGCAGCTTCAACATTGCAGGATGTTGAAGCTGCTTACTGTGGTGTATAGGAAAGTGTTAATATACACCCGTGCGGTCTATATGAACACTTTCATTTAAAGCGAGCAGCTTCAATGCTGCATCCTGCAACGTTGAAGCTGCTCGCTTTGGTGTAAATGAAAGTGTTCATATACACTTGTGTGGTGTATATGAACACTTTCATTTACACCAAAGCTGAGTGTATATGAACACTTTAATTTACACCAAAGCGAGTAACTTCAACGTTGCAGGATGAAGCATTGAAGCTGCTCGCTTTGGTGTAAATTAAAGTGTTCATGTACACCAGTGTGTTGTATATGAACACTTTCATGTACACCAAAGCAAGCAGCTTCAACGTTGCTGCTGGGGTGTGGTGCAGATGGCATTTGTTTGGTTCACTTGCTGGCCCTTCTCACTGCTGTGACAATCAGGGCTGCTCTTGGTGCCATACCCCATGGCTGCTGTGGAGGGTAGCAGATGTGCCACCCCGTCACTCTGCCCTGTCAGCATGCTCAGCTGTGAGGTTTGCTAACTCGTGTCCCTGTCCACTGGGTTTCTTATGCTGGGTTGTCATTTGTGCATGCATTTGTTGGGGGGAGGATCACTCACCTCCTGCCTCCTGGCTGCTGACTTCCGCCTCCTCACTGTTGACTCCCTGCATCCCCTTGAGGTCCAGCACCATACTGCATTTCTCCTCCAAGGCAATGAGGGCCAGTGGCTCGACAGTGCCTCATCCTATCCACAGGGACTCGTGGCAGTGTTGGGACAGCAGTCCCCATACCCTTACCCTCAGGTCGTTCCACCTCTTTCAGCAGTACTCACCCTCATAGGGTACACTGGCAACTGCTGACACCTTCTGGGCGATGGTGTTCCAGATTGCTGTCTGCCACTGGCCACTGGTCTTCCTCTGCCTGCTTCCGTACAACTCCGAACAGTGGGCCACCACTACATCTGTGAGGACTACAAGCTGCCTCTCACTAAATGTTGGCTTTCTCTGGTGATGTTCAGTCCCCTTGCCTCATAGCAACTCCTGTGACAGATTTGCAGGTTTGCTGGACCGGATGGCTGCTGGTTGTGGAGCTATTCAATGGATTGTGTTTTTCAAAATGGCTGCCTTAATGTTCCCCATTTCGGGATGACAAAATTTCCACTGGCGGTAATAGCACCGGATATGCCGGTGGTAATGCTATCAGCATCACTACCTTGGCAGCAGCCCTTATTGCAGCGCAATAACTGCGAGGCGCTATTAGCATTACCATAGTTGTCGGGAGCTTGTGCATGCCAGGTTGTGATATGGCACTAAATGCGTTGCATGACCCGGCAGTTTCGCTATTTGCGCCCAGCGGTAATTGTGCTGATTACTGCCCTGTTCACTGTAGTCTGAGCTTTTATATTATTACTTTGGAAGCGTTGGGCACACTAAAAGAATAAAACAGATCGAAATAAATAATGAAGAAAATATATTACGATAGAGTCCGCTGTATACATCATGACAAAATAATATTGGTGGAGTTGAACCAAACCTGGTGTCTGCTTGACTGAGAGATTTGCCAAGATTTACCAAGATGATTGAGGGAGAAACAAGGATCGGACCTCACCTGCTCAAACTCACATGTCCTACTTTTATAGACACATTGCATGCCTGCATAAGTGTGTGCTCTAAAGGAAGTCGCTATCACACTCTCCTCCCTTCCTCAGAGGGCATTTCTCAATGCTGTATCCCATGAATTAAGGTGCAGGTTCCTCAGTGCCCACTTAATGATGAGTAGCCACAAGGTGTCAGAATGAAGAACTTTGTCTTGCAAGTCTGTGTCAGTTGTGTATTAGGGATACATTGGTGTCCAAATAGTCGAAAACTGTGCATTGAGCTGGCCAATTCAGCTGATAAAAGTTTGATAAGTACAAATGTCTCTCTCAAGTAGTGTAATATTGAGAAATTAAGGCACATGCTGGAATTCCCCCTACCCCCCGTCTTTCCATTAAGGTCAGATATCTCAAATTATCTTACCTGCTGTATTGAAGCATAATTTTGTCTAACATTCATGGCAGTGTCCTCTGAGGATTGCCTTGGCAGTCTGCACTGTCTCGGAACATTCAAGGGAGTTTAGGCACACCATTATTTTAGCTTTAAGCCTAATGAATAGCCCTTGTTTGTGAGCTCCTCATCACATGTTAAGAGACCGCAAATGTGTCCATTTCAACAGTGTAATTAGCACTATTTGATTCAATTAAACTGTGTGCCATTGCTCCACTTGGCCTTTGGAGACTTGCTCACTGTATCCCATATAACCTTTATACACTTTTAATTGTTCAGTAATTGGCATCTGTAAATGTTCTTGATCCTCCTAATCTTGAGGAATATGTCCTTCGCACATGGTCTGCTCGTTGGACTGCATGTGTGCTTTGCCTTCATCTCTCAAAATAGCATCTTTGTACTGCTTTATTTTGTAAGGGAAATGTGCAAGGGAAAAACAGCCTATTCATCGTCTTTTCACTTCATGATCCTAGGCTTGTATTTTGAGGTAGCTGGGTTGATTGACATAAGCAGTCATCCATCTTTTAATGGCCATGGTAAATGTAGAAATATATATATGTTCTTGCTACTTTGCATAATGGCGTATTTACAGTTAATGGCAGGCAAGTCACTTCATTCTTCTTTATGTTCATCATTACTGTATTGTTGGTACATGTTTGTCTTAGTGCTCCAGTTACATTGTCATTCTTAAGTATTTTCATCTTGTTTCAGCATACAGTATTATATTTTCTTTATGACATTCTTTTGCTGTCCTCAGACTTTGTTTTAGCGTACATCCATTCTGTTTATGGCTGCAATTCGACAGCTCGGCAAAGGCATCCTTCTTGTTAGCATTCCTCCATTATGTCAGCTTGTGGGTACACTCTAAATGGTAGCCTGAGTGCATACTGTCTCTCGTATACTCAATGTGGTACATATATTGCAAGTATTCATGCACAGCTTCCCATTAATGGCTCTTTTGTCTTTCACTCCAGTGGGATGGTGCTAGGAGGGCGGAGACCAGGGAGAAGGTGTCCACCCATTCCTCCACATTGCCCCCTCTGGTTGAGTTCTCAACCAAACTCGTTGCCTCATCTTCTGCAATTCCTGCTTCCTCCATTTCTAACAGTTCATCGTATTTTCTTTTCATTAGGACCCATTCTTTTGCTGTCCTCAGACTTTGTTTTTGCGTACATCCATTCTGTTTATGGCTGCAATTCGACAGCTCGGCAAAGGCATCCTTCTTGTTAGCATTCCTCCATTATGTCAGCTTGTGGGTACACTCTAAATGGTAGCCTGAGTGCATACTGTCTCTCGTATACTCAATGTGGTACATATATTGCAAGTATTCATACACAGCTTCCCATTAATGGCTCTTTTGTCTTTTACTCCAGTGGGATGGTGCTAGGAGGGCGGAGACCAGGGAGAAGGTGTCCACCCGTTCCTCCACATTGCCCCCTCTGGTTGAGTTCTCAACCAAACTCGTTGCCTCATCTTCTGCAATTCCTGCTTCATCCATTTCTAACAGTTCATCGTATTTTCTTTTCATTAGGACCCATATCGTTGTCACCCCCATCAAGTGACTGACATTTTGTTTATGTTCATCCACACTCCAGATCAACAGACGACATCTTGAAAGCATTTGCCAGCCAAGTTGGAATCCACAAGAACAGAGATTCAAACCAATCATCGTATTCATTTTCGTCTACTTCCTTCACAATCTTTGTGCACAAAGTTGACAGCATGGTTATTGCTTCTATCAGCGTTCCATTTTCTCCATCATGAGAAAGTATAATGTATGGCAAGAAGGCCCAACCTTGGCTCACATGCCTCCTTCCATAGCGGTAATTAAGTCCAGAACATACCGATTCTGGAGAGCCATCAGCCTGAATGCTGTTAATTCTTCTCTGATTGCATTAACTCATTTTATTGTTGCATTGATTGTCTGCAGCAGCTCCCATCTTGTAATCCAAAGCAACTTGGTGCTTACTGCAGCTTGAAGTCCTGGAAAGAATATTGTTTATTTATTTATTTGAATTCTTAATAATGGGCCCGATCGCCCAGAGGCTTCAAGGCGCACATAAAAGACAAATAAAGACGGATCACAGAACAGTGGACACAGCATCTATGAAAGCAACAACTACACCTAAAGCGACCTAAAGAGAAAGGTTTTCAATTTATGTTTTAGGTCTGACAAAGACATGATCTTTTTCAGATCCAAGGGATGGAGTTCCAGCTCACTGGAGCCAGGACATCAAAAGTTGTCTTTGCAAATCTGGGTTGGATGAGTTTAGCCTGGTTGAGAGACCTAAGTGATCGTGATGGCACACAACGCTTGATGCCTTGGGGAAGGTAGACAGGCGCTTCAAGGGTCAGACACTTGAAAGTGAGGGTCAGAATCTTAAACAAAACCTGGTGCCTGACAGGCAGCCAGTGCAGGGATTGTCTCGCTTTGGTAATTGACTGCCAATTAGAAATGCCTAGCACTGCTCTAACCGTGCGATTTTGTGTGACCTGAAGGGCAGCAAAGTTGGACTGAGCAGTGCCCTCCAGGAGACTATTACAGTAGTCAATCCGTGAGTTAACCAAGGCAGGTGTAAAGATGGAGATGTTGTTCACAGAGAGGACTGGATGCAAATAACACAGCTGTTTGTTGATCCAGCCACAAGAGGCACGGGTCTTGGCTACATGTTGCCTCATGGTGAGCTCAGAGTCAAGTGTGATGCCAAGCGTTTTGATGCTCTTGGCTACGGGAATGATGACTTTGGAGATGGCAAAGGTGGAAAACTCAGGAGAGAGAATTTTGAGCATATGATTTAAGGCAGTGATAAGAATCTCAGTCTTAGCCATACTGAGTGCCATAAAATGTGCCACCATCCACGAGTGAATGATGGCGTAGATGGCGTTAATGGCCTTGGCATCCTGCACTTAAGAGCCAGATAGTTCAAGGATGACCTGAGTGTCATCGGCATAGTTAGTATACTGACACCCAGGTCATCAAGCATCATAAGTAGAGGAAGTATGTAGTTGTTTAAAACAGTGGGTGACAGTGATGAGCCCTGCGGAACACCCCGGGTGAGAAGAATGGAGACAGAGCAGGCATCGTGAAAGGCAACTCGAGCACTGCAAGGACCCAGAAAATAAACTAGCCACTGTGTAGAAAGATTTGAATAGCCTATCAATGTTTTTAGCCTCGATGCCAACAGATTGTGGTCGAACAAATCAAAAGCGGCTGAAAGATCAAGCAGCATAAGGAGCGCTGGATGACCACGATCGATAATGGCCGATAGGTTGGATTTCAGATCGAGCATGGTGGTCTCAGTGCCATGATGGACACAATAGCTGGATTGGTGAGGCCCTAAGATGGAATTTTCTTCAAAGACCCTTTGTGGCTGAAGATATGCCACTCGATCCATCATCTTAAGTAAAAAGGGAACATTTGTAATGGAGCAATAGTGCTTGGGCTGAAGGGGGTTGAGATTGTCTTTTAAAAAAGTGGCATGATCCAAGCCTCCTTCAAATACGATGTCTCTCAGCCCTTCATGAAGGACTGACTGATGAGCTTAGTAACCCAAGGGCCGGTGGTATCAAGGAAATAAAACAACAACCTGGAAGGACATGCATCACCCTTGCAAGGAGTGGGTTTAACATCGAGAATGACCTTAGTCACTTCTGCCACCGTGCAGGGAGCGAGGGAGAACATGGGTTTGGGCCTGGATTTAAAATTGTGGTGGGTGTGCTGGATAAGGACAACACAGGTGACAGTACAAGAGTAGGAGTTTCATGAGAGGCACTGGACTCCAAATGGGAATTGACTTTTGCAGTGAAAGTGTCATGGATTGTTTGGCACTATGCAGAGTCCTGGAGAATGCTAGTATTACAGTGAGTATTAGAGTTAACGTCCCTAAGGATTCTGAAAAGTTCTTTACACTTGATTTGGATTAAGAGATTCTGTTGTTACAGTACTGTAAAGACTGGAGGGGGGGGTCTGTACTTCTGCTCTGCATATGGTAGAAGAGCGGCACAGAGGACCCGAGCCAAGATTCTCTATTATTGGTAACGTAGTCGAGCAATCAAGGCCTAGCTTCTCAGGAGGTGATGCAGGCTGGTTCTTAAGAACAGTGTAGTCCCCAAACCCCCACAAAGGAATGTCCACACACTTTATTCGTTAAAACACAGTCTTTATATAATTAACATTCAAGGTTATGTACACTATCACAATAACTCACTTTGTGCTCAGAAAATCAACAATGATAAATATATACAGCTCTAAGGTGGTACCAAAATTATTATTAGATCTCATTAAAGTGCATCAACTATACTCTGGTCAAATGTCACACAGATCACTTAATAAAGGCAACCAACAATAGACATAGGAGGAAAGCAGTTGGTTAGAACAATTGGCAGAATACTGGCTCCTACCACTAGACACAGTTCTGTGTGGAGATCCCCCCACCTGGGCAACCTGTAAAATAAAGATATAACACAAGCCCAGTCCATATATTGTTCTATAAGTCTTATTTCCTTCTATAATGTTTCTACCCCCCAATGTACCTGGTAGAGCAGAGTTCTTCGAAAAGGCGTCGATGGATCCTTCTTGAGTGACTCCCTTTAAATCAGGGGCCACAGATCGTCCAAGGCGTCGAACCAGGGGAACGTGGGGTCTATGAACAGTTTGAGGGTCGATCCAGGCGGTGCTCATCAGCCACGTCCTGCGAGGATGAGGTGTGCGGGGCACCACGGTGATTGATAGTTCAGGACCACAAAGAGTTTCTGAAGAACTGTGGCCCGACAAATGCGCCGAGTCGTCAGAGTCTTTGTGGTCTTTGGGTGGCAGGAAACCCACAGGCGGATTCTCCTTGGTGCGTCAGCATCCTCGACTTTCTCTGACGGGATAAAGCGGTCGACGGTGCGGAAAAGGGAGTCCTTCAATTCAACAGTCTTAGGCAAAGGAGCGGGCGGCTCTGGTCATCGGCGGCATAGTGTTAAGCGGTCCCCTCTTCTGGGCAACACGGCTTCGATGGGCCTCCAGCGGTTACAGCGATACTCCGAACCCTGATCAACGGCAATGAACTTCGACGGCATCAATGTCTGGGTGCTTAGATTTGTTTTCCTCGGCAGTCCCCGTCTCCGGTTGGCAGCCTTTCAAGGGTCTGACTTCCAGGGAGCTTCGGCAAAGGCTGGCAGTGCTCGATGCTCCCTCAGAGCATGGGAAGAAGGCGCCTAACCAGTTCCTCTCTTGGATCAGTCCTCGACGAACTCAACAGCTTTCGGATCAAGTAAAGGAGAAAATGCAGCAGCAGTTCTTCTTCTTCCAGCTGGATGTCGAGGATAAGCAGTTCCAGTTACTCTTCAAGTGTCAACTCAGCTTCTGAACAATTTTCAGTGGTGAAAAGTCCCCAGATATACTGTTATGTTTCTCATCCACACTGCTGGGTCACACTCCGCAGCCAATCATACAGAAGGGTATTCATGCAGTCAGTCAGCCAATCAGGCATACAGTGCATCCAGCCATACTCCTCCCTCTCAGACACTCACAACAAGGAATGTGGATTGGGACAACTACCCAGCCATTCAACAATACACACTGCATTCATGCCATTTTTGGGCAAGGCTGTCTCAGTCTTTGTCTCTCATACCAGACACCAGACATCCACAACAACAAGTGCATATTGGTCACACACTCCATTCACCCATGTCCCACCCACAGGCTGTACCCACAACAGTCACTGGGAAGGCTCCAGCCAGTCTGGCCTGGACTTCACAACGCCATATATGGAATTTCCACCCAACAGCCAGTGAGGGGGGAGGGAAAGAGTCAGGGCTTCCCACGACTTTAAGAAAACAAGGTATCAGGCAATAGAAATCAAGAGGCCACAGGGGCCATCTTGTTTCTTATCAGGAATCAACTGATTCCAATGGCAGGGGCTGGGTATACCAAAATGGAGGATACTCAGAGCACCTGTCAAATTCAGCATGGAGCTGCCACCTGCCCATACCCTGCTCTGTAGGCAACACACAGGTGCCCAAAAACATTCACTAGGGGCACTGGGTTACACCCCACCCATGGGTGCCATAATGGTATCCCATGGGTCTGTACACCAAACCAAAAACAGGAAGAGCTGCACTGCCAGAAGTCCCACATGGACTCATGGGCAGAAAACAATACAGAACACAAATGAAAAAGGACTACAGGACAAGGACAGGGAGGCCCTGTCCCTCCAATGCATTTCCAGCATCACAAGTACGTGAATTAGCCAACGTTACAGCAGCCTTGAACTTTTTCACTGCCAGCTTGTATAAAGCAAGAAGAGCTGGTGATGGTTGCTTCCGCCAGGCACACTCAGCTGCTATTCTGTGGTGCCTGAGAGCTAGGATGTCATCATTAAACCAGTGATGGGACAAGGTTTTGGGCTTAACGTGCCTGGTAGTAAGTGGAGCAAGATCTTCCAGGATTGAGTTCAGAGTAGCTTTAATTTGAGCTGAAAGAACAGGTGAACTTTCAAAGTTCAGTATGTCTCCAAGCCTCTCTCTCAATGCCTGCAATAGTTTTTGCGGCGTAAGCTTTTTTAGGGTTCTGGCCTCAATTAAATGTTTGGGCATGGCATCAACTCTAGGGGGTGATTCAGGGAGCTTGATAGAGATAGTGAGCAGAGAATGATCAGACCAGGGGCACAGGTCAACAGAGGGAGGCGACTCAGAAACCTGGTGAATTAAAACCCAATCCAGGGTATGGCCCCCTGTGTGAGTGGGCTCCATAACTGGCTGTCTGTAACCAATAGTGGAAAGTGCAGCCAGCAATGACTGGGCAGCCCTATCAGTAGGCACATTGGTCTAGAGGTTAAAGTCAGCCAGCAGAACAACTGGAGCATTGCCACTGGCAGCTCCACTTAGTAGTTGTAACAGTGGTTCTTCGAACAAAGGAAGCACTTTCGGTGGGCGGTACATAATAATGACGGTAAGAGTGGTGTTATTATTGATTTTTAATTTGACCACCAGTGATTCATACTCATCTGGAGAATTATGCGGTGAGAGTTGGTGTTCAGATGTATTCCTAAGAAATAAGGCAACACCCCCATCTTTGGCATCTTTGCGGTCAGCTCGCAGAAGCAGGTAACCCGGGGGCACCACGAAAGTAGCCGTATTCGAAATGGCATCATGTACAAATGTTGTCATTATCATTGCCGTCTTGCAGAACAATTTTTGCTCATCTGGGATATTGCCATACTCCATTGATTTTGCTGAAAAGTAATTGCTTCTCTTCAGTCGGCCGAGTTTGGTTGATCTCTTCTTCCTTAAATGTTTATCCATTTTTGGAAATTCATCAATATGGAGGTCACTGTGGGGAATCACCAATGCTGGTACATGTAGCATTAGCATAGAACCTATTCCTCCCCAATTCCCAGGCAACTGAATATAAGCTCTGAATCCACTGGCCCAATATCTATCCATTAACACTGCAGTTACTCTATTCATTCCTAGAACTTCAGTTATCTGTCCGCATCCTTTATTTTTCCCAACCAGATCAGGCCATCGTTCCTGAAGCATGTTGTTGCATATCTCAGTGGTATTATAGAAACTGTTCTTGCTTCATTGTCGACCTGTGTGAGTAACTTTGAATACTTGGCCCATGATTCTAGACATTTCTCATTTAATATCTGCACTATACTTGCTGATTCTTTCTTCAATAGATGTGCAGGGCAGACCAATAACCCTTCTTCCCATCCAGTACTAGTGAAAACACATCCATATATCACCAGTGGAGGTCTTTCTCCACATCTTGGGTCTCCTGGTTTTTCAGTGATGTCTGAACAATTCAACTTCTTCATCTGGACAACCTTTAATTGTTATCCTGTCTGGGAAGGATACATATGTTTCTTGCTTGTCCATCCTAATCCATTTTCCTTCTGTCTTGTTTTCACATAGGTATCTTCATATGGAAATATCACTTTTGTTCGCCATCATAGCATATCCCATTTTCCTTTAAATTGTCCTCTGGTTGTGCATGCTGCTAGATGACTGAGGCATTTTGCGTCATGTGGAGATATTTCTCTTGCAATAAAGGTTGTTGCCACATTCATGGCATACAGTATTTAGGAACAAACGAAATTAATGTGTCTGATGTTCTTTCGCCTACCTCTTTCATGTGCTGGTACCACAGGTTATTCTTTAAATGAACAGAATTTTCAAGATATGTATTTATACCTTCATGGTTTTCTTCAGCATTTCTTTTCAATCAAACTATCATACTAGCAATATTATACAATACACTAGCCATGCTTATAATGGGGACAATAATAGGTTTTCATTAATACACTTTATATCAGTGCCATTAATACCCTCAATGTTAGTGCCATTTTCTGCAACACTTCACAATGACATAAGAATACGGATAGAAACATAAATCATAATCCCAGCTGCTATCACCATCAATATCACATGAAACCCTATCAATGTTTTAGATGGTAATGAATCTCTAAAATATTGAAGCCTCTCCATTTTATGAATATGCAAATGTACTACCATATTTTTTAATCAATTCTGTATCAGAAATTGGAGTATTGTTTCAATTATCACTCTCCAAACAATCCATCTGTTTCTAGGGTTCTCCAGGAATGCAACAATGTGTTTTCCTCTTCGAATTAAAGCTGGATATGTTTTAGAAATGTAGGACAAAAGAATACCTGAGAATGGATATACCAGCGTATCATAAACAAAGATCAGAAAAAAGGTGCCTTCTTCTTTTTCTTTGAAAGCTCAAAGTCTTCTCTCATTGCCTCCTCAGGCTTATCTAGGGAAAGTGTTCCAAGATCAGTTTAAATTAACCAGTTCATAAGGCAACCCTAATCTAAAGTTGTTTTGCTTTCTTTATCTGTGTGCTTGGTCACAGATTGGGTTGTCATTCGTTGCCACTCTTTTCTTGCTTAACTGGGGATACTTGCTTCATTGGGGATAGATGCAGTTCAATGCTTCACCCTTATAGGGCTTGATATCATGTAGATGGAGCCAGTCGGGCTCTGGGCTTTGCAGCAGTAGGGCTTACTTCCTCCACCTCATAAGGTCCATTGAATAACGGGTTATTTAAGGTATGCACACATTTTCTCATTAGCACATGTTCCCCTGGGTAAAGTACTGGGGGTTTTAATTAGGCTTCCATACTAATAGGCAAATTATCAGTTTTGTTCAATTTTGACCCCTCCTTTTGATTCTTGATCTGTTGAGAAATAAAAGAACACTTTGAGTCATCGTTTTCAAATAATCATGCATCTCGTCAATCAATGACTTTGCTACACAGACCCACTCTTTCCTCTGGGGCACAGGAGCACCCCTCCCATTGCTGGAGCAGTGGCCACAACCCCCTGCAGAACAGCTGGGCGACATCCTTTCTTGGAGGTATGCTAATATGCCCACTAGCGACTCTATGAGCACTTTAGAGTCCTGCAATGCTTCGTTCTGAATATCTACATCCCGCTTCCTAAAGGGACCAAATTGCGCCTCCCGTCGAGAGAAGCTATCCTTGGAGCATCAGGCGACTCCTGCTACAGTATCTGGAACTTTGCCATTGATCACCACGAGGCTCTGCCACTTCAAAATGGCCACTCGTGTTACTGCCTGCACCCTGCAAGCTTAACTTCCTCATGCCACCATGAGCGCGATGTGATTGGCCTCCACAACCTATTTCTCAGCCTATGAGATCGCCGGCAGGCAAGCGCCAGCCCACCTACAAAGGCACACCTCTTAGGCTATGACCCCTGTCGTGAGGCTGTCTGGAGCCTGATGAGCCACTGCCTGCTGCTCTCCTGACGTCCCGTGTCCAATCCAGGCCTCAAATAGGTAAGCCCCCACTGCTGCGCACATACCTTGCCCAGTATTGCTAGTCCCTACCCCATTCAATATCACAATCTAAGCCTGCACACACTCCTGGAACAGGGACTCTTATATCCTCTTGTGACCGCCGGACCTACCTGCGCACCGGCCTTTCCCACGGACCACCTGCCTTGACTTACCCCCTTTCGCACATGCACAGTCTTAGTGCCTGGGCCAGCGGAACATAGGTCCCAGTGCTCTTTTCTCTGGGGAACACAGGTCCCAGTGCTTGTGCCTTTACGCACCATACCACAGCTCCCCGGGGATCCACAATGTCTATGGTATAGAGGCACGCATCCTAGGCCCTTGTCCATCTAAATGACCCTCATCTTCAACAGACTGTGCCCCACCACCTACACATATGCAACACTCAGCATCTTGTGCCACACATGTCTTGTTATTTGATTGCAGTGCACATTACCTACCTGTACTGCCACTTGCACTTTGCACTATATTGCTGCACCTGGATTGTTCGCATTGCCACTGGACTGTTGTCTCTCTGCCATCTGGTCTCTCACGTTGCCCTAGCATAGTCAATTCTAGCCATTTGTGTGCCCTATCTGCAAAATCGAACCTACCTACTGCTTCATTCTACTTGCATAGTCGATTTAGCCTGTTTACACTGCCCTAGCATATTTACAGGCCGATTCATGGAATAAATGTGCGCCTAAAATTCCGGCGCAGAGGGGCCTATACGTGCGCTGCGCCGAAAAATAGCGAAAAGCGCAGGGAAACCAGCGCACGTCGATTCATGGAAGTCCGTGCGTAAGAAAAGCATAGGACGTGCGCTGAAAAAGTGCGCGGCGCACACCGGCGCACAGGTCAACCAACGGCGTGCGCCACGGCCACTGCGCTATCACTCCGAGCGCAGCGCACAGCTCTAAAGTAGGCGGAACACAGGGCGGGACACTCGGAATGGGGAATAAAATGGGGCACAACACTCGGAATGGGGAAGAATGTGGGCGGCACGGGGAAGTACAGGAGGCAAGTGCGCGGAACGCCCACACGCTCTCCGGCAACACGTATTCATGGATTCGAACAGGGCAAAACAGCGCTCGATCAAACCAGCGCACAGGCCCAAAAACGTACGCCACAAGTAAGCAGGCGGTAGCGTCCCGACGCACTCAACGAAAGTGCGCCAAAACCTGCGCCAACAAATACCACCCACATACAGCAATGGGCCATACCGTGACCCCAAAGGACTAATGATGTGCAAAGGTGTACGCCATTTACACGGACACCCACTGTTCAAAAATTCGCGCGTGTGTGTACAACGGGTTGCGCGAGAAGTCACTCGCGCGATTGCCCTGGGTACGTGTATCCCGGGGTGCGGGGAAGTCCCACACGCGATTGCCCTGGCCACGTCGATACCAGGGGTGCGTGTGAAGTTCCACACGCGAAAAGCCAGGGTACGTCATTTACAGGGGTGCGCGGGAAGTTTCACACGCGAAAAGCTAGGCTACGGGAATTCCAGGGGTGCGCGTGAAATCCTACACGCGAAAAACTAGGGTACGTCATTTACAGGGGTGCGCGGGAAGTTTCACACGCGAAAAGCTAGGCTACGGGAATTCCAGGGGTGCGCGTGAAATCCTACACGCGAAAAACTAGATTACGTCATTTACAGGGGTGCGCGGGAAGTCCCACACGCGATTACAGCAGGGTACGTGTATTTCAGGGGTGCGCGGGAAGTTCCACACGCGAATAGCCTGGCCGCATGTATTTCAGGGGTGCGCGGGAAGTTCCACACGCGAATAGCCTGGGCGCGTGTATTTCAGGGGTGCGCGGGAATTTCCACACGCGAATAGGCTGGGCGCGTGTATTACAGGGGTGCGCGGGAAGTCCCACACGCGATTACAGCAGGGTACGTGTATTTCAGGGGTGCGCGGGAAGTTCCACACGCGAATAGCCTGGCCGCATGTATTTCAGGGGTGCGCGGGAAGTTCCACACGCGAATAGCCTGGGCGCGTGTATTTCAGGGGTGCGCGGGAATTTCCACACGCGAATAGGCTGGGCGCGTGTATTTCAGGGGTGCGCGGGAATTTCCACACGCGAATAGGCTGGGCGCGTGTATTACAGGGGTGCGCGGGAAGTCCCACACGCGATTACAGCAGGGTACGTGTATTTCAGGGGTGCGCGGGAATTTCCACACGCGAATAGCCTGGGCGCGTGTATTTCAGGGGTGCGCGGGAATTATCACACGCGATTTGGCTTGGTACGTGTATTACAGGGGTGCGCGCGAAGTTCCACACGCCAATAGCCTGGCCGCGTGTATTTCAGGGGTGCGCGGGAAGTCCCACACGCGATTACAGCAGGGTACGTGTATTTCAGGGGTGCGCGGGAAGTTCCACACGCGAATAGCCTGGCCGCGTGTATTTCAGGGGTGCGCGGGAAGTTCCACACGCGAATAGGCTGGGCGCGTGTATTTCAGGGGTGCGCGGGAAGTTCCACACGCGAATAGCCTGGGCGCGTGTATTTCAGGGGTGCGCGGGAAGTTCCACACGCGAATAGCCTGGGCGCGTGTATTTCAGGGGTGCGCGGGAATTATCACACGCGATTTGGCTTGGTACGTGTATTACAGGGGTGCGTGCGAAGTTACACACGCGATTAGGCTGGGTGGGTCCTGTCACCCTCGACGGCCCCTGCAGGCAGCCCACAAAACAGGGGACTACCCTGCACACCTGCTCATGTCTCCCACCACCCCCACCCCCCCAGTCACCAGGGGTACCCTCCACCAGGCCCCCACTCATGTCTCCCATCACCCCCACCCCCCCAGTCACCAGGGGCACCCTCCACCAGGCCCCCAACCATGTCTCCCACCACCCCCACCCCCCCAGTCACCAGGGGCACCCTCCACCAGGCCCCCAACCATGTCTCCCACCACCCCCACCCCCCACCATCCAGGGGCACCCTCCACCAGGCCCCCACTCATGTCTCCCACCACCCCCACCCCCCACCATCCAGGGGCACACTCCACCAGGCCCCCACTCATGTCACCCACCACCCCCACCCCCCCAGTCACCAGGGGCACCCTCCACCAGGCCCCCACTCATGTCACCCACCACCCCCACCCCCCCAGTCACCAGGGGCACCCTCCACCAGGCCCCCACTCATGTCTCCCACCACCCCCACCCCCCAGCAGTGCAGGGGCAGCCTCCACCAGGCCCACACTCATGTCTCCCACCACCCCCACCCCCCCAGTCACCAGGGGCACACTCCACCAGGCCCCCACTCATGTCACCCACCACCCCCACCCCCCCAGTCACCAGGGGCACCCTCCAACAGGCCCCCACTCATGTCTCCCACCACCCCCACCCCCCACCATCCAGGGACACCCTCCACCAGGCCCCCACTCATGTCACCCACCACCCCCACCCCCCCAGTCACCAGGGGCACCCTCCACCAGGCCCCCACTCATGTCACCCACCACCCCCACCCCCCCAGTCACCAGGGGCACCCTCCACCAGGCCCCCACTCATGTCTCCCACCACCCCCACCCCCCAGCAGTGCAGGGGCAGCCTCCACCAGGCCCACACTCATGTCTCCCACCACCCCCACCCCCCCAGTCACCAGGGGCACCCTCCACCAGGCCCCCACTCATGTCACCCACCACCCCCACCCCCCCAGTCACCAGGGGCACCCTCCACCAGGCCCCCACTCATGTCTCCCACCACCCCCACCCCCCACCATCCAGGGGCACCCTCCACCAGGCCCCCACTCATGTCACCCACCACCCCCACCCCCCAGCAGTGCAGGGGCAGCCTCCACCAGGCCCACACTCATGTCTCCCACCACCCCCACCCCCCCAGTCACCAGGGGCACCCTCCACCAGGCCCCCACTCATGTCTCCCACCACCCCCACCCCCCACCATCCAGGGGCACCCTCCACCAGGCCCCCACTCATGTCACCCACCCCCCCCACCCCCCCAGTCACCAGGGGCACCCTCCACCAGGCCCCCACTCATGTCACCCACCACCCCCACCCCCCAGTCACCAGGGGCACCCTCCACCAGGCCCCCACTCATGTCTCCCACCACCCCCACCCCCCAACAGTGCAGGGGCAGCCTCCACCAGGCCCACACTCATGTCTCCCACCACCCCCACCCCCCCAGTCACCAGGATCACCCTCCACCAGGCCCCCACTCATGTCACCCACCACCCCCACCCCCCCAGTCACCAGGGGCACCCTCCACCAGGCCCACACTCATGTCTCCCACCACCCCCACCCCCCCAGTCACCAGGGGCACCCTCCACCAGGCCCCCACTCATGTCTCCCACCACCCCCACCCCCCAGCAGTGCAGGGGCAGCCTCCACCAGGCCCACACTCATGTCTCCCACCACCCCCACCCCCCCAGTCACCAGGGGCACCCTCCACCAGGCCCCCACTCATGTCACCCACCACCCCCACCCCCCCACCATCCAGGGGCACCCTCCACCAGGCCCCCACTCATGTCTCCCACCACCCCCACCCCCCAGCAGTGCAGGGGCAGCCTCCACCAGGCCCCCACTCATGTCTCCCACCACCCCCACCCCCCCAGTCACCAGGGGCACCCTCCACCAGGCCCCCAACCATGTCTCCCACCACCCCCACCCCCCACCATCCAGGGGCACCCTCCACCAGGCCCCCACTCATGTCTCCCACCACCCCCACCCCCCCAGTCACCAGGGGCACCCTCCACCAGGCCCCCAACCATGTCTCCCACCACCCCCACCCCCCACCATCCAGGGGCACCCTCCACCAGGCCCCCACTCATGTCTCCCACCACCCCCACCCCCCCAGTCACCAGGGGCACCCTCCACCAGGCCCCCAACCATGTCTCCCACCACCCCCACCCCCCAGTCACCAGGGGCACCCTCCACCAGGCCCCCACCCATGCCTCCCACCACCCCCACCCCCCCGCCACCAGGGGCACCCTCCACCAGGCCCCCAACCATGTCTCCCACCACCCCCACCCCCCACCATCCAGGGGCACCCTCCACCAGGCCCCCACTCATGTCTCCCACCACCCCCACCCCCCAGCACTGTGGGGAACCTGCCAGCAGGCCCCCACACATGTCCCCCTGGCCCCAGGTCCTGACGATACACAATCATGGCAGTAATGGCCAGCATACCCAGCACAAACACCCAGGCAAGGATTGCATCCACCCACATAGTGAATGCAATCACATGACACAACCCCAATGCCAAGTATGCAAAAGAACACATGTCCGTCACACACACATACACAATGGGTGCAAGTGAATGTCAAAACCCATATCATGACATGTAACAAACCAATGAGAAAATAACACAAGTGTAAGAAAATATAAAAAATGTATTAAATACCAAAAATAAGTGACATTTTCAAACATACAACGATGTGGCTAAGTAAATAAATGGTCCATGTCCGAGAACAAAAATGATAAACAAAAAAACAAAGGAAAAAAAAATCAAAATGAATTTGTCCAAAGCAATATCATGTAATAGGAAATTAATGAAAAACCATTACGTCATGGTGAAAACAATAAGAAATTAAAAAAATGTATCTCCCAAAAAAACAAACTATATACAGGAATGTTCCAGGGTCCATGAGCCCAACACCAAAAATGAAACCTACCACTAACTAATGAAAAATATATGTACAAAAAAGTGGCCATTGTCCGAGCGGTCCAAAATAATAAAAATAAATAAAGGAAACCTAGCACTAACTAACTAAATAACTATATACAAAGGCAGCGGGCAAGTCCTGCGGCTCACTTGGTGATGTTGCTGGCCAGGGCATCATCGAACTCCATGTCGATGTCCTGGAGGCGGGACTCTGTCCTGGCCCCGAGGTCTCGCAGGGACAACCCCATGTCCACCTCAAACTCCCTGCGAGCTTCCTCGAGGCACTCAGCCCGCCTCAATGCCCGACGCATGGAGAACTCCGCCCTGACCATGGCGAGCCGCTCCTCTTCCGCCCGCTGCCGCTC
Source organism: Ambystoma mexicanum (assembly GCF_040938575.1). Lineage (NCBI taxonomy): Eukaryota > Metazoa > Chordata > Amphibia > Caudata > Ambystomatidae > Ambystoma > Ambystoma mexicanum. The sequence continues at coordinate 808,136,817 of NC_090928.1, read as the reverse complement.
CGCACCTATCCGCTGGCCAAACTCCTCCCACACGGAACACACCACCATCCCAGGGTTGCCCTGCCCTCCGGCCGATGCCTGCCCCTCGGATCTTGATGGCCCCGAGCCATGATGCCTCCCACGTCGAGCCCGCTGCTGCCTCCGACGCCACTGCCTCTGCCAGCACGACGGCATCCAGGCTGATGGAAACCACCGACGCCGTCGTGCACGTGCCCTGCCCGATGATGCCGTCACATCTTCCATCTGCTGGGGTCCACTTGCTGTGTTGTCCACCCCTGCTGGACCTCCGACTCCCAACTGTGGCAGGGATGGGATCCCCACCGAGCTGGCTGCATTGGTCGGGGCAGGTCCACAGGGGGCCCTGGTGGCATCTGGGCCGGAAGACGGCAAGGAGAACGACCGGTGGATAGCCTGCACAGAGGAGGAGAGGGCCGTCAGATTGGCCAACACATGCAGGAAACCCCCGAACATGGCCGATCCCAATTGGGCCACGTCGGCACGGTGCACTTCGTGATGACGTGCGTGCTCCTCCCGGGAAGCACGCACGTCATCACGAATCACAGCCGTGCGCATCGCGACCCCAATCAGGACCTTCTCCACGCGGCCAGGGGTTACCACGTCCGCAGGTGGAGGGGAGTCAGGTGACATGGACATCCCCTCTACCTGCGGACGGGCCTGGGACGGGGCATCCCTGCTGGTGCATGGTGGTGCACTCACAGGGTCAGGGACAGTGACATGCACAGGCCCCTCCACGGTGACCTGTGCTGCCTCCTGCCCCTGGCCCTGGACTGCACCACTTGCACCAGCAGGGATGCTCCCACCAGGCCCCATGTGTGCACCAGTGTCGGCCTCCTCCTCCTCTGTGCAAACCACCAACCTGGATGGCTCCTCACCGTCTCCCGCCGTAGCAGGCCCCTGTGGGGGCTCACCCACCCCTTCCGCTGCAGCCGTGGGGGCATCCCCGCCGCCTTGCTCCACAGCGCCGTCTCCGCCCTCTTCTTCACTAGCCGCTGCGTAGAGGGAGACAAAGGACACAAGCATCAGGCTACTGTACAATGGTCCCCTAGACAGGAAGCAATAGCAGATGAGCACCACTGTCAAAGTACACTTCCATCATGTCCCTCCACAACACATGGGTCAGTCCAGGCAAAACACACACAGTAACAGGCATGGTGCATGCCATGGACATTTCCATGCATGTCCAATGGACTCTAGAAACATTCAATGATATGTAACTCACATGCATCATGGCTCATGCATATCACATGCACACACTTCACCTCAGTCACATCCATCTGGCCCCAAACACACCGAACACAGGCGAAACAAGGGTAAGTTGGGTGCGTCACTGAATCTGTGCATTGTCACACACATGTGTCATGCATCCATGGCATGCACAAGTCACAGACACGCAGGTCAGGCACACAGACATGGCTACCATATATGTACCTGGCATCAGCACCCATCCTTCACCCCCATCCATGTCCAGGTACAGAGACTGGCATGCTCTCATGTCCAAAATCTGCATAGGGCTCCCCATGCCGCATTTCAACACATGCAACAACCATGTGGGTCACACATCACTGGTCGCACATGCATTACCATGATGTCCCTGCACACATACATGCATACATGGCCCATGGCACACATACAGGCAAGTATCATAGAACCAGCACACCGCAACATGCCCTGTCTCACACAGTAATGCTTGGACACATACCGCTCAACTCCAGACGGGCCTCCCTCTCAAGGACCTGGGCGTGGAGCGCTGGGCGTACGCGTTCCAGGACCCTCTTCTGGATGGAACTCATGCGGCCCCGGCCCCCCTCCACGAGGCGCCGGGCCTTCACAAGGGTCCTGGACCTCAAGTCCTCCCAGCGCTTCTTGATCTTCTGGACGTTGCGGGTTGCCACCCCCTCCGCGTTGATGGCAACCACACAGTCGGCCCAGATCCTCTCCCGTCCTTCCTTGCTGGCGCGGGACGATCCAAAGAGGGCATCATACTGCCCCAGGACATGCTCCACCAGGACACCAACTTCGGTGGCAGTGAAGCTGGTGCCCCTCTGCCCCTCTGGCCTGGGGTTGCCACTGGTGCCAGATGTGGAAGTGCCCGACATGGCAACCCCAGAGGCAGGTGTGGGTGGGCAACTGGGTCCTGGGGCTGGGCTGTGGAGCGATGTAATCCCAGTTGGGAGTCTTCAGTTCCAGCAGGGGTGGACACAGCAACTGGACCCCTGCAGATGGCTGATGTGCAGGCACCAAATGGCAGGGCACGGTGGCAGCAGGCAGGCAGGCAGGCAGGCAGCAGCAGATAGCACGTGGGAGGCTGCTCGGGGCACTGGGGGGCAGTAACTTGGCCTTCTGGGCAGGAGCGTGGTCTTCCGTGTGTTTTCGGGTGGCCAGCTTGATACGGAGTGATTTGGCACGTGAAAATCCTGCACGTCAGCGTGAAATCCGAGGAAAGGCCCTTAGCGCGTAAGCGCGTCAGCACGCATACGCGATTCTATTGGACCAGAGTCCCTCAGCGCGTAAGCGCGTCTGACGTGACCCGCACGGGCGTTCCCCACTCAGCACGTGATGACGGAACACACGTGGAAATACTGCACGTCAGAGTGTCATCGCGTGATTGGCCTATGTACGTGTATTTCATTGCGTGTAATTGGACAAAAGTGCGCGTACACGCGATTGGCCTATGTACGTGTATTTAATGGGTGCGCGGCCACTTACACACGCAAGTACGTCAGCGAACCTGTATCCCGTGGTGCGTGTGAATTTCCACACGCTATTGGACTGGGAACTGGATTCCAGGGGTGCGCGGGTCACACGCTGTATCCCGTGGTGCGTGTGAATTTCCACACGCTATTGGACTGGGAACTGGATTCCAGGGGTGCGCGGGTCACACGCTCGCCTAGAACACGCGCAAAGCATAAAATTGCGGACTTTAACAATAACAAGCTCAGACGCCAGGATGAACATACCGTTCCTAGCAGCAGTGGCAGTGGGCTACCAAAGGAGGAGGAGGAGGATAGTCAGGGCCAGAATATTCACACCCAGAACCAGCCTTTTCGGGATGCCTGATGACCAGGTGTATGGGAGGTACAGGTTTCCACCACACATCATACTGGACCTGGTGACTGAGTGGGAGGATGACCTCACATCACCCACCCTGTGCTCCCAAGCACTCAGCCCCCTGGAGAAGGTCCTCAATGTACTGCACTTCTTAGCCACTGGATCATTTCAGCGGACAAGTGCCATAGTGGGTGGGGTGTCACAGGCCACCCAGTCACGCTGCCTACACCAGGTCTTGAACATCATGACTGCACGCCCATCAGTCCGCAGGCACATATACCTGCCCAGAACACCTGCAGAAAGGCATGCTGCCGCACTGGATTTTTACGGAGTGGCACGATTCCCCAAAGTGCTAGGTGCCATCGACTGCACCCATGTGGCTCTATGTCCCCCCAGGGCATCAGAGCACATCTATAGGAACCGCAAGCACTGGCATTCCATCAACGTGCAGGTAGTATGTAATGCCAAGGGAATCATCACCTCAGTATATGCCAACTATCCTGGGTCCACCCACGACAGCTTCATTTACCGAATGTCCACCCTATGCCGGGACATAGATGCTGGGCGGCATGGCGATACATGGCTGCTTGGTGAGTATGTATGCCACTGCACATGCATGCATGTTGGATACTGAGCAAGGTCACAACCCCACCAATGATACCAATCACCACCTCTACAGGGGACAGTGCCTACCCTCTCAGCCCCCACATGATGACGCCAATTCGGAACCCCACCACGCCACCCCAGGTAAGATATAACACAGCCCACATTACAACCAGGGGCATAGTGGAGCGCACATTCGGAGTGCTAAAGTCACGCTTTCGCAACCCTTGACCGTTCTGGCGGGCAGCGGTTATACGCTCCCCCAGTAGTGTGCAGGATCACAACGTTGCAACACGCCGGGGCCTGGCCGTGGACATGGTGGTGGCCCCACATCCCCAACCACATGCACAGCCGCTGCGCATGGGAGGGGAAAGGGCACGGGGGGAGGCAGCCCGTACACAGCTAGTGGCTAATTACTTCACATAGAAATCACACCCCTGTGGAGTGCACACTGCCCTGGCACATTCCATCTGACAATCAATGATGACTCAACCTGACACTGATCCTGAATGTCTGGAGAATGAACCGGGAATACCATGTCAGCCTGAGATTGTTCACCTGGAAGTGTCACAATGTGTGCATCCCTACCCACACAGACACCACCAATGCAGTTTTGTGAAGTTACACATTGAAGCAGCTAAAATGAATACCCACTTGCAAAATGCAACAAGAGGACAGTGCCATGTCAGCCAACCCAACCCCAGCACCGCCACACGACACACCGTGCCATGTCATGCTAATTGCAGGTAAACAAAGTAATCCCCACAACATGACATCAGTCTCACTATGTACAGTGGCACTATTAGAAACCTGCAACACCTGAAATGCTCACAGCAATGCCGGACCAACAACATACTTGAGCACGTAGTACCATTAACATGACATCACAAATGTTACATATTAGTAGTCTCACCACCTGGAAATGCCTGCACTCCCACCACTACCAACTGTGCAGTGTTGTCGCCATGTAGAGTTGTAGGTGCACTGCTGCCAACATGGTCCCCATCTCCAGACTAGAGGTCCTTGTGTGGACATGAGGAAGGGACCTGAAAATTGGGAGGTAGACACAGAAGAAGAGTTACACATCAATGCAACATGCAGTGTACAACACAACAGCAATATGCACTATGAATGTATACACAGTATTGACTACAGACTGCCCACACAGCTCATGGGAGTCCAACGTCACTGTGTAATTCACTGTCACTTGGGCACACCCTTTGCAAGCCCATGGAAACGGGAAGCAGGAGGGGTGTGTGTGACTCAAACCCAAGCATCTGAACCAAATACATTACAAGCCTGCATGTGCCCAGCCACAATGCAGCGTATGCCCACAGGAACCACGGAAGCCAACAGATCGAAGCCAACAGATCGAAGCCAACAGATCGAAGCCAACAGATTGTCCCAAAAAAATTGGGAATAAAAGAAATCAAAATAAAAATAAAAATAAGAAACAATCAAAAATGGCCATTGATGGGCCCGGGGGGGGGTTGGGGAGGCCACCCAGGAGGTCCGAGGACAGGATGCACACCAGAACCCACCTGCGTGGATCCTGGGAAGATAAAACACCTCCATGGGCTCATGGCCCACACGGCTACCCTATTGTGGGAGTATCACTGCTGTCGCTATTATCACCCTGTGCATCTGCATCCGGAGGTGGTTGCACTATGGGAGGCAGCCCACGCAAGGCCCTAGTCTGCTCCTCCATGGCTGCAAGCATGCGGGTGTGGTAGGTCTGGTTCTGGAGGATGAGTGTGCGGAGGTCCCCATGCAACAACTCACGGGATGCCCGGACCTCCGCCCTCGTTGCCTGCATCTCAGCTGAGAGCGTACGGGTGAGACGCTCCAGCTGCTGTTCTGTCCTTTGGTGTGTTGAAGCCTCAAGCTCAACAAGAGTCGTCCTGAGGTGAAGGAGCTCCTGCCTCAGGGCTTCCCTGTGGCCCTGGGACTCAATGGAGATGGCCTCCTGCAGAGTCGCCAGTGCCGCCCGCCTGTCCCTGTTGGACCCCAACATGTCCTCCCTGTGTGACTGGCAGATGGAGTCGGTTGCCTGCTCTAGTCGCTCCATCAGCCTTTCTGGGGGGACAATGGAAGTGGCCACCCTATCCATGGCCTGAGCCATCATCTCGGATGATGCAGCCTGTTGGGTAGCCATACCGTAAATGAATTGCTCCCATGCGGTATTGCCGGGTGGCGTACGGCCACCACGTCGGCGGGCACCACACCTGTCTGGGGCAAGGCGAACTGCGCCTTGCTGTGCCGGCACTGCCTGAGGCTGCAGGACTGCATTCCCCCTCTGATCTGCTGGCCCAGGAACAGGATCAGATGTCGCGGAGTGTGACCCTGCATCCGTAACCACCGAAGGCGTAGCTGCCAACACTGACATCCCCATGGAGGGTACTGACCCTGGTGCAGGTGGGTGAGACAGAACAGAATCCCTCCCTGGAACACTCACCTGCGACGGCACGTAGGTCTCATCCGAATCAACACCTGAGTACAGCTCGGGGGAGGTGCAGCCAGAGACACCCCTTGAGAGCACGACCTGCAGCACTTGTGGGTTCTCCCCCACCACCACACCACGTCCCTCACTGGTGGTTGGTCGGCCCTGGGACACCTCCTGGGTCTGCACCATCTCCACAACCCCAGCAGTATCAGGTGCGTCTTCCCCTGCAAAGACATGAAAACAAAGAAATGGAAACAGGCATTAGCACCATGGCACACATTGAGGGCTGAGAAGCAAGAGAACCAGTACTTGATTGACACATGTCCCACATGACTAAAACCCTCCCATGCATGCACCCTCACTGCGTATGAAGTGCAGGCAAATGGCACACACTGATGACACCAAGATGGAAGATGAACAAATTTTCTGCATGCTGCCTGGCAGTGGCATCACACATTGGCCTGTGATTGGCAGGTGAAACACACATGCCATCACACAGATGGCATGTACCATTGCTATTGAGTGAAGATGGAGAGGAGGGCAGCACCTATTCATTCAGTCCAGTTCCCGCATGTAATAGCTTTTCTAATTCTAACAGGTCAGATTTTTCACCTGGAGCTGCCAGTCTGAAATGGTCAAATTGCACAGGGACATGTGTGTACAAATGATATCCAGGTAACAAAGTCACTCCACTTTACCATACCCATGTCAGACATGTGACTAGTGGACAGCGACATGCCTAGTGAAAGTGGTGGAATGCAAACAAACTGACTGAATGAACAGTGAAAAAGAAGCAAATATGTTGTGTCAAGGTGACACTTCAAGGGCAACTGGCGTGCAGTTGTGCTAGATGTCTACTGTTGGCAGAAGGGATACTGCTATGGCCAAATGCAGCTGCGCAGGAAGGATTGCATGAAGCACATGGCTGACCCATACGACTCAGGCGCACACACTCTCACCTGGCACCCGAACAGAAGCCCTCACACACACACCATGCACATGGATGACACACACATGCATGTGCACTCACCGGACAATGCCTCGTAATCAGCCAGATCTCCCACGCCTTGGATCTGTTCCTCCGTGACGTAGGTCCCAGCGACTGACTCATGTGGAGTGAGTTCCATGTCTACTACTGGAGACCCACCTCCAGTCACTAGAGTTGCGGCATGACTTGAGGCCAGCTTACTCTTTGCCCTGCGCTTTAGGTCATTCCAGCGCTTATAGCAATCATTGGCTGTGCGCCTCACGATTCCAAGGGCACTTACGATGTCCGCAACGGTCTGCCAGTGTGCCTGGCGTTGTGCAGGTGTGGTCTTGGATCCTGCAACAATGACCATCTCGTTGTCATGTCCGGACACATACTCGACAAGTGCATTCAGTTCGTCATCCGTGAAGCTGGGCTTCCTGGACGGGCCGGACTGTGTAGCCGTGTCTGGGGCATCAGCCTGTGCCGGACGAGCACTCTTCCTCTTCCGCTTGGAAGGTGGTGGTGATCCTGAGTGTCCTGCGCCGCTCTGGACACTAGGGGCAGGAGCCCTGGTGGACTCTGTATCAGGAGTGTGGGATTGCACACTCAGCATGGGAGTTGGTGCAGGCATTGGCTCTAGTGTGATGGTGTCAGGGGGAATGTCAGCAGCATGGACTAGGACCGACACTGTCCTGGCTGGGTGTGTGAGGGCTGGGGTGGATGGAGCCGCAGCTGCCCCTGCAGCCTCTCCGCCCTGCCTCCTTGGTGCAGCAGATGACCTTGCTGCCCCAGATCCACGTGGCATGATGGCATCAACGTGCACCAGCGCACGTGTCGTAGCCCTGCTGACCTGGAAGTCAGCCATGGAGTCAGCCAGGTCTGGTGCCACAATGGGCTGGTCCAACAAGGGCTGAGCATCAGCCTCAACGGGAGGGGGGGAAGGGGGAGAGGGGGGGGGGATGATGGGTGCCCTTGACTGGTCCTCCACACATGGGGGGACAGGCTCACCCTGCAAGTTACGACCACGTCCCCTACCGGATCCACCACGGCCACCACTTGTGGCTCTTCCACCTTTGCCACCCTTACGGAATCCTCGCCTCCCAGCCATGGCACTGATATTAATGTGCGTATGGGAGTGGCTGTAGACAATTGTCCTGGGCAATTGGGGGTCAAAGGGGTTGGGTACCAGATGGTAATTGTACCCTAGTGCTCTAGCACGGCTGATTGTAACCCCTGGGGAAAGATGACGGGTCACGCAACGCACAGGAGGCCCAAAAAAGGGAGATGACGTGCACGCAACCCCTCCTAGACCACGTGTGCAGAAAGAAAAACCTGCACTACGCTGTGGCACCCAGTAACACAAGAATGAACGTATGCGTGTCACACGCAGCCTAGAATGACCTCTGAAGGGGTAGGCTACACACGGGGCAAGCACAGAAGTTGGATACGTGCGTGACTCACCGTCTGCCAGGTAAAAGAGCGTGAAAAATGAGCGCGTTTGGCTGGCTAAACCCCCGCCAAAAGAAGATGTGTACGCTGTCTGAGAAGACAGGACAACAGTAGAAGGGGACACTGTTTGAGGGAACAGGCCCAGGTAAACCAGTAAAAGAGAAAAAAGAGAAAAAGCTGTCAGAGGTAACAGGGAATACGAACTGGAAACGCCGTGAAGTAAATCGCGTGTGAAACGACAAGAAGTACAGAATTCACCCACTCGCTCTCCACGAAAAGCACGTACAAGGAAATGGTGTTCTACATGTACCTTATATACAGGCCCACACGTTCAGCGTCACTTACGCGGCGTGTACGTTCACCAATCACACGCTTTGTCACTCCTGCGTGTAGATCCATTTTCACCAATCACACGCTTTGTCACTTCTGCGTGTAGATCCATTTTCACCAATCACACGCTTTGTCACTTCTACGTGTAGATCCATTTTCACCAATCACACGCTTTGACACTGGGACGTGTCACGCAACAATTTCCTGCACGTGCAGGTGACTATAGGCGCGCATATGCTGTTGACGGGTTTACGCGCTAAGGGCCTTTGCTGACGTGTGGGATTTCACTCCCTATCAGGCTGTCCACGCGTTCACACACGAGAGACCACGCTCCTGGCCAGGAGGCCAAATTACTGCCCCCCAGAGCCCTGAGCACGCTCCCACCTGCCATCTGCTGCTGCCTGACTGCCTGCTGGCCACGTGCCCCACAGTGCTGGTGGGTGGGGGTGTTGGGAGACATGGGTGGGGGCCTGGTGGAGGGTGCCCCTGCACTGGTGGGGGTGGTGGGAGACATGGGTGGGGGCGTGGTGGAGGCTGCCCCTGCACTGCTGGGGGTTGGGGGTGGTGGGAGGCATGGGTGGGGGCCTGGTGGAGGCTGCCCCTGCACTGCTGGGGGTTGGGGGTGGTGGGAGGCATGGGTGGGGGCCTGGTGGAGGCTGCCCCTGGTGGCGTGAGGGTGGGGGTGGTGGGAGACATGGGTGGGGGCCTGGTGGAGAGTGCCCCTGGTGGCGGGGGGGTGGGGGTGGTGAGAGACATGGGTGGGGGCCTGGTGGAGGCTGCCCCTGCACTGCTGGGAGTTGGGGGTGGTGGGAGGCATGGGTGGGGGCCTGGTGGAGGCTGCCCCTGGTGGCGGGAGGGTGGGGGTGGTGGGAGACATGAGTGGGGGCCTGGTGGAGGGTGCCCCTGGATGGTGGGGGTTGGGGGTGGTGGGAGGCATGGGTGGGGGCCTGGTGGAGGCTGCCCCTGGTGGCGGGGGGGTGGGGGTGGTGGGAGACATGAGTGGGGGCCTGGTGGAGGGTGCCCCTGGATGGTGGGGGCTGGGGGTGGTGGGAGACATGAGTGGGGGCCTGGTGGAGGCTGCCCCTGGTGGCGGGGGGGGGTGGGGGTGGTGGGAGACATGGGTGGGGGCCTGGTGGAGGCTGCCCCTGGTGGCGGGGGGGTGGGGGTGGTGGGAGACATGAGTGGGGGCCTGGTGGAGGGTGCCCCTGGATGGTGGGGGCTGGGGGTGGTGGGAGACATGAGTGGGGGCCTGGTGGAGGCTGCCCCTGGTGGCGGGTGGGGGTGGTGGGAGACATGGGTGGGGGCCTGGTGGAGCGTGCCCCTGGTGGCGGGGGGGTGGGGGTGGTGGGAGACATGGGTGGGGGCCTGGTGGAGGCTGCCCCTGCACTGCTGGGGGTTGGGGGTGGTGGGAGGCATGGGTGGGGGCCTGGTGGAGGCTGCCCCTGGTGGCGGGGGGGTGGGGGTGGTGGGAGACATGGGTGGGGGCCTGGTGGAGGCTGCCCCTGGTGGCGGGGGGGTGGGGGTGGTGGGAGACATGGGTGGGGGCGTGGTGGAGGCTGCCCCTGCACTGCTGGGGGTTGGGGGTGGTGGGAGGCATGGGTGGGGGCCTGGTGGAGGCTGCCCCTGCACTGCTGGGGGTTGGGGGTGGTGGGAGGCATGGGTGGGGGCCTGGTGGAGGCTGCCCCTGGTGGCGGGGGGTGGGGGTGGTGGGAGACATGGGTGGGGGCCTGGTGGAGGCTGCCCCTGGTGGCGGGGGGGGGTGGGGGTGGTGGGAGACATGGGTGGGGGCCTGGTGGAGAGTGCCCCTGGTGGCGGGGGGTGGGGGTGGTGGGAGACATGGGTGGGGGCCTGGTGGAGGCTGCCCCTGCACTGCTGGGGGTTGGGGGTGGTGGGAGGCATGGGTGGGGGCCTGGTGGAGGCTGCCCCTGCACTGCTGGGGGTTGGGGGTGGTGGGAGGCATGGGTGGGGGCCTGGTGGAGGCTGCCCCTGGTGGCGGGGGGGTGGGGGTGGTGGGAGACATGGGTGGGGGCCTGGTGGAGGCTGCCCCTGCACTGCTGGGGGTTGGGGGTGGTGGGAGACATGGGTGGGGGCCTGGTGGAGGGTGCCCCTGGTGGCGGGGGGGTGGGGGTGGTGGGAGACATGGGTGGGGGCCTGGTGGAGGCTGCCCGTGCACTGCTGGGGGTTGGGGGTGGTGGGAGGCATGGGTGGGGGCCTAGTGGAGGCTGCCCCTGGTGGCGGGGGGGTGGGGGTGGTGGGAGACATGGGTGGGGGCCTGGTGGAGGCTGCCCCTGCACTGCTGGGGGTTGGGGGTGGTGGGAGGCATGGGTGGGGGCCTGGTGGAGGCTGCCCCTGGTGGCGGGGGGGTGGGGGTGGTGGGAGACATGGGTGGGGGCCTGGTGGAGGCTGCCCGTGCACTGCTGGGGGTTGGGGGTGGTGGGAGACATGGGTGGGGGCCTGGTGGAGGCTGCCCCTGCACTGCTGGGGGTTGGGGGTGGTGGGAGGCATGGGTGGGGGCCTGGTGGAGGCTGCCCCTGCACTGCTGGGGGTTGGGGGTGGTGGGAGGCATGGGTGGGGGCCTGGTGGAGGCTGCCCCTGCACTGCTGGGGGTTGGGGGTGGTGGGAGGCATGGGTGGGGGCCTGGTGGAGGCTGCCCGTGCACTGCTGGGGGTTGGGGGTGGTGGGAGACATGGGTGGGGGCCTGGTGGAGGCTGCCCCTGCACTGCTGGGGGTTGGGGGTGGTGGGAGGCATGGGTGGGGGCCTGGTGGAGGCTGCCCCTGCACTGCTGGGGGTTGGGGGTGGTGGGAGGCATGGGTGGGGGCCCGGTGGAGGCTGCCCCTGCACTGCTGGGGGTTGGGGGTGGTGGGAGGCATGGGTGGGGGCCTGGTGGAGGCTGCCCCTGGTGGTGGGGGGGTGGGGGTGGTGGGAGACATGGGTGGGGGCCTGGTGGAGGCTGCCCCTGGTGGCGGGGGGGGGGGTGGGGGTGGTGGGAGACATGGGTGGGGGCCTTGTGGAGAGTGCCCCTGGTGGCGGGGGGTGGGGGTGGTGGGAGACATGGGTGGGGGCCTGGTGGAGGCTGCCCCTGCACTGCTGGGGGTTGGGGGTGGTGGGAGGCATGGGTGGGGGCCTGGTGGAGGCTGCCCCTGCACTGCTGGGGGTTGGGGGTGGTGGGAGGCATGGGTGGGGGCCTGGTGGAGGCTGCCCCTGGTGGCGGGGGGTGGGGGTGGTGGGAGACATGGGTGGGGGCCTGGTGGAGGCTGCCCCTGCACTGCTGGGGGTTGGGGGTGGTGGGAGACATGGGTGGGGGCCTGGTGGAGGGTGCCCCTGGTGGCGGGGGGGTGGGGGTGGTGGGAGACATGGGTGGGGGCCTGGTGGAGGCTGCCCGTGCACTGCTGGGGGTTGGGGGTGGTGGGAGGCATGGGTGGGGGCCTAGTGGAGGCTGCCCCTGGTGGCGGGGGGGTGGGGGTGGTGGGAGACATGGGTGGGGGCCTGGTGGAGGCTGCCCCTGCACTGCTGGGGGTTGGGGGTGGTGGGAGGCATGGGTGGGGGCCTGGTGGAGGCTGCCCCTGGTGGCGGGGGGTGGGGGTGGTGGGAGACATGGGTGGGGGCCTGGTGGAGGCTGCCCGTGCACTGCTGGGGGTTGGGGGTGGTGGGAGACATGGGTGGGGGCCTGGTGGAGGCTGCCCCTGCACTGCTGGGGGTTGGGGGTGGTGGGAGGCATGGGTGGGGGCCTGGTGGAGGCTGCCCCTGCACTGCTGGGGGTTGGGGGTGGTGGGAGGCATGGGTGGGGGCCTGGTGGAGGCTGCCCCTGCACTGCTGGGGGTTGGGGGTGGTGGGAGGCATGGGTGGGGGCCTGGTGGAGGCTGCCCGTGCACTGCTGGGGGTTGGGGGTGGTGGGAGACATGGGTGGGGGCCTGGTGGAGGCTGCCCCTGCACTGCTGGGGGTTGGGGGTGGTGGGAGGCATGGGTGGGGGCCTGGTGGAGGCTGCCCCTGCACTGCTGGGGGTTGGGGGTGGTGGGAGGCATGGGTGGGGGCCTGGTGGAGGCTGCCCCTGCACTGCTGGGGGTTGGGGGTGGTGGGAGGCATGGGTGGGGGCCTGGTGGAGGCTGCCCCTGGTGGCGGGGGGGTGGTGGGAGACATGGGTGGGGGCCTGGTGGAGGCTGCCCCTGCACTGCTGGGGGTTGGGGGTGGTGGGAGGCATGGGTGGGGGCCTGGTGGAGGCTGCCCCTGCACTGCTGGGGGTTGGGGGTGGTGGGAGGCATGGGTGGGGGCCTGGTGGAGGCTGCCCCTGCACTGCTGGGGGGTGGGGGTGCAGGGGGACATGAGCAGGTGTGCAGGGTAGTCCCCTGTTTTGTAGGCTGCCTGCAGGGGCCGTGGAGAGTGTACAGGGAACACCTGTGAGGACCCACCCAGCCTAATCGCGTGTGACTTCCCACGCACCCCTGTAATACACGTACCCAGCCAAATCGCGTGTGATGATTCCCACGCACCCCTGTAATACACGTACCCAGCCAAATCGCGTGTGATAATTCCTGCGCACCCCTGTAATACACGTACCCTGGCTAATCGCGTGTTAAACTTCCCGCATACCCCTGTAATACACGTACCCTGGCCAATCGCGTGTTAAACTTCTCGCGTACCCCTGTAATACACGTACCCTGGCTAATCGCGTGTTAAACTTCCCGCGTACCCCTGTAATACACGTACCCTGGCTAATCGCATGTTAAACTTCCCGCGTACCCCTGTAATACACGTACCCTGGCTAATCGCGTGTTAAACTTCCCGCGTACCCCTGTAATACACGTACCCTGGCTAATCGCGTGTTAAACTTCCTGCGTACCCCTGTAATACACGTACCCTGGCTAATCGCGTGTTAAACTTCCCGCGTACCCCTGTAATACACGTACCCTGGCTAATCGCATGTTAAACTTCCCGCATACCCCTGTAATACACGTACCCTGGCTAATCGCGTGTTAAACTTCCCGCGTACCCCTGTAATACACGTACCCTGGCTAATCGCATGTTAAACTTACCGCATACCCCTGTAATACACGTACCCTGGCTAATCGCGTGTTATACTTCCCGCGTACCCCTGTAATACACGTACCCTGGCTAATCGCGTGTATAACTTCACGCGTACCCCTGATATGCACGTTACCCGCTTTGCGTTCCTTGTTTGGCAGCCCTGTAAACTGGTCCAGGGTTAGCGCAGCCCTTTGCGATGATTTAGCGATTTTGATGGCTTTTCCTTGCGCGAGGGAGTTCTTGGGGGCGTTACTGGCGCTGCTGCAGGGTCGCTGCGATACTCTGCGCCACGGCTGGTTTGGGAGCCTAAAATCCATGAATACGCTGTGCGCCGGATTCGGTTTTGGCGCACGCGGCTGGCGCAGACTATCGCACGCGCACGCTGTGCGCCAGCCGCGTGCGCTACTTGTGCGCTGAATTCTATGAATTACCCTGATAATTCTAGCCATTTGTGTACCCTATCTGCAAAATCGAACCTACCTACTGCTTCATTCTACTTGCATAGTCGATTTAGCATGTTTACACTGCCCTAGCATATTCAATTCTAGCCATTTGTGTACCCTATCTGCAAAATTGAACCTACCTATTGCTTCATTCTACGTGCATAGTCGATTTAGCCTGTTTACACTGCCCTAGCATTCTCAATTTTAGCTATCCTGTATTATTGCATTTGGCCCATTCTGTGATACATGCCCATTGCCTATGAGCATCACACATATCTTTAGTGCCTCACCTACAGCATGTACTCCTTGCCACTCTACACATGCCGATTAAGTGCGATATTCACTGAAATGACCACACTGCACCTCCCTAGCTTAAAGCTTAACCACCACTATCACAACGCCTCCAGTCGTCCTCTCACTATGGACATCCTGCCCAAGCCTCCACACACCCCACAAAACTTAACAGTCACACTGGTGCCTAACCTCAGCCTTAGACTGGGCAGACTCAGATCCCGCACCCTCCCCAACCACTACCATGCCACCCCTACACTCACTCCTCACAGAAACTGCTGATTTAGCTCACGCATCACCAAAGTGAATAAACACCAATACCGCAACAATCCCTTAATATGCCACAGCTCCAAGCCAAGTCATACCACACCTGGCAGCATCCCCTGCACTCAACGTACCACTGCACCCAAGTCAGACTCTCCTACCATACATATAAAGAACCTGTGCCCCACACTATACAAGTGTGCTTTAATCAATGTACACTCTCTCAATGCCCATGCTCTAGAAGTTAATGACTTAATAACCACCCAAGATTTAGACGTACTCGCTATCACAGAGGCTTGGCTCAATGAAGCTTCCGGCCCTGCCATCACACTAGCCTTACTGCAAGGGTATACCATCCTTAGACAAGACAGGATCGCCAAATCAGGAGGGGGCATAGCCCTTAGTCACAAAGAAACTCTATCTATCAGAACCTTACCCCACCAAGATGAAGGGAATGTTGACATGCTATCAGACAAACTAGCACTCTCACCTAACAGTACAATAAAGATTCATATCATGTACCGACCACCTGGCCCCACCGCCAATTTCACAGGACAAGTCAATCACCTCCTAGGAAACAATATTAAGAATTCCACTAAATCACTACTATTAGGAGACCTTAACCTAGGATTCATGGACCCCAAGGACAAAACTGCTATCTCCCTAGCCAAAGACCTTCATGACCTAGGGTACTCACTAAAAATCACATCGCCTACTCATGTAAAAGGACAGATCTTAGATTGGATCATAGACCATAATTGCAACACAGCCATAACTTCCAATACTAGCCTCCCTTGGACAGACCACAACTTCCTACAATTCGACATCCCAGTCTCAATATGCACTGAAATGCCTACCACAGCACTGGCAACCCTGGCCAGAAGTGGCAAAAAACTCACTGCGGACAACGTTAGCGTACACCTTAATCTGCCATGCCTAGCGCCCCGTTCTCATCAGACCCCAACATCCTCGCAGAAATATTCAAAGACACCATTACCATGGCTGTCAACACCGTTGCCCGACTGGAAAACAAAAAAGAGAAAAAATCCTTCCATTTCAATTCCTGGTTCACAGAGGAACTCCAGACTCTGCGCAAAGACAAACGCCAGGCACTCAAAAACTGGCAGGGTAATCCCTGTGACTCCACAAAAGATATCTTCAAACCCATAGCCAAAATTACAAAGACGCCATCTTCATTGCTAAATCTGAAGCCTATAACCACTGTATCTCCGTTGCCAACTCCCACTCTAAAGAACTCTTTGGTATCGTTAAAGAATTAACTGTACCACCCACATGCCCCGATGAGATTGTCAAAGACAAAGCTTGGTGCACAGGCATACAATCAGCCATGCTAGCAAAAATAAACCTCCTCCAAAACAAAATATCTCACCACTACAAAACTTTAACTAAGCAAAGCCCTCATGTACAGACACAACCAAATGTAAAAACAAGCACCATGCCTAAATTCGCATTCACCGAAATCTCCGAAGTAGATGTCATTGACATCCTCAGACACCTCAAACCCTCACAATGCAAGGGTGATGTGTGCCCCCCTAAAATCATCAAGGACTGCGCAGAACCGCTCGCCCCACTTATCACAGCATTCATCAATGCTTCTTTCAAAACGGGCATAGTCCCAGATAGCCTTAAAGAGGCCTGGGTGCGCCCTCTCTTAAAAAAAACAGCGCTTGACCCCGATAACCCCAATAACTACCGACCCATAACAGTTCCATTCCTCCTAAAAATACTAGACAAGGCCGCCCACAAACAGATTCAACTATACCTTGAATCGAAAGCGATCCTAGGAAAAAGACAATCTGGGTTTCGCAAAGGGTACAGAACTGAAACCGCCCTTCTAGACCTAAAAAACGAAATCACTAACATCCTTGACAAAGGCAAGCCCACTCTCCTCCTTCTCCTTGACCTTTCAGCAGCATTTGATCTGGTAGATCACATCATGCTTACCAGTCATCTGACGCATGCAGCGCACTTCTCTAAGGATGCAGCGTCCTGGGTGACATCTTTCTTAGAGGGCAGAGCAATGAAAGTGTTCTCAAACACAGCCCATACATCACCCTCCATCATCCACTGCGGTGTCCCACAAGGCTCATGCACTGCCCCCACGCTCTACAATCTTTTTACCAAGCCTCTCTTTGATAAACTGGATGCACTTGGGATCACATACACAAATTACGCCGATGACACTCAGGTTCTCCTTCCCTTGACGGGGCATCATCATCAAGACGCCAATACCCTACAGAAAAACTACTCCACCATACAAGCGTGGATGGCTACTAACGGCCTCTGCCTGAACGGGGACAAGACCGAAATCCTCATTCTAGGCCAGAAATCCACACTCTTCAACCTCAACCCGCTGTACCTCAATTTCAACATAGATAACTGTGTCATCCCAATACTATCTTCAGTCAAAACACTGGGGGTTCACATAGACGCTACCCTATCGATGGACAAACAAGTCAGCGCCATAGTCACAGCCTAACTAAGGATAACTGCCTCTCCATCACCAGAGCTACCATAGGAGCCAAACTAGATTACTGTAATGTGCTCCTAGCCGGCACCTCCCAGAAAAACCTATCCAGGCTCCAAACAACTCAAAACAACGCTCTTAGAGCAGCCCTCAGCATACCAAATCACACAAGCCAGGAAGACAGTCCACTGGCTCCAAGTCAAGGATCGCATCTCCTTCAAAATTCTCACTACAACCCATAAATACATCAACCTCTCAGCACCCTCATACCTAACTGACACCCTATGCAGATCTCAATCCACCAGACCGACCAGATTACAATACACCAATCAACTAACGATACCTTGCATCAATAGGACCAAGGCAGGAGGTATAGGCTTCCCCTTCCTCGCACCTAAGCTTTGGAACTCTCTCCCCACTGACCTCAGAGCTGAAACATCTCTCTTCTTCCGCAAAAAATTCAAAACTGCCCTCTTCAAGTAACACTGCTCCCCTAGTTACCTGTCCCTCTATGTTTGTAAGTACGTAACAATGTACGTATGTAACAAAAGAATAATATCGTCCAATGTAACTCCGACAGACTTGAATTGTATGTAACTAAGTATAAGCAACACTGTAACAAGCGCCACGATGCCTTCGGTCTGCTGTGCACTCAACAAATGCGAATAAGTAAATAATTAAATCTGTATTTGCCCTTGTTTGGGGGGTGAGAGGAGTTCTCATACGGCGTCCATTCACCAACTCATGGGGTGTTACATGGTGATCTCAATTAAATTAATTGTGTAATGCATACAAAGTAATGGGTACGCTATGCAGCCATCCAATCTTTAATGTCGTTTTAGGCTTTGCTATTCTGTCGTTTACAAGGCCATTTATTTACTCACATACGCCATTGGCTTGCAGTTGATTGCCCAAAGACACACTTATACTAGATGCCTAAGAGTGAGTGTTAGGGAAAATTCTCCAAAATGGCTAATTTACCTTACCTACTGAGACCCTCAACAGCTTTGCTGGATTTCTAGGATTTATTGTTATTAATTCACATCCAAGTATGTTTACTGTTTAGAGTATAGCAATGGCATAGCCATGTTTGGTTTTCCTATAGAAATGGGTAATTGCCTGTAAATGGAACTAAATTTGTCACCCCAGAAAATCCCTGAACATTCATAGCAATGCCTGACATTGGATATTTTCCCTCACAGACACAGGAATGAGTTGCTCCAGTGTCTACAAGAAATGAAAATGTCTTGTCTCATGTAGTAACCTCGACCCTTGGTTTCTCTTGGGGATCTGGTGTTACAGATAGTACTGAACACATCACTCATCCTGTGGGCTGTTCTATTGTGGGTATTAATTCACCACTGTGCCTGTGAAATGATTCCCTTCCACCACAGTCACAGTCCCTAATGTGGGCTTTACTACATGTGTAGCTCCCATGTCCATTTGCCATTATGATGCGCCTGTCTGTTGAATTTGAATGTATTGAATTTGTTGAGTGGGTGAATGTTGCATGTGCATAGGTGTTTGCCGTTGCTGCCCCTGTAATGATTGTGTCTGCATTGGTGCTTGGTGGAATTTCTGGGGTTGTGGCAATTGTGTCTGTACTGGAAGCTGCTGTGGTTGTGGCACATATGCCTGATTTTGCATGTGATCTCATGCATAATGTCCTCGGCAGTCTTTATTGTATGGTGGAGCATATCCTACCTCCTTCTTAGAGATTGCCAATTATGTTTTTGCATGCCTCTTCTGCTTCTAAATGCTCTAGCCATTTGTCCCATTTCTCCACAATTCCAAAACATTATTGGCTGTCCACCATTAGATCCTCCCCTTTCTTGAGGGTTTTGGAATCCTACTCATCCTTCTGCTCGAGGCCCATTCCCTCTGCCTCCTGGTATTAAATTATACCCATTCTGGTCTTTTGCATTGTCTATATTATGTAGCTGTGGAAACTGCACTATTTGTCCCTTGCTTCCCTCATTACTTCACAATACCACTCCCTCTATGGCGAATTATGATAATTCCTTCTGCACCAACTTCACCACTTCTTGCTTTAAACCCTCTACTTTCTCCTTGTCTTTTTCATTTAGCATTCTTCAATAATGCACAAAGCCAATTGTAACTCTGTCCATGGCTCTGCTTCCATTCCCACATGTTTCTTTAACTGCCTTTGTACTGGCTCTGGCAGTCGTTAACATAATAAGTGATAAAATAAAGATACCATTTCATCCCACGGTTCATGCATCTCTGAAATCCATATGTCCTGGATATCCTGAATGAAAGCAATGGGGTCTTCCTCCTCCCTCATCTTAGTTATTATCCCCTCATTATCTGATGTATTTAGTGCTCTGAAACACTTGTGTACGAGCGCAATATAAATAAAATATAATTTCATCTGGATATTGTACTCTAATCGCTCGCAATTTGTCTGCTCTACAATTATTGAATGGCACTCAATCATGCACTGTGTTTTGCGCAGTTACCTTTGGATACTGTGCTCTTTTCCAAATATCATGAGCTCTCTCCCCAGGATAGTTAATGATAGGCCTTTTATCCTTTTATATTGCCTAGAAATATTTCTGATTGCCTCCTGATGTCCTTTACTCTAATTCCATGATCCATTTTCCCGCACCGGAAGTTAAACTCAGCAGTGTGCACTTTAAACTGTCTTTATCCATCTGGGGCCTTGATATATATTGTAGTTGACACCCTCCTTTCTCTAATAGTGAAAACTGTGCAAACCATGGTCATTGATCAAACCTAGCCATACTCCTTGTTATCTAGGCAGCATTATCATCACCTGGTTGTTTTCTTCCTTGCAATGCCCTTATTCATTTTATATAAGGCGGGGATATATTCCCTGTACTGTGTGATCGTGCTTGCAGTCGCTCCGGATATGGTATTGGTTCTGGTGTTCTTCCTATTTGGTCCTCTACCTCTGACTATTTTACCCCTTTTTCTATACTTGATACCCTTGAAAATTCATATGCACCCTCTTTTCACGTCCTCTCAGTCTGTTTCCTTTCCTCATCTGACATTATTACGCCCCAACTCGTATGACTATTGTCTTCTTCTGCATCATGAAGCTCTAACTTATTTAAAGATAGTGTTCTATTATCATCTATTCTGACATCATCTAAACGTCCTCCTGTTTCTTTAAAGGAGGCTCCTTGTTCACCCTCTTGAGTTATATATCCTTCCTCATCCCTGTTTCCCCTCTTGAGTTCGATATCCTTCCTTATCCCTCATTTGTCTATATATTTCCCCATCCTTGTCCCTATGATCTCTGATTCTTCTCTCCATGTTGGTATGTCGAATAATCCTTTCAACCCTCCACAGGACAGTTGTGACCGTCTCTCCTCTTCGGTTCGCTCTTGCGTTTCTATGAGTATCATGTTTCTACAGCATAGATATTCAAACTCATCATTTTTAAATACCCTACTTGTGTTAATTTCTTCTTCTCTTCTCTATTTCCCCTAATTCTCCCTTCTCTCGCCTTCCTTGCAATCTACATACTTTCAATCTTTGGGCTTCTGCTTCTTCTCATTTCTCTTTTTTCTCGTTTTGCCTCATGCTTTCTTCGTTCTTACCTTCTTGTTTGTATAGTCTTTCTTCTTCATCTTCTTTCTCTTATCTCGCTCTTATCTATCCTCTCTTCCTCGAACTCCATCAATACCTTTATCATCTAGTTTAAGCAATATGTGTCCTCCCATCCATTCGTTATGTACTATTGTTGTACCTTTAGCTGTATCTTTAATTCTTTTTTGTTTTTCTACCGCTTCCTCTCTCCCTATCTGTTTATTCTGTCTATCCTTTTTCTCCTCACTCTCTTTACTTTCATAATCTGTCTGTATATATTTGTGTTCTCTGCTTTTATTCTATTCCTCTATCTCTACACTAGAATAGGCAGTGGATTTGTATTGTGGATTAACATACCCGCTGCTACTTTCAATTCCTTTAGAGGGTAACCTCCCTTCCCCTTATCCTTTAGGTTTTGTTTCTCGGGAGGGAAAAACAGAGATGAAGACATTACATCTTTCCCATTATGTTGATTAAACATCCAGTCTCTATAGAATGGGTCTTCTTTCTCATATTTTCCAAAGCTCTAATACTGCCAGTTTTCTCTCTAGCTTCTTTACCTTATGTGTGGCATGTAAATATGTCACCATATTGCGTAATACTGTATTTGAAAGCAAACCTCTTGAAGGCCAGATTCACTGCATTCACTGCGCAGGAAACTCTGCAATCGTCTAGGGCATACATGTTTTATTGGTCATACCCTTAATCCATTTGGAATGATACTGCCTAATTTTGGCTGTATGTCTTGGTAATGTTCTGCATACATGTGTGAGAGGTGTTTCTTCTATGATGACAAGTCAATTCAGAATGTCCTCTTCCTTCCAAGTTTATTAAATATATTGTTTTAATATATTTGTGCAAGCACCTTCAATCACATCTCATATTCTAGAAAATCAGAATATTTTCCCTACTAGTGTTCTTCTTGTTCCTTCATTTACAATTTCCGTTAATAATCATTCTTTGTGTTTCAGTATCTTTAAGCGGTCTTCTTTATTTATATTTTGGTTTTGTCTAATTCTGACGTTTTGATTGACCTCAATCCTTTATCCAAAGAATTTAAGAAAAAAACCTTTGTTTATTTATACTATCATTTCTTATTTATTATCATTCATTTTAAACACATTCTTCTTTATACAAACATGATATACCCCTTATGTATGTCTTTCTTTACTGTCTTAGTAAAATATAACTCCTCTCTTTTTGTTGCTCCCTCCGGGAGTTTGACCCACACTCTTCTAATTGGCCCTGACTTTAGGAATCCTTAATACTCCTATATGGAGTTACAGCGTGTGACCTTTCTGTCCCTCTCGGGACTGTGAATGTGAGGTATTCGTATCTCTCTTCCATTTATAATCCCCAAAATCCAGTTACTCTTTATGTTTCTGATATATATAACATAACACAATCACAGTCCCTCCCATTCTATATTTTTACCAGGTGCAATGGTCTACAGCGGTTACTCAGATTAGGTCCATCAGCATTGACTCTCCCACAATCGACCAGTTTGCCTTTCATCCACGGTGAACATGCGGGGACCGGACAGGAATTTCATCAAAGGGGGACCTGCCGACCGTGAATTGATCACGTGATTCTTAGCACGCCGCTCTGCGCAGGAAACTCTGCAATTGTCTAGCTTGTGGCAGGAGCCGTCGAGAGTCTGAGTATTTGAGTCTGGGCTCTAAATAGATTAGACCTGATTTCGCACCTTGAAACACTTGTGTATAGGCGCGTTATAAATGCCATATCATATCATATCCATCTGCACTGCTACCAAATATGCTCTAGCAACTTGAAGTGTCTTTGTGCTAAATAGAATGACCACTAAAATGTCTCAGACCAAATAACCGGACAGACTCAAAGATGAGAATAAAATACTGCTTTTATCTGAATGAAGGGAAGCAGGGTTAATCATGATTCATGCAGGATCACACTGTCTTCTTGATTATACTTAGTTTATATAATGCTAGATGTGTCATCTATGATGCCATCATACGTGGCATATTACAAAAACCTATTGAGGAATGGGATTGAGTTAGGGGACCATGTCGACATGTAGAATGCATGAGTATTAGTCTCTCATTGGCAGTGCCTTGTCTGTAGAACAGGCCCTGAACTACTTCTAAATATGTATAATTATGATTACAGCAGATAATATGGCTGCAGAATAATACTTTGCAACATTATATGTAAAAGTGCATGGCAGCCTTTTCAGATTGGTTGACAACCCAAATCCAACCTTGGACATTCGGCTTACTAGCATCACATACATAGAAACAAAACCCAGCTGCTTTGAGATACGTCAGCTCTCCCGTTGTTTTCCACAATTAGTCTGCCCTCTCTCATCGGTAGGCCTTGTGCCAGTGTCCTCCGTTTGAAGATTGACCTTGGCAGTCAGCACTGTCTCAGAACATTCAAGGTAGTGTAAGCACACCATTATCTTAGCATCTTAGCTTCAAGCTTAATGAGAGGCCACAAATGTGTCCATTTCGATATTGTATTTAGCACTATTTGATTCAATTATGTTGGGTACAGTTGCTCCTCTTGGCTTTTAGAGACTTGTTCACTATATCCCATATAAATGTTATACACTTTTAATTGTCCAGTACTTTGCATCTGTAAATATTTTTGTTCCTCCTAATCTTGAGGCATATGTACTTCCCGCATGGTCTGCTTATTGGACTCCTTTCGTACATTGCCTTCATCCCAAGAAATAGCATCCTTTATTTCGCAAGGGGAAAACAGCCTATTCCTCGTCTTTTCACTTCATGATCCTGGGCTTGTATTTTGAGGTAGCTGGGTTGATTCACATAAGTCATCGTCCATCTTCTTATAATGGTCACCCTAAATGATGAATATATACCTCTTACAAGCAAGCTTCTATATGTTCTTTCTACCTTGTTTTATGGCGCATTTACAGTTATTGACCAGTGAGTCACTTCATTCTTCTTTATGTTCATGATTACTGTATCATTGGGTACATGTTTCTCTTAGTGCTTCAGTTAGATCCTCTTCTTTTATTATGTTCATATTGTTACAGCATATGACATTCTTTTGCTGTCATCAGACTTTGTTTTAACGTACATCCATTCTGGTTATGGCTGCATTTTGACAGCTTGGCAAAGGGCATCTTTCTTGGTAGCATTCCTCCATTATGTCAGCTTCTGGGTGCACTCTTATTCGTTTCCTGAGTGCATATTGTCTATCATATACTCAATATAGGAATATTGAAAAGATTCATGCACAGGTTCCTAATTGTGGCTCTTTGTCTGTCACTCCAATGGGATGATGCTAAGGGGGCGGAGACCAGGGAGAAGGTGTCTACCTGCCGCTCTAACATTTGCTGGTAGTTTGAGAGATGCCCAGCATCAGTGTGGGTGTTTTAAGTATTGATGTGAATACTACAATTTTGAGATTCAGGAAAGTCCTATTAGGCTGTGTCATTCAAAATTTGGAGCAGGGGGCCCAAGTGGTGCCTTACATTGAGCCTCATTAGGACCCAGGCGGTAAGGGGTTTACGCCGGCGTAAACCTTGCCGACCCTTACCGCCTGAGTATGAGTTCCCTTAGCGCCATGGTGATTTTAACGCCTGCTAAAAGCAGGCGTTAAAATCCATGGCGCTAAGGGACCTTGTTGTTAATTACGCCACCGTAATTTACGGTGGCGTAATTAACGCCTTCCCCACTCCCATTATGCCCTATGGGGCAAAAATGGGAATGGGGAAGGGTAAATGGGGATTGGGGACTTACCGCCCCGCCAAGGTCGGAATGGGGCGGTAAGTCCGCCAACCACCATGGCGGAGTTGGCAGCTTAGCGCCATGGACCATGGTGCTAATAGCGCCATGGTCCTCCGCCAAGGTCCTAATGAGGGCCATTGACTTTATAATACTAATGTGAAGGATATCATCCTTGCAAGAAGTGGGTTTTTAATATTTGAGAAATTAAGTAAGGTCACCAAATATGAGAGGCCTGAAGGGCAGGTGGCCCCTGATATGAAATGTTTTTCAAATGTAGATGCAGCACCTTTTGTATGTTTCTTCAGCACTACTGTATAATTTACTATGACATAATGAAAACTGCTCTGAAGGAGTACATGGATGAGTAAAGACAAAACTGCATATGCAGCCCTACATTACTACTAAAGCAGCAGTGATCCCAATTATAAAGGCAAAACAGGCACTGACCTAATGTATACCACCTTCACCTCATTTGGTAGTGTGAGCCATGGGGAAGCTATTTCTTCCAGAGATTTACTTAAACAAATTGAGTACAATGGTTCCAAAAGTAGATACTATCAAATCAAGGTACAGTAAAAATAGAGACTTTTAATGAAACAAGAAAAATGTGTTCAAATAAATAGACAATAATAGAGAGACGGGCCCCTGCAATAGAAAAAACAGAAATTTTAGTGAATGGGCACTCATGGTAGATGAGCGGTGGTGTTCAGTTAATCAGATTGTGCAACCAGGTCAACGTTCAATGATCTTGGAAGAACATGTGAGAAAAAGTGTGTTTGAGAGTCACTCTGGAAACAAAGGTGGCCCAGGTTGACATTACCTCCTCACAGTACCTTATTTATGTCTTTGGGGTCTCATCAGCATTGCGCCAGGCTTCTTGGTGCATTACCTGCATTTGAGACAATTTTAAGACACTTTGAGTCAATGTGATCCCTCTGACAGCCAGTGCGTGGTCCCTAAGGGTCAAGTCAGCATTCAAGATTGAAAACAATGTCTTCCAATGAATTGAGTGTCAAATATGATGGCTTCCAGCAAATTGCGTCACACTTGAATTGTTTTGTCCATTGAATGTTGATCATTCAGTCCGTTTTCTTTAGATGGTTTGTGGAAATCGGTCAGGCTTGCATCTGGATAGCTCAAGAGGCAACACGAATGTTGATGTTTGTTTAGAGTGCCAGAAGCAGAACCAAAGGTCCTGTTGATGCTCGAAGGCACCAAGCAATCTGTCTCAATGGAACCTCAAGCTAGTGAAACAGGACTCCAGATGCTTTAGCATTGCTAGGAATCCAAGCCCAGGGAAATGTTAATCTCTCTGTGCACTCCAGGTAGCTTGTCTGGCACTTTCAGGGGATTCTTCTCCACCAGTGAATAGTGAATAGCCAGATTTCATTGAAGCCAGCAGAGAGTCCTCGGTCCAGCAGATGTCACACCACTGTTCCTGTGGAGGGTTAGGGGACAGAGCTGTTCCCTGCCTTGGTACATTTCATCTTCACCTCTATGGCCATCGACTTTGGTATGGACTACACTCCGTACAGCAACGGTGCTGGCGCTTCCATGGAACCATCTCTGTGGAGTACTATAGGACTCCACGGGAATGGGGGACAAAATTTACCGGCTACTAGCTTGCCAGTTTGACAGGAGCTGTAATGTCCCGGTGGCGCTGGCAAGCTGGGTGCCAGTAAAATGACACGAGTCCGGCAGCAACCCACCGGTGGCACTGGCAGGGTTACTGCTAGACTCGTAATGGGGCCCGTATATGTAATTCATATATACCGTCGCACACGTTAGGTGCAGGATATTACTAAACATCATACACTACATTATTTTTATTGAAATAATCCTGTTACACATACGTGCAATTTATCGTGCTCTCTCGACACACCTATGTTAACTCAGTCAGCCTTTACACAGAGTTGATCAGATTTTCTCTGTTAGAAATAAAATTCAAAAGGGTCCATGAGAGCGATATTACTGTCAGGCAGTCCTATTTCATGCGTATGCTTCTTCCCAGGGTTCCTGTTTATTTCTTTGTGCATTCACTCTTCAGCCTCCAGAAAGAAAAAAAAATGAAGAAAAAATTACAGTAAATGGATTGGCAAGTGTACATTATTTAATGTGCGCACTATGGTCGTTGGCATAATATAATGTCAGTATTTTGGCTTTGTAACCCTTCATTTGTTATTGCGAAAGTGTGGTTTGCATTTTGCAAATGAAGAAACGGGAAGAGAAGCTAGCTCCAGCTGGCACTAACAGCATAGGAAATTAAGTAAGGAGGCAGCTTCAATAGAGCTGGGTAAGCTTAACAAATGCTTATTATTGAAAATAGGGCTTGCAACGTGAGGCATACATTCATGGATGTCATTGCACAATGAAGCAGAACAAAGCACCTGCATAAGTAATCCGCACTGCATTGAAGTTAAGAGTCGTTTTCCATTATTTTCTTTTTCCTTTTCTTTGCCAGAGGCATCATATTAAAGAAGTATTCTTTTGGAAGGACGCTTATTACATCATAGCAAATGTTTAAAATAACTATTTGCACTGGACATTGTAACATGGAATTCCTCTGCTACTTTGTGAATATTTTTATCAAATTATGATGAAATGGCGCTTGCTTAGTCCATTACAGACTGTAGTATGAGGGGTATGTATCTTTGCATACACGTATATAGGTTTGTTTGTCATGTATTATTTATCTGTGTATTTTGCATACATTTGTTTTGCTATGATATGTTGATTTATACCACACACTGCTACCACCCAAGCAGTCTCAATGCGCTCACGTGGCTATGCAAGAAAGACACGATTGGTTATTGAGGGAAGCGTGATAGGACAGGTCCAGAACCATGAGATACTGGCGTCCTGGTGTTGGTTTGCAGATGGTTAGTTGCATGCAGGAAAGGAACAATGCTTGTGTTATTTCTATGTCACTGTTTGTTATGTATCAGTGTGTCTATGTGCTTTATGTGTAGATTGGATGGTATTTCAGGTTGCGTGCACTGGCTTGTTGTATCCGTATTGGTAGGTCCATTGCCCAGGTTTGTTGTTGTAAGCTTGTGTTATTTGTATTAGGTGTTTGTTAGTGTATAGGTTGGCTAGGCCAGTGGGCATGTATAGTGTTTGGTGGTGTGTTGGTGGAAGCAGGAACGGGGTGGTTAGGACACTGGCTACTCTCCAAGTTCTTCTATGTGGCTAATCTACACAATTGTATGTAGTGATACGCAGGGGTTCATTTCACAGTCTATCTAAGTGTGACACATGGCTAATCTTCACAATAGAATCTAAATGTGCCATATGACTAAAATTCACTAATATATCTCAGTGTGATGCATAGCTGATCTTCACACATGGATCTAAAACTGCTGCATGGCTATTATTTGCACATTTTTACAAGATTTTAAAGTGCGGCATGACTAATCTTCACAGAATTATCTAAATGTGAATTGTGGCCAATCTTCACAAATCTATCTAGGTCTGATGTGTGGCTAATCTTTACAAATGTATCTAAAAGTGCAGCATGGCTAAACCTCACAAACTATCTTAATGTAATGCATGGCTAATCTTCACAAATGTATCTAAAAGTGCTGCATGGCTAAACTTCACAAATCTATTTAAGTGTGATGCGTGGCTAATCTTCACAAATGTATCTAAAAGTGCTGCATGGCAAACATTCACAAATCTATCTCAGTGAGCTGCGAGGGTGGCCCTTGAAATTGCTAAATGCAGAGTGTGGCTACTTGACACAATTGTGCTAACAGCAGAGGATTGCTAGCTGACACAGATAGGCTAAAACCAGAATATGGCTATGTCACACAATTAGGCTAACAGCAGAGAATCTTCATAATATTCAGAACTGGATGAAGGACTGCAAACTCTATCTCAGTGAGTAAAACAAGAGGAACACATTGTCACCACCTTACTTTCAGCTGGCCCTGCTCCAGTTGATCAAGTAAGAAACCAGGATGTCATAGTCATTC
Source organism: Ambystoma mexicanum (assembly GCF_040938575.1). Taxonomy (NCBI): domain Eukaryota; kingdom Metazoa; phylum Chordata; class Amphibia; order Caudata; family Ambystomatidae; genus Ambystoma; species Ambystoma mexicanum. The sequence continues at coordinate 808,108,159 of NC_090928.1, read as the reverse complement.
CCAAATGTGCATTCACCCATCAAATCAACAATCTCACAAAACATTTCATTTCCCGCTACACATGCTGAAATAAAGACACACTCCCTTCTTCACCACTTATATGGTAATCTTTTTGTACACCTTAGTGATATTAGAAATGATCATTGAAATAGTATGCAGTCTACCACGGAAATCCATCCACAAACTTCATGCAACACTGAATAGAGCAGCACAGTTGATCTTCTACTTAGGAAACAGCAGAGGTACTTCACAGAATCCTCTAAACACACATGTCGCCCAATCCAGAGGGAATAATTAAACATCCTTTGTATCACACAAAGAGCAAAGTGGGACATGGACCCACTTCAATGAACAACTTAACTGGTCAGTCTGTGAGTTTGTCAGCATTATCAGTGTTTCACGTTGCATCCTTTCAACATCCTTGTGCTCAAGTAACCTGGAACATAAGGTTGCCACTACAAAGATACCCTTTTTGTGTGAATTGAAGAATTAAGTGATCAGTTTGACAGCATTATTAACATTGTTGTGCTCATGTTATATGGAACATGAGGTTTCCACTACAAAGGGAGCCTTTTTGCACAAGGCTCCAAGCTATGTGGTCACAGGTTGGCAGTTTGGCCTGTTGGTTATCCTAATAAAACGATTTGTTCTCAACATATAGCTTGGTCTGCCACATTCTGTGTCCAATTGTGGTGCCTATATGCTATATGGATTTGGGTTTAACTTTTATCGAAGACAATTTGAAATTCCATACTACCGTATACTGGCTCCGATTATGGTTAAACCTGGGGGGGACTACACAATGTATTATCAAAGGCCATATTAGATAAACCGGGATCAAATGGTATGCACTGGTTCACGCATGTTAAAAAGCACTTTGAGAAAATCAATGCATTGAATATTGCTCTATTCAACTTACACTGCAACATGGCAACCAATTTGAAGCCACGGCTGGTTAAATATAAGCAAGGTTTATATTAGCCCAGTGAAGTACAAATATCCTTTACTTGTAGATATTTAATTATCTCCTTAGGTTCTGTGTAAAAGTACTTTTCATGGTCAAACTAGGCATATAAGAGAAATGTTAACACCAGAGTCAGATTGAACTGAATTCACCTAATAGCTGTTATGGCGAGATGAACAAACCAACCAACAGAACAGGCTTGCTTATTTTGCTTTGCATGGGAGAGGATCGTATGCACTTTATGTTTTTTTGCATTAGAGCAAGAATATTGAAAACCATTCTAATGGAACAAGGTATTAGGCAATGCCGTCCAACATTCCTATACTTGCTTTGGGCAGATAAACCACTGGTTGGCTGGAGCCTATTATATGTTAGACAGGCCTTGTATGCTAGATAACATCTATTGTCACTTTAATATTTTAATGTATGCACTAATGAAATGTTGTAAAATTGCTGTGGTTTAGGAAATATCAATGTGTATTTGTAACTTGTTTTTGCTTTCTGGTAACACTTTTGACTGTACTGATTCATGGATTTTATTTACAAAATAAACATTTTATTGAGTGATTGATGTATTATTTAGTTGATGCTGGCAATAGCACTAGATCGATTGGTGACTCAATCACAATCTGTTCATATACCAGGAACCATATTCCCACTTTTCTGATTCACCAAGTACAACAATGTGTGTACACAGAGGAGTGATCTTTTTAAAGATTTAATTTCGATGTATTCTGATGATGTTGATAGCTTCAATCAATGTCCTTTTAAATCTAGTGTTACTGCTCTCAACAACCATTAATGACATCAAGGTTTTCATTGTTGATTCTCCAGTTAATCCCAAATCTGCAAACCACAGTTGCGTAAAACCATATCTTTGTGTCATATGAAGTACAAATTATTGTGAGCTCATCAAATTAGGGCTAGAGAAAGAAAAACATCTCTTATTTTTATATATCTATATCTGATGCAGATATAGGACTATTCATGTCCGGAGCCCATCCCACTGCAGCGCTGTTAGGCCCTCTCCCAGATGGCATTATTCCCAAAGTATTTCCTGTGCTGATACCATACACCATGACCCGTTGTAACTTTTCTTTATGATTTGGCATATTCCCCATCTGAGTTTAAGCATGTCACAATAATTCCCAGGCTAAACAACTATGGGCCTCATTAGGACCCAGGCGGATTTCGCGGTGCTAAATGCACCGCGAAGCACGGCGGAAAGCCGTCGATAGCGCCATGGGGGTTGGCGGATTTACCGCCCCATTCCGACCTCGGCGGAGCGGTAAATCCCCAATCCCCATTCTGCCCTTCCCCATTCCCATTCTTGCCCCATAGGGTATAATGGGAGTGGGGAAGGAGTTAATTACGCCACCGTAAAATACGGTGGCGTAATTAACAACGAGGTCCCGTAGCGCCATGGTTTTCTCCGCCTGGTAAAACCAGGCGGAGAAAACCTCCATGGCGCTAAGGGAACTCGTAGTACGGCGGACGGGTCCGCCGCGATTAGCGCTGGCGGAAACCCACTCCGCCTGGGTCCTAATGAGGCCCTATGTCTTGATTCCTCTAGCCTTTCCAACTTCCGTCCTGATTCCTTCCTAATGCTTCTCTCGCAAATCTTAGAAAGGGTACTTCATACAAACTGTTCTACTTCATTAATCTGCACAATGTTCTCCCACCGCCCAGTCAGAAATAGGAATTCTTCATGTAACTAATGTACATTTTCTAGGTCTCTCAATCAAAACTCTCTTCTTTGTTGGTATTATTGGATTTCTCTGCAGCATTAAACACTTTAGCTGGCCCCCTCAGACTGTTCAACTGCCCCGCGCTGTTTTCACTCCTCACAACGTGACGAGAGCGTGGTACTTATCATTGTGCCTGCCTGCCTTTACCTGGAGTTCGTGTGGGCCTGGTGCAGCATCCTAGTCGAGGTAGGTGCAACGTGATTGATGCACCCCTGCACCTATAAAGACTTTTGGGCATTTTCCAGTATTTTTGGAAATGTATTTCATCATTGTATTTTTTGGGTCATTTTGCCCTGAATTAAAGCGCTTTTACTACTGCGCATGTGGGCAGCAATTTGTTTTTATTTTGCTGCCTTCACATTGAAATATCAGATTGTATGCCTTCCTTGCCTGCAATGCCTTGCACCACAAGGTGCTTTCAACATGGCCGCCCGGGCCCCTTCACCATCTAATGTAGTGTTGTTTGCACTGTGTCTTCCTCCATCCTGACCACTGATTGGTCTTGGAGCTACTTGTAAGCACCAACAAGGGACTGGCAGGCTTAGCCAGCCCCCCTCAGACTGTTCTACTGCCTCGCAATGTTTTCACTCTTCTCACCATGACATAGAGTGTGGTCCTTATCATCATGACTGCCTGCCTTTACCTGGAGTTCGTGTGGGCCTGGTGCAGCATCCTAGTTAAGGTATGTGCAACATGACTGAGGTACCCTGGCAACCAACAAAGACTTTTGGGCATCTTCCAGGCATCAATTGAGTATTTTTGGAAATTAATTAATTTCTTTAGTGTATTTTTTTGGGTCATCTTGCCCTAAATTACAGCAATTTTACTACCGCGCATGTGGGCAGCAATTTGCTTTTATTTTTGCCGCCTTCACTTTCAAATATCAGATTTTATGCCTTCCTTGCCTGCAATGCCTTAGCCTCCCGGCTCCCTTCACCATCTAATGCAGTGTTGTTTGCACTGTGTCTTCCTACATCCTAACCACCGATTGGTCTTGGAGCTACTCTTATGCACCAACTAAGGACCGGCAGGCTTTAGCCGGCCCCTGTCAGCTTCCCTGTCCGCTTACTGGGATGCTACATGAAGCTACTACAACAGCCTGAACCGCTCTGGGCTGCCGGCTCACTCTGCCTTGTAACTGGACTACCAAGACTCTCTTACGTCCCTCTCCATAGGCTTAGCTCCCTACGCCTGTTTACCCTTTCTCTTTCCTTCATTAACCTTCACCCTCCCATCTGCCTGTCCCTACCTTTCTCCCTGTTATGCTCTCTAATGCTCTCATCTCAGCACTCACCTCTAACTCATAGCTCATTCTTTTACTTATGGCGACTTAGCATTGCATTGAAAGTCAAACTTGGGTGTGTTTCTGTTATCAAATGTGGGTGTGTTTTAGAAAGTCAAACTCGGATGTGTTTTAGAAAGTCAAACTTGGATGTGTTTTAGAAAGTCAGATTTTGGTGTGTTTTAGAAAGTCAAACTTGGGTGTGTTTTAAAAAGTCAAATTTTGGTGTGTTTTAGAAAGTCAAATTTGGGTGTGTTTTAGAAAGTCACATTTTGGTGTGTTTTCGTAAATTAATTTGGTTGTGTTTTAGTTCATTCTTAATTGGGTGTGTTTCCATTTTTACTTTGGCCCTCAATTGTAACCTGCTATCCCAGTGACTGTTCCTTACCTCTGCACTTGCATATTTCTCCCATTGCCTCCTCTCCCTACCTGCCCATGGCGCTATCTATCTCTTCTATTTACTCACTATCGACTATCCCTCCCTTATCACTAAGACTGGTAAGAAGAAATTGAAAAAGGATATCTTGGCCTCCAGCTCTGGTCTCCCAAATGCTGATACCTGTTCCAGCGCTTCTGCCAGACAAACCCTCAATGACATCCTCTTTGACATTCCCTCCCCAGATCTCCGGACCCCTCAAATGATCTCTGTGCTCTGTCTAGTCTCTTCCTCTCCCATTAATGGTAGCACCCACTGGGAAGTCCTCCTGGATTCCTTTGACTCCTCTAGAGTCATCATTAATATCTACCTAAATGGCACTGTCATGGTAAAAGGTCCTCATGCCGATCTCCTTCTCTTTGATAGGCGGTTCCCTTGCCTCATCAACTTCCTCTCATCTCCAGCTGTCCTCTACTCTCCTCCCTTTGCTACCTTGCCCCTTCCCCTTCCTCCTCTACCCAATCTCAAGATTCCTCCACAACTCCGCAGGGCATACCTCTGATCTGTACCCCTCCCGGAAGGTTTTAAGGCTGGCAACCTTTTTCATCTTTACACCCTCAACTCTCGTTCTGCTGTCAAACACTCCTCTGACATCTGCCACCTCCTAGAAGAACTTGACCTTGACGTCCTCGGTCTCACTGAGATGTGATTCACGGCCAGCTCTGTCACCGGCTTTGACACTCTCCTCCCTGATGGCTACACAATCCTCTCTGCTTCCAGATACACCTGGCTGGGGGGGGGGGTGTAACCCTGATCTTCCCTGAGTGGATTCCTGCCTCTATCATCCCCACTCAGACTTACTCCTCTTTCAAATTCCTTGTCTGTAGGCTCTTTCTCTCTCCTAGCCACTCTCTTACTGTTGCCACTCTCTACCAGCTCCCGGGTCAAATCACCTATTTTCTCTCTGAGTGGGCAGACCTTTCATCCTCCCTCCTTGCCTCTACCACTCAACTCCTTCTCCTTGGTGACCTCAACATCCATCTGGATTCCCCCAGTTCCACATCTGTGCTCATTCGTGACCTCTGTGATTCACTCTCCCTCTCTATTCTCCCTTCCCGGACTGATACTCTCTGCTCGTCACACACTTGATGTCTTGATCTCCTCTGGCCTCCCCATATCTACTCCCCTCACCACTCCTCTCTCCTGGAGCGATTACTGCCTCCTCACCTCTCATCTTTTCATCTCCTCCCCTCAAGCCAAGTCTACCCCAAGATTGCCACCCACCTTCTCGGACATCCGGCCCATGAAGCGTGTGTCAGTCAAGGCGTTCACTTCCACCTTCGTTTTCTCCTACACACCCTGACGCATCCCTGTCTCTGCACTACTCCTCTATTTCGGCTACTCTTGATGCTCTTGCCCCTGTCATGAGGATCAATTTGAAGCCCAATGCCAAGTGCAATTCTTGCTTTGACTCCGATCTAGCTACACTTAAACTTAAGTGTAGGGCGGCCGAGAGCAAAAATGGAGGGCTTCTTGCTCATCCTCTGACAAACGTGCCTGCTACCTGCTCCAAAGGCAATATTGACTCTCTGTATGCAGAAGTGAGTTTACATTCAAGCCCGCATCTCTGCGGCTTCTATCAACTCGGCCGAACTCTTAAAAATCTACAAGGAGCTGGCCAACCCCCCAGCAGTCTCCACTTCTCTCGCCTCCCAGACTCTTTGCAATGCCATTGCCTCTCACGTTATCTATAAAACCCAGGACCCTCTCCTCCACTCCCACTCCTATCCCCTCAACTAATCTTCTTGCTGACACACCTTCAGCTAACCCCATCCCCTTTCTCCTCCTTTCCTCTTTTCTTCCCTGATAAGGTCGCTAGAGAAGTCCAAAGTATGAAAGCCTCATCAAAACAGGTCCATTCCTCTAAAACCGTTAAGGACCACGTCAATACCCTCTACCCGGACCTTACCAATTTCTGCAACTTCTCCTTTTTTCCCCTCCCCTCTGAAGCACTCCCTTGTGCATCCTCTCCTCAAGAAACCCACAGATGATCCTTATTGTACTGCTAACTATCGCCCAATCTCCATTACTCCCTTTTTGGGTAAGCTTTCTGGCTAAGCTCCTGGAAAAGCTTGCCATCTCTCAGCTTAACTATCATTCTGATTCTGATTCTGTTGGTTCCCTCCATGACCACCAATCTGGCTTCAGGGCTGCCAGAAGCACTGAAACTGCTCTCCTGAACATCCGCAAAGACCTGCTCTCCAACCTTGACTCGAACATTCCCTCTGTCCTTATCTTACTTGATCTCTCCTCTGCTTTCGACACAGTCAATCATACCACCCTGCTCAATCGTTTCTGTGACAACCTGGATATCACCATTCAGGTTCTGGCCGGGCTGATCAATCTGGCTTTCGATTTACCATCCCCAAAACATTGGAATGCTATTCTAATGCTTATTTGCTATTCCTCCTCTCTTACCATCTTCCGTGCACTACTTATAGATCATTCATTTGGCCTCATTACGACCCAGGCGGTAAGTTACCGCCTGGGTCGTACCTTTACCACCATGGCGTAAACTACGTTTACGCCATGGTGGTTGGCGGACTTACCGCCCCATTCCAAGGTTGGCGGGGCGGTAAGTCCCCAATCCCCATTTACCCTTCCCCATTCCCATTTTTGCCCCATAGGGCATAATGGGAGTGGGGAAGGCGTTAATTACGCCACCGTAAATTACGGTGGCGTAATTAACATCAAGGTCCCTTAGCGCCATGGATTTTAACACCTTGTTAAAAGCTCCATGGCGCTAAGGGACCTCGGAATCAGGCGGTAAGGGTCGGCGCTGTTTACGCCGCCGTAAACCCCTTACCGCCTGAGTCGTAATGAGGCCCATTGTCTTCCCCTTTCTGCTTTTTAAATTGATATCAAAGTGCTAACTCGTCAGTCAAAAAAAGGTTCATTCTTATCAGAAGGCAGGGACTGATTGAGGAATTAACAAATAGATTAATAATAATAATTTGATTGAAGAATGTTTTTATTAAATCCAAGTACCCTTTTAAAGGACTACCATTTTAAAACCTCAATTTAAAACATGCATTTTATAAATATGATTATGATTGCACGTATGATTACACACATTTGTTTTGGAATTCATGGCTGTAACAGCTTTTTAAATGATAGTTTTTGCATTGTTATTTAATTATTCTCATCATCTAATCGCATTTCCAGAAACATGGTTTCCGCAGAATAAACATTTTGATGGCTTTATGAGTGTATTAAATAACCAGAAGATTGCTCTTTAGGCAGGCATCTTGTCTTTGGTCAGAAGTCTACTGCTTGTAATTGAAAAGCAACTTCAATAACACTGTAATGATATTTAGGGCCTGATTCACAGAGCATTCTCCAAAGGGATTGCACCATTAACAAACATGTCTGCGAATCAGGCCCTACATTTTTCAGTTTACGTTGTACTCTTCCATCATATCTGGCTATTAATTAATGTTTACAGCTCCTGGCATAAAGCTCTATTACAAATTGTATCGACTTAGAGTCATTTTGGAGTACTGCTTTAAATTGGGCAACCAACATAGCATGGTTATCCTGGGTGATTTAAGTGGTATATGAAATACATTATATTTAACTCTCATGTTCGCCCATTGGTTGTTCCCCAAACATCGGGTATGGCAAGAGGTTGGCTTGGTTAGATTCCCTTTTTTCTTGGGTCTAATATCATTACATTGCTGAGACTGCAATCATATATACCTGCTCGAGATACATGATCTAATTTTAGAGTGAAATCAACCATTGACTATATGTTTGTGTCAGTTTGGATGTTTGATATATTTCACCACGTTAATTTGGTAATATCAGGGATAGTGATCATGTTTTTCAAAGGTGCAGGTAGGTGCACACAATATCTTATCTCAATAAGCTCCTGGGTTACCAGGAAGATAATAGCCTTTTTTGGATCGACCGACCAGAACATCTCTCGTATGACAGCTAAATTGTTGAAGTAACTAGCACGTTCAGTCAATTGTTCTCTTTGTTGACACAATGATCCTTATTAGATACATTCTAAACATCTTCAATACTTTGCCAGATTGCGGTCAGTAAATACAATTGAATGACGACTGGTCTGTCTCTGTTGTATTCCTCATACAATGCATTTATTAGACATATTAAACATATATGCCTTCTTCTTTTCTAACGGCACACCGCTACCAAGGACAATATGTATTTCCTTGTTTACAAAACTGCAATATGGATAGCACCTATATGTCTAACAAGGCGCTATGGCTCTGACAATCAGCTACATGAATCTATGTAAATGCTTAGTGGGCCAAATCAAAGTAGTGGGGCCACTAGTGAGGTTCTTCAAAGCACTTTCAATTTATCAAACATAAACATAATTATCAAATTGCACAACAATATTCCAAACCACTGTTTCAAAGAAATAAAAAAAGAAAAAACAAAGGAAAAAGAAACATCCATATGTTAGTAACAATGTGTTCATAGATCATAATATTGTAAGTAAATTCACTTATTTGCTAATACACTCTTCATTCAAAATAGGTATGGAAGCCGAGCGCAAACAAGTGGCAGTCCTTGTTACCGCAAAACCATGTATAGTGTCCTTCATAAGGTTTTTACAGTTCCTAAATGGATTATATTTACCTATCTTTGCCAATTAATATTCTACAAAATATATTTACCAATGCTTTATCGTTGTATTTATCCAATTCGCCCACCTGTTTTAATTCCTTCATGAATCTTTAATTAAGCTCCACTTATCATGTTTGTGTTCAAATTGGTATGGTTCCTCCTTACTAATGTGAAATGAACACATAAAAACAGAACGGTTACACCATCAAAATATTACTTAGCTTAAATCATTCTAACTGACCATGTTAGTTATATTCTTACTGTACACAGGTATTTGTCTGCTTTTTCTCTGCTTTCCTAGCACAAAACCTCCCTTTTCTGTTATTTGATTATTTTTATATCCGAAATGTGAGAGAAACACATATCATTACCAATATTCGTTACATCCACCCTACCCTTTAACAGAGCTATTCATAAGTTCCTAACTGATAACGCATACCTCATACAATGTTTGCAAGCTGCCTGGCATGATAACCATGTCTTGTTCAGCATTATGTGTGGTGCGAGCACCATTTTCAAATCTTTATTACAAGGGTTACAAAGAAAGGACAACAACCTGTTGGTTTGAGTTGTGCTGACAGCGGTTGCCATTTTTAAACATGCATTTCATGATTCAGCTTCATTGTGCTTCTTTGAGAACACTCATACTTGCTGGACTCCGATTGTTAATGCACATACTCATGTTTAGTTATGTGGACACATTATTTTATTCACTGTGCATTTTCATTCCAATTCATAATTAGATCCCGCTAGGGTAATATACCACCACCTCAATGTAAACCTTTAACTCAAAATAATTACTTCTTCAAAAGCCAATTGGTAACCGATATCTATGTTTTGTTTGTGAGATTAATTTGTCAATTTATCAAATTTCAACGAGTATGTGTTGGAGTCCAATATGTATTATCTATAAGCAATTTTCTATTTGCATTTAAACCAACCATATTTTATTCTAAAAAAATAGGTATGCCAATTGAGAAATTGGTTGCCATATATCATTCTACAAATAACAATACTTCTCTTGGGATACTGTTTCTATTACTGAATATTTTTTTACGATTACTAGTAAATCCTGCATTTACCCCAAAAATGAGTGGAGATCATGATCAGTGTTTAATCATTTGAACGTAATACGGAGTAAGAAAATAATGTTCGCTTCTTGTTATCTCAGGATTGGGTTTCTCAATCCCCCTCTGTGTTTGAAGCGCTTCATTCTTTTAATTTCACAGAAACAAATGATTTCCTGATTGGCTCTGTTTATCTTCCAGTATTCAATATAGTGCAAATGGGTGTCTTGGTAGAGGTGTGCAATTTGCAATCGAAGAGAGCACATGTGTTTAATATGACCAATGAATAACGTATGAGGAATAAAAAAGAAACCTATCAGTCGCCTTCCAATAGTATTTATTGAGCGTACTCTGGGAAAGTATTGAAGATGTTTAGTTAATTTAAGGCACTTACAGGTTCAGTGCCAGACTTACCCAGAATTACCCAGTACAGATAATACTAAATAAAACATATCTTTTGCATTTATTAGTTGCACAAATATAGACATATTAAAACACATTGCAACAAGGATCAGAGAGTTACCTGTAGTGAGCGAGGGAAAAGCTATATGAGCTTGTTTTCTAGTACAATCATTTAATTATCGTAGATTTCATCCAGTGGTAGCCTTTGAGAAATGCATTGAGACCGCTACCTGAGGCATTCATGCGCATGCAAAAATTGACCAATTTATAATTATTCTAAACATAGCAATGCACAGAGAACAACATTCCAACAGGACACACAGGAGCATATTTTTCAGTTCAAACTGTGAAACGAGATCTATGCCGGTGAAATGTTGAAGCCAAGTTCAATACCACAGATTCTCAGTGCTCTATAATACGACAACATGCACATGTCTAGGTTGAACACAGAAGACTGCAACTGCAATTCCCTCACCATCAATAGCCAGTCCCCATGACTGGCTATTGGGTGTGTATTTACCATTGATACATTGTTCATCAATAATCTCATCTTTGGGGAAGTACTTATACAGTCTTTCACGTGTGCTTGTTATTTATTTAGAAATATGTAATGACTAATTTCAGTCATTAAAAAAAGAGTATACATTTATTCACATGATGTAGAAAAGATTTATAATAAAAGGGAAGATAATATTTACTCAAGTTCAGAGAGCTTGTTTTCTTGTGCTGTGTTCAAGTGCATTGTTTACATAAACTGTACAGTTATGTTTAGTATTTGGTATAATCTATATTATTGTGTAATATGTACACAAACTATGTTGTCGTTTTGGAGACATACAAGTGTGTATAAATGTATGTTTGGTTGTATTCATTGTGTGTAATGTTGGTGTATGTATATTGTTTTTGTTAAAAAGAAAGCTTACCATAACTAGTGAATTTCTTGGGTTTACTTGTAACGATAAAGTCCCTTTAACAACGCGGGGACCAAGGGCATGGGTGTTGCATCCCATTGTTACCCTGATTTTGGCCCGGGATGGCCTCCGTATGCAGCTGTGGGCTAGGCCATACCCCCATCTCCAATAAGGACCATGGTTCAACCCACCGGGGCCGAAGCCTGCAGGAACAAAAGGTGTGGGTGTTGCACTCCCGCAGGGTGTTCAGCACCCGCAGGGGGAAAAGGGCTGCTGCTATGAACTGTATCCCGATATCCATCTGGGGAGGCAGCTTACTGGACCTCTGTTAAGGTGAAGAAACTGTAAACTCTGCCCTATGTCTAGTGACTTGTGACTCGCTCGCTTTGTTAATTGTGCACTCCTACTCACTCAATCTTGTCCAGTAATTTGTGTGATAACTGTAGCTAACAACCATTATGGAGGTACCAGGGGCCTAACCATCCAAAAAAGGAAAAACCCTGTGACGTCTACCAATTTGAAGCAAAATATACTGACTGTGAGATGCAAATTGCCTGCCCCTGATCCAGACCCAGTCCTTAGTAACCTTAAAGTGAAGCTGTGTATGATTACTGGCAAGACATACATGCCTATTAAGGAAATCAACCAATTTCTAGTGTGCAAATAGGGCAAAATGCTGAGGTTGCTACATCCATTAGTAGCGACCACAAAGGGCCCGCAAATAGACCATGAGGAGAACAGCTGATAATTCTGACATTGCTGCCAATTATGCTTCAATCAGTAGAACCAGCATAATGCCGCCCAAGGTTCAATTTGGTTCATTGTGGTGCAACCTGAGCAAAGATGATGCAAAGAGTCACAAGCCTACTGTTTCCAATTTTAGAACTCCAACTCTCATCAACTCTAGTGCAAATAAGATGCAGGGGACATGAAATGATATGAGATGGCTTAAATAACGCGCCAATACACATGTGTTTCAAGGCATGATGAGGCAAGGGAGGGTAAAAAGAGGGAGGACACAGACAGCGATCTTACTAGGCCATGTGAAATTGAGATCATGCAAGTGCCGGGTAGCGGGGGAATGGGAAAAGACAGGGGAAAGGGGAGGGGACAGTGCAGTACATAGGATAACAGTAAGATAAACAAACACAATAAATAAAAGTGTGGCCTGCTGGTGGCAAGTGCAAGGGTAAGTGCAGACATCAGGTGTCAAGTGCTAGTAGGGGCTTCAGGGACACAGAACAGTCCCTGAGTGCAAGGGTTGTCAGGGGGCAGTGCAGTTGTGTAACTGGTGGGGCGGGGACCTGGGCCCGAGATCAGAGGATAGCCAGGTAACCAGTGCAGTTTCAGATTCAGCCAGGAGATCAGCAGGGGAGAGGAGGAGAGAAAACAGAAGCAAAGAGGAATGTCTTGAGGTGCTTCTGGAATGGTAGATGGTTCTCCTCACGTTTCAGGGATGAAGGGAGGCTGTTCCAGAGGGAGGCCCCAGCAGAAGAAAGAGATCCACCACCAACTTGCTGTTTGGGGAAGTGACTGACCCTGAGGGATGTACAGACGACATTAGTATTGACATTGATATTGATCCTCTCCCTGTCTCAAATATATATGACGTGACTGAAATCAATACAGCTCAGACCCTTGCATCATGTATTATGTTAAAATAACTGTATGTGGGAGGGAAGTTGTTGCCTAGTTCTAGCCCTCTAACTGTTGTTAGAGACATCATCAATGAGGAGGGGGCTATGCAGACTCATCATGACCCCCGGTTGTGGGCTAATCCTCCCTGCTCCCCAGCCTGCCATTGAATGTCTTTAACCACTCTCACCCATCAAGCTGAGGGGGAACCCCCAAGGGTAACTGCATGCAAGTGCAATCTTGTTCTAGCTGAACTTGCAGCAATACAAAAGCTTCTTTTGACTCTTTTTACAAATCAACCTACAAAAGAGGCTGGCAAAGGGGCCTCCGAGTCTCAGTCATTGCAGGAGGAAGCTTATTGTAATTATGTGAGTGACCCTAAATTGTCTAATTTGCTCAGAGGGAATCCATATCTGCCCGAGTAAGGGCCTTTGACATCAGCTGATCCAGGGCCTTGGCCCGCAACCCTAAGCATTCAAAACACTGCTTCACGGACAGCACTGGAGGCTGTATGCGGGCAGGCTATACAGGGATCTATATCTATTCACAGTAGTGGCTGTTTAAGCAGAGGATTAGCCAATATAGAACTGAGTTCAGCTACTAAAGGCACTAGTCCTAGGGTCCACAGACTGCAGCAATGGGTATATTGTTCCAAAGGCAAATAAGAGAGCGAGTCAGAAGGGGGTTTGATATTTCTTAATTGAATACCTAAAATCTCCTCTGACTCTACAGAATCCAGGGAATCATTCACCAATAAGTGTATTCACTGGTTTCAAGTGGTCTGTGGGTGCTTGTCCCTAATTCAAGAGGACATCCTAAACTGTACCAGACTCTACTACAATTGGGGATGTAATTATAACTATATTTGCATAGAATTAAGGGAGCAAATAGTTGTTGATGGAATCCCATCACCACCCAGCACTATTGAAATCAGTGCCTATCCCCACTTTAACAGCTGTTACCCCTTGGAAATTAGGTCACAACACCCATTGTTATCGGAAATCAATGCATTCCCACTGGGGAAAAGGTTCTGGGGATTTATCTAGAGAAGTGAACAGCTCGCTAAATTGGCCAACAAATTCGGTCCTAATTGAAATAAGGACTGGACACATTAACAGTGTCATGTTCTTTAATGGTGTACGCAGACTCTACTTCTGTGCTTCGTTGTGAAGCTTCTTACCTTGCAGTGTTAACACCCTTGTGTTGTTGTCTGCTTGCACGCAACACTGTGGTGTTTCCTGCCTTTTATGCTGTCTTCAACATCCTATTACATATCCCATAGTGTTTCAAATCCAATTGCTGACTGATTTCCTACTTTTACTGTTAATTGTATTGTATCATATCCAGCCATCAGCTGTCCATAAGACTTGTGAGGTTCGTTCCACCTCCTTCTACTTCATATCCTACTGTCCTGATTATCATTTCGTTGCATTTAGCCTAGAGGGTTGTATTCTGCATTTTTCTGCTTATCATTTCGTTGCATTTAGCCCAGAGGGTCTATTCTGCATCTTGCTGCTTATCATTTCATTGCATTTAGCCTAGAGGTTTGTATTCTGCATTTTGCTGCTTATCATTTCATTGCATTTAGCCTAGGGGGTTGTATTCTGCATTTTGCTGCTCAACATTTTATTGCATTTTGCCTAGAGGGTTGTACTTTGCATTTCGCTGCTTGCCATATCATTGTACCGAACCTGCAAGTTCCCACCTACTCTCACACTGCTCATTCCTAGACAACCTTGATTCTGGCTCCCTTTCACATGGCTACCTTACGGAGAGTAACGCTCACCATGGCTACTCTCTTACCCCTGTTCTACACTATAGCACCAACAAGGGTCTTGCCCTCCCTTCAGCCTTATTCACCCCAGCGTACTGTGAACTCAGCTTCAGCCAACAATGTCTATGGTCCCATCAACCCTGCTGAATGGATCCATCTTTTTGCATCCCCACCTACGCCACTGGCACCGTGTCCTCTCATCCTGAGGAATGATAGACTGGGCATGCACCTTCTCGGCAATAAGATAACATTTAGACAACCTACACCACGGACACCATGACCTTTCAGCCTGAGGAGTGGTAGACTGGGCTTGAGCCTTCTCGGCAATAAGGTGAAATTTAGACCACCTATGCCACTGGCACCGTGGCCTCTCAGCCTGAGGAATGCTAGACTGGGCTCATGTTTTTTCGTCAATAAGATAACTTCTAGACCACTTACCTCACCAGCAGCTAATAGTCCAATCAATACCTTGCCTATAATTCCTCCCATCATGTGTCCTAACTCCAATAAATAAATAAACTGCTCACCATCAACCATAATTCCAGTGCCTGGAGCACCAGAGGCACCTGCCATCAAAGGAGCTCTTATCAATGTAAGATCCCTGTTCGCTCAAACCCTTGACATAGCTGATTTAATTTTTTCACTAACCAACTGGACATTCTCACCATAACAGAAACTTGGTTATAC
Source organism: Ambystoma mexicanum (assembly GCF_040938575.1). Taxonomy (NCBI): domain Eukaryota; kingdom Metazoa; phylum Chordata; class Amphibia; order Caudata; family Ambystomatidae; genus Ambystoma; species Ambystoma mexicanum. Next base: position 808,092,654 of record NC_090928.1, on the reverse strand, counting down.
TGTGCAGCAGGACCAAACCTGTCCTTAGCTCTCCCAGATAACTACACGATCATCAGGGCATATAGAGGTACTGGCAAAGATGGGGGGATGGTTTTCACAGTAAAATCACATCTGGGCCTTAGATTATTTTCCAAAACTGATTTCCCCCTGGCTGAACTTCTGTCGGTCAAACTCCCTCTCTCAGCCACTCGCACCCTTCTTATCCACCTTATTTATCGGCCTCTTGGCTCCATCTCCTCCTTCAAGAAAGATATTACCCTCCTCCTCACCCAAAATACCAAACTTGAGTCTAAAATTATTTAGCTGTGAGATCTTAACTTAGGTCTTCATGACCCAAATGACCCAATGCCACAGCCATAGAACATTCTATCTCACAACTTGGCTTTAAGCATTGTATCGATGAGCCTAGACATAACAAGGGCAGAACATTGGATTGGCTGGCTGACCTAAACTGTACTACTACAATCCTCAAAAATGCACCTTGTGCCTGGTCAGACCATCATTGCATTACCTTTAGTATACAGGAGAGCGCCCGTCCCAATCCCAGTACCCCCACTATCCCCACAAGTTTGGTCTACAGTTAACCGTAACATAACTCTAGACAACCTATTACCCCTACTACAGCCTTATACCGACCCATCAAATAAGCTAGTCAAGGACCCGTCATCCCTAGTAGACCTGCACAACTGTACCTTAGAACAAGCCCTAAATAAAATTGCCCCACTTAATTTAAGAAATGCTAAACCCCTAGCCCATTTAAACAAGAGGGTCAGGGCTGACCTAAAAACCCTCCACAACAATAAAAGATCATCCGAAGCCACCTGGAGAAAAACACCTTCAATCCCTAACAAGGAAAAGTTCACTACGGCCACCACAACTTATAAAGCAGCTAGTCTTAATACCAAAAGAGAGATCTGTAACATCAGAAGTCAGAACACCAGATCTAGTATGAAATAGCTCTTTACTATACTAAAAGAACTGGAATCCCCTGCACCACCTGCACCACCTGCACCACCTACAGAAGCCTGCGTCAAAGATGTGGCCTAGTGTGCCAATATCCAGAAAGCCTTATCTGACAAAATAGCCCTAGTTCAAGGCAAAATCTAGACCAAAAAGAACAGCCTAGCTTTGAGCCCCAATTCACTCAAATTGCCTGACCTTCAATCATCCCTCCAGTCACTATAAAAGAAGTAGAAAACATCATCACTGGTCTAAAACCATTGTGATGCTGGAAATGCATCGGAGGGACAGGGCCTCCGTATCCTTGTCCTTTTTCTGTGCTTATCGTGTGTTCTGTCGTGTTTTCCGCGCAGAAGTCCATGCGGGACTCCTGGCGGTGCAGCTCTCTCTTTTGGTTTGGTGAACAGACCCATGGGATACCCTTATGGCACCCATGGGTAGGGGTGCAACCCTGTGCCCCTAGTGTATGTTTTTGGGCACCCGTGGGTGGCCCACAGAGCTGGGTATGGGCTGGTGGCAGCTACATGCTGAATTTGACAGGTGCGCTGGGTATCCGCCATTTTGGGGTACCCCGGCCCTGCCATTGGAATCAGTTGATTCCTGATGGGAAACAAGATGGCCCCGGTGGCCTCTTGCTTTCTATCGCCTGATACCTTGTTTTCCCAAAGTCCTGGGAAGCCCTGACTCTGTCCCTTCCCCCTGACTGGCTGTTGGGTGGAAGTTCCGTATATGGTGTTGTTGTGAAGGCCCAGCTAGACTTACTGGAGCCTTCCCGCTGACTGTATGTTGTGGGTACCGCCTGTGGGTGGGACCTGGGTGAAGTGTGACCAATATGCACTCCGTGTTGTGGCTGTCTGGTTTCTGCCATGAGAGACAAAGACTGAGACAGCCCTGCCCGAAACTGGACTGAATGCAGTATGTAGAGTTGAATGGCTGAGTACTTGTCTCAATCCACATTCCTTGTTGTGAGTGTCTGAGCGGGAGAAGAGTGGCCTGAATGCCCTGCGTGCCTGATTGGCTGACCGACTGCATGAATGCCCTTCTGTACGATTGGCTGCTGAGTGTGTGCCAGCAGTGTGGATGAGAGACCAAATAGTATATCTGGGGACCTCTCACCACTGGAAATTGTTCAGAAGCTGAAGTCCACTACGACGAGTAACTGGAGTAACTGACGCTTGACCTTGAGGCCCTGCTGGAGGAGAAGGATTGCCGTGGCTCTCCTTCACGATCTAAAGGCTGCTGTGTCTCCAAGGACTGACCCAGAGAGGACCTGGTAAGGCGCCCTCTTCCCGAGCTACGAGGGACCATCGTGCACAGCTGACCTTTGCCAACGCTCCCTGGTAGACAGACCTACGACAGGCTGCCGACCCGATACGGGGACTGCTGAGGAATCCCAAAGCGAAGCACCCGGACTGTTGTCCGCCACTGTCGACGACCGCCGTCGCCGACCGGAGCCGCCGTGCTCCCGTTTGCCTAAGAACTTCAACTTGATCAACGGACGCTCTCGTCTGCATCGCCGTGCCGTCTCCTGTGGGAGAAGGCCTGACCGTCGACGCGCCGAGGAGTATCCACCGGTGGGTTTCCCGCCACCCAAAGACCGCAGAGACGCCGACGACTCGACGCCCTTGCTGGGCCACAGTTCTTCTTCATCTCTTTGCGGTCCAGAACTATCGTCACCGAGGTGACCCGCACGCCTCTTCCTTGCAGGACGCCAACGCTCCGTCGTCGACGAGCACCGCTCGGATCAAAGCCTGCTGCCTCATCGACGTCGTTCTACCCGGTTCACGGTCGGACGTTCGGCGCCCCGTGTCTCCCGCTTGAAAGGGGCGACATTCAAGAAGGGCCGCCGATTCCCCGACACCGAACCCCGAGTCCGCGACGCCCTCGACGATCCGTGGCTCCTGCCTTAAAGGGAGTCACTCCAGAAGGATCGGTCGACGCCTCGCCGACGAACTCTACTCCACCAGGTACATTGGGGGGGTAAAACATTGTAGGAGAGAACGAGACTCTTGAACAATATAGGGACTGGGCTTGTTTTATATATCGTTATTTTACAGGTTGCCCAGGTGGAGGGATCTCCACTCAGAGCTGTGTCCAGTAGCAAGGACCAGTCGTCTGCCTATTGTTTCATCCGTCTGCTTTCTCTCTTCTCTCTATTGCTGGTTTCATTGCTATTGATCCGTGTGGCATTTTCACAGCCTTGTTGAATGCACTCTAATCGAATATTAGTGGTACCACTTTAGAATTGTAGATATTTACCATTGTTGATTTTCCGGAGCACAAAGTGCATTATTGTGATAAGTGTACATAACCTTTGAATATTAATTATATAAAGACTGTGTTTTCAGTAATACAGTGTGTGGACATTCCTTTGTGGGGGCTTGGGGATACACTGTACTTAAGAACCAGCCCGCATCACCTCCTGAGAAGCTAGGCCTTGATTGCTCGTCCAGCGTTACCATATCAGAGAATCTCGGCTGGGGTCCTCTGTGCCTTTCCTCTGCCATATAGAGAGCGGAAGTACAGACCCCCCCACCTCGTCCTGACAGCTTGGTGGCAGCGGTGGGATGCTTATGGTTTTAAGAATCAGTGTATAACCGTGCCACTTACAAAATATCTGCACTTTATTGAATTAAGGTTTAGGTGTGTTCCAAATAACTGCATTACAAGCAATGGAGACCATTGCGAATGGTAAATTGACTCGGATGAGCTTAGAGGCTCTCCAGAGTGCTTGTGAAGCCAGGGAGTTAGACTTTGTGGATAAGTCTAGGGCTGAGCTGATAGCTGCCCTGGTGGACTACCAGACTGATGGTGAAACTCTTGATGAAGGGGGGGATGCAACCAGTGAGGACTCTGCCCCTGGGGTTGTCGCTGAATCTGTTTCTGGGAATGCCGCCATTCCTGCTGCCTCTGTTCCGAACCCCAGCAATTCCATGGAACTTGAGTTATTAAGGATGAAGTTAGCCTTTGAATATCGCAAGTTGGAAATCGATGCTGAACTTAAGAAAGAGGAGCTGGCACAGCAAGTGGAACTCAAGAATAGGGATCTTGCGCTCAAAGATAAGGACACTGAATGTCAGAGAATCCAGTTAGAGAAAGCTCGAGTGGAGACTTCAGCTAGACCAATTGAGAGTGGCAGGTCCCCAGCCACCAAGTTTATGAAAGATTTGGTTGGTGTGTTTTTGGAGGGTTCAGATATCTTCCAATGGATTGAAGCGTTTGAAATGGCTTGTGCGATTCATGATGTTGATAAAAGAGATTGGGCTAAGTGTTTGTTAAGTAGAGTACCTCAAACTGGATATGACTGTATTCTGAAGCTGAGTGTGGAAGAAAGGGGTCAGTATGAGTGTATGAAGTCTGCTTTAATTGCCAAGTTTGGCAAGACACCTACCCAATATCTTAAAAGGTTCAGGGATTTTAAGAAGCGAGAGAATGTGTCTTGGGTTGACTGGGTGAGTGCTGCGCACATGAACATGATGGGGTGGATTGATGGGTACAAAGTGAAAACTTTTGCTGAATTATCCCACCTGTTGTTTTTTGAGCATTTTTCTGAAGCCTGTTCGCCAGAGCTGCGTCAGTATGTTGCTGACCAGAACATTTTGGACCCCTTTAAGCTGGCTAGGTTGGCTGACAAGTGGGTCTCCCACCGGGTGTCCCCTAAGGACTCCAGTGGGAAGGACAAGGATAAAGAGAAGGGGGCCTCTCAGAAAGCTGAGGAGTCCCCCAAGCAGTCACAGTCGAATAAAACAAAACCTTCCTCTCCTAAGAACCAAAAATCTAGTGGGGATAAGTCCTCTGTGGGTGGGAATAAGAGTAGTGGTCCACCTGCTGCAAAGCAGGCTCCCAGTGGTTCCAGTACCGTACCTCGCACTCCTAGCACTTGTTGGGATTGTGGGGCTCTGGATCACCGAAGGGGTGACTCCAAGTGTAAAGGTAAGGCACTTGGAGTACAGGCTGTCAGCCTGACCTACCCTTACCCCGTGTCTGAGGTGGAGGCCACCGTCCTCCCCTCCTCTACCGGAATCACATTTGGTGCTCCAGTAGAGATTTCCTTAGTGTCCCTTGGGGCCTGGGACCAGTACGCAGAAGTACTGGCGACTATCCCGCAGAACACCCGTAGGTTTTTGAGAAGTGTCCTCTTGAATGGCCAGCCTTCTACTGGTTTGAGAGACACTGGGGCAAGCATGACAGTGGTGGACAGGACCCTGCTCAAGCCAGAGGACTATGTAAGTGCTCCTCTGAGAACCACCAGGTTAGCTGGTGGGCCTCCCAAATTATCGCCTGTAGCCTTAGTCACACTCATGATTGGAGACAAGACAGCAAAGCTTCCTATCCTGGTTCAGGACAATGTCCCTGCTAACATTCTGTTAGGTAATGATCTAGTAGAGTTGGGGTTGATCTCGGATGGTCTTCCCATGACTGCTGCTGCGGTCACTAGGTCACAGGTGACCCCGGGTCTGGCTGTGAGTCAGGTACCCGAGCCAAAGGCGAGGCCTAAGGCAAGAAGGCGGAAGACCAAGAAGGCCACCTCTGTGGAGGGAGCACCTTCTCTTCCTGCTGCACCCATTGGGATCCATGCTCCGGACGGGCTGGGTCCAGTGGAAAACCCGGACTCAACTCCTGTGGGAGAAGAGACAGAAGACTCTCCTGTGGGAGAGGTTCTCAACCCGGAGGATCATCCCGACCTTCAATGCTTGTTAGCTGAAGGGGGACCCTCCCGGGCGGACTTCTGTAAAGGGCAGAGAGAGTGTCCCTCTCTCGAGGGTCTGCGGACGCAGGCCCTGTCCCAGGCACAAGGTGAAGTGCCTAGGACATTCAAGATTTATTGGGAGGGTGAGCTCCTTGTTAGTGAGCCCACTAAGCCTGAACCTGGTGCCCTCAAGAGGTTGGTGGTATCCCAGGTTTACAGGCCCTTCCTACTGCAGTTGGCGCATGAGGTGCCCTTGGCTGGTCATCTTGGTACCAAGAAGACTAAGCAGAGGCTCTCTGCCCACTTCTACTGGCCTCGGATGGGAGTGGAAGTGGAGTCCCACTGCCGGACCTGCCCCACTTGTCAGTTATCTGGCAAGACTGGAGGCAGGGTCATTGCCCCACTGCAGCCATTGCCAGTGGTCGGCACACCGTTTGAGAGGGTGGGCATCGACATTGTCGGTCCCCTGGACCCTCCCACTTCAGGTGGACATCGGTTCATCCTGGTCTTGGTTGATCATGCCACCAGGTACCCTGAGGCTATACCCCTTCGGACTATTACTGCCAAGGTGGTGGCCCGGGCTCTCCTGGGCATTTTTACCCGTGTTGGATTCCCCAAGGAAGTTGTCTCCGACCGAGGATCCAACTTCATGTCGAGTTACATGAAGACCATGTGGAAAGAGTGCGGGGTAACCTACAAGTTCTCCACCTCTTACCACCCCCAGACCAATGGTCTGGTTGAGAGATTTAACAAAACTCTCAAGGGCATGCTAGGTGCTTTGGAAGAGCCCCTACGGAGGAAATGGGATCTCCTCCTGCCATGCCTGCTGTTTGCTTACAGAGAGGTACCTCAAGAGGGTGTTGGTTTCAGCCCCTTTGAGTTACTCTTTGGACATCCCGTGAGGGGGCCCCTCGCCTTGATCCGAGAAGGCTTGGAGGCCACCCCTCCAGGTCCCGCCAAGCAAGTGGGGGACTATGTGTTAGGCCTCAGACGGAGGATGACCCAGATGATGGGTCAGGCAACAGCAAATCTCAAGGCCAGCCAAGAATTGAATAAGTATTGGCATGACCTTAAAGCTTCGCAGGTCGATTGGACTCCGGGACAGGAAGTCCTCGTGATGGAGCCTACCAAACCTAGAGCGTTGGCAGACAAATGGACTGGACCCTTCAGGATAATCTCCAAGATGGGCGAAGTCAATTATCTGGTTGACCTGGGTGCCTCTGGGGTAGCCCCTCAGGTATTCCATGTCAACAGGCTCAAGCCTTTCCACCGGCGAGCAGAAGTCTCATGTCTCTTGCTAGCTTCAGGGCAAGAAGAGGATGAGAGTGAGCCCCTTCCTGATTTGCTGCATAGCAACCCTCAGGACGGCTCAGTGGAGGGAGTACAGCTCTCTCCCGATTTGACAACAGAGCAGCAGAGGGCCTGCCGGGCTTTGCTCCAGCAGTATGCCTCTCTGTTTTCACTGACACCGGGCCTTACACCGTGGTGTAAGCACGAAATCGACACTGGTGACAGCGTGCCTGTCAAGAGCAGGTGCTACCGTATGTCAGATACCGTTAAGAACCACATCCAGGCTGAGGTCGCCAAGATGTTGGATCTGGGTGTAATTGAACCCTCAACCAGTCCCTGGTCCAGTCCAGTGGTCCTTGTCCCCAAGGCAAGTTCCCAGGCGGGTACCAAAGATTGGAGGTTCTGCGTGGACTACCGAGGAGTCAATGCCGTCACCAAAACTGACGCGCACCCATTGCCCAGGGCTGATGAGCTCGTGGACACCATAGGTGCTGCCAAATTTGTGAGCACCTTTGACCTCACCTCAGGCTATTGGCAAATAGCTCTGACGGACCATGCCAAGGAAAAGACGGCATTCTCCACACCAGAGGGACTCTACCAGTTTAGGGTCATGCCTTTTGGGTTGAAGAATGCCCCTGCCACTTTCCAGAGGTTGGTCAATCATGCGCTCAGTGGGCTGGAGGCCTTTTGTGTGGCCTATCTAGACGACATTGCCGTCTACAGTTCCACCTGGGAAGCGCATTTGACACACCTGGATAAAGTGTTGCAGGCCTTGAAAAGGGCTAACCTCACTATCAAGGCTACCAAGTGCCAGATAGCTCAGGGGAAAGTTACCTATCTTGGTCATGAGGTAGGAGGGGGTCAAATCCAGCCTCTTTCCAGTAAGGTACAGGACGTACAGAACTGGGAGACTCCCACTACTCAAACCCAGGTGAGAGCCTTTTTGGGCCTCACTGGGTATTATCGCAATTTCATGGCGGACTATGGGACCATAGCCGCACCACTGACAGCTCTGACTTCACCCAAACAGCCTAGGAAGGTTAATTGGACTGAAGACTGTCAGAGGGCCTTTGATGGCTTGAAAGAAAGTCTGTGCAGGGCACCCGTGTTGTGTGCACCTGATTACAGCCGACCCTTTATCGTCCAGACGGATGCCTGCGACACCGGAATTGGAGCTGTCTTGTCCCTTTTAGATGACAAAGGGAGAGAACATCCTATCATATTCATCAGTAGACAACTCAAGGGTAGAGAACTTAGGTGGGCTACTGTTGAAAAGGAGTGTTTTAGTATAGTTTGGAGCCTTAGGCGTTTTAGGCCCTACCTTACGGGGTCCACCTTCAAGGTCCAAACAGATCATAAGCCCCTGAAATGGCTTATGCAGATGAAGGGTGAAAATCCGAAACTGCTCAGGTGGTCCATTAGCCTGCAAGGGCTAGACTTCACCATAGAGCACAGACCAGGGAAGAGTCACGATAATGCAGATGGCCTTTCCAGAAGGTATGTTGACCGTCTGGATGAGGGTGTCTATCCCGTGGGAGATTAGGCACCCTAACCTCAGTCTGGGGGGGGCGACTGTGATGCTGGAAATGCATCGGAGGGACAGGGCCTCCGTATCCTTGTCCTTTTTCTGTGCTTATCGTGTGTTCTGTCGTGTTTTCCGCGCAGAAGTCCATGCGGGACTCCTGGCGGTGCAGCTCTCTCTTTTGGTTTGGTGAACAGACCCATGGGATACCCTTATGGCACCCATGGGTAGGGGTGCAACCCTGTGCCCCTAGTGTATGTTTTTGGGCACCCGTGGGTGGCCCACAGAGCTGGGTATGGGCTGGTGGCAGCTACATGCTGAATTTGACAGGTGCGCTGGGTATCCGCCATTTTGGGGTACCCCGGCCCTGCCATTGGAATCAGTTGATTCCTGATGGGAAACAAGATGGCCCCGGTGGCCTCTTGCTTTCTATCGCCTGATACCTTGTTTTCCCAAAGTCCTGGGAAGCCCTGACTCTGTCCCTTCCCCCTGACTGGCTGTTGGGTGGAAGTTCCGTATATGGTGTTGTTGTGAAGGCCCAGCTAGACTTACTGGAGCCTTCCCGCTGACTGTATGTTGTGGGTACCGCCTGTGGGTGGGACCTGGGTGAATGGGGAGTGTGACCAATATGCACTCCGTGTTGTGGCTGTCTGGTTTCTGCCATGAGAGACAAAGACTGAGACAGCCCTGCCCGAAACTGGACTGAATGCAGTATGTAGAGTTGAATGGCTGAGTACTTGTCTCAATCCACATTCCTTGTTGTGAGTGTCTGAGCGGGAGAAGAGTGGCCTGAATGCCCTGCGTGCCTGATTGGCTGACCGACTGCATGAATGCCCTTCTGTACGATTGGCTGCTGAGTGTGTGCCAGCAGTGTGGATGAGAGACCAAATAGTATATCTGGGGACCTCTCACCACTGGAAATTGTTCAGAAGCTGAAGTCCACTACGACGAGTAACTGGAGTAACTGACGCTTGACCTTGAGGCCCTGCTGGAGGAGAAGGATTGCCGTGGCTCTCCTTCACGATCTAAAGGCTGCTGTGTCTCCAAGGACTGACCCAGAGAGGACCTGGTAAGGCGCCCTCTTCCCGAGCTACGAGGGACCATCGTGCACAGCTGACCTTTGCCAACGCTCCCTGGTAGACAGACCTACGACAGGCTGCCGACCCGATACGGGGACTGCTGAGGAATCCCAAAGCGAAGCACCCGGACTGTTGTCCGCCACTGTCGACGACCGCCGTCGCCGACCGGAGCCGCCATGCTCCCGTTTGCCTAAGAACTTCAACTTGATCAACGGACGCTCTCGTCTGCATCGCCGTGCCGTCTCCTGTGGGAGAAGGCCTGACCGTCGACGCGCCGAGGAGTATCCACCGGTGGGTTTCCCGCCACCCAAAGACCGCAGAGACGCCGACGACTCGACGCCCTTGCTGGGCCACAGTTCTTCTTCATCTCTTTGCGGTCCAGAACTATCGTCACCGAGGTGCCCCGCACGCCTCTTCCTTGCAGGACGCCAACGCTCCGTCGTCGACGAGCACCGCTCGGATCAAAGCCTGCTGCCTCATCGACGTCGTTCTACCCGGTTCACGGTCGGACGTTCGGCGCCCCGTGTCTCCCGCTTGAAAGGGGCGACATTCAAGAAGGGCCGCCGATTCCCCGACACCGAACCCCGAGTCCGCGACGCCCTCGACGATCCGTGGCTCCTGCCTTAAAGGGAGTCACTCCAGAAGGATCGGTCGACGCCTCGCCGACGAACTCTACTCCACCAGGTACATTGGGGGGGTAAAACATTGTAGGAGAGAACGAGACTCTTGAACAATATAGGGACTGGGCTTGTTTTATATATCGTTATTTTACAGGTTGCCCAGGTGGAGGGATCTCCACTCAGAGCTGTGTCCAGTAGCAAGGACCAGTCGTCTGCCTATTGTTTCATCCGTCTGCTTTCTCTCTTCTCTCTATTGCTGGTTTCATTGCTATTGATCCGTGTGGCATTTTCACAGCCTTGTTGAATGCACTCTAATCGAATATTAGTGGTACCACTTTAGAATTGTAGATATTTACCATTGTTGATTTTCCGGAGCACAAAGTGCATTATTGTGATAAGTGTACATAACCTTTGAATATTAATTATATAAAGACTGTGTTTTCAGTAATACAGTGTGTGGACATTCCTTTGTGGGGGCTTGGGGATACACTGTACTTAAGAACCAGCCCGCATCACCTCCTGAGAAGCTAGGCCTTGATTGCTCGTCCAGCGTTACCATATCAGAGAATCTCGGCTGGGGTCCTCTGTGCCTTTCCTCTGCCATATAGAGAGCGGAAGTACAGACCCCCCCACCTCGTCCTGACAACCATCAAAATGCCTGGGCGATACCTGCCCAGCATCAGTTATCAAGGAAGGAGCAAAGGATCAAGCCCTGTTCATCACTGCCCTGATTAACGCATCCTTTGAAAGCTGCTCAGTCCCCAACAACCTCAAAGAGGCCTGGGTTATGACCCGCCTCAAAAAACCTAATCTTGATCCTAACGTACCCACTAATTACAGACCCATAATGACAGTTCCATTCCTCCTAGAAAATACTTGATAGAGGGCCTATCTACAAATACGAAAACACCTGGAGGACAACAACCTATTGGGCCTATGCTAATCCGGTTTCAGACAGAGGCACGGCAATCTGGCCATTCTCCTACTGTTGGACCTTTCAGCAGCATTTAATCTCGTTGATCATCAGATTCTTACTAAGCATTTGACCAGAGCCACATCATTCTCTCCAAACGCAGCCAGTTGTGGATCCAATCTTCTTTAGAATAGAACAACAAGGGTCTTTACAGCTACAGCGTCTGCTGATCCAGTATCGATCAACTGTGGCGAGGACTTGTGTTTTTCACCCACACTGTAGCACATTTTCACAAATCTCCTCTTTGATCATTTCGATAGCCTGGGTGTCACATACACAAATTATGCAGATGACACTCTGTCACGGGGCAGACCTTGAGGCTCACTATTATGGACCCAGTGAAGGGCCAGGGCTAAAGGACAAGCATAAACAAACAAACAAAAAACATAAAAACCAGAATCCACCCTTATAGGAGACTTCTATGACCTATTTGCAGGACAAAGGCTGTGGAAACTACATTACCCAGACTTCCCTGGGCCAAGAACTACTAGGACAAGCCCAAAAGGGGCAGGACTTGTGCGCGCATGCGCACAAGAGAATCCATAGCACGGGGCTTGTGCTTGAACACCCGACATGAGAGGACATGTCCTGGAGAGCTCCGTGAACGGGGAACAGCACAAGGGGCCACGCCCCAGCAACCTTTCTCACAGGCCCCTCACCTGAAGCAGATAAGTCACGCTTGCTTTGGGGGAAATTCGGCAGCACGGGGGACAGCGCGCAATACTGCAACACAGCAACGGAAAGCGAGCAGCTACTTATGGTGACCTGGGGCACGCGTAGGAGGGCACCGCCCATGTTCTTCCATCCCCCTGCTCCATGAATACTAAGTCAGCCCACTTATAGCCAGGCACCAGAACGTCAACCGGGGCAGACCACGTGCATAACCCGCTGGGCAGCACATGAGCGCAAGAGCAGTGCATGTGTTTGCATACTAATTAGCCACGTGGAGAAGCTCGCATCTGTACAGTGCGGTTACGCCGCAACTCGTCACGTGCGACAAGCATCATACATTTGAGCTTGTCAGGAGCAGGATCGCTTAAGGGTCCACGACCCTGCAAATTTAGCAGACACAGTGCGGGGCCACGTGCGGCTTCCTCTACATGTGCCATTTCATTTACAGAATGTAGTCAGCTCATTAACCCATAGTGTTCCGCACTGCATAGGGGCACAGAGAGGGGTGCAATTAACCGTTTGCATGCTAAGCAGTGTTAAGTCCAGTGTGTGAAGTAACACACAGCTTAGTAACTCATGCTCTCTTTACAGCAGTAATACGCTCCAGAAACTGGACCTGAGAGTGCGCAGGCAGGAGTCCAGCACTCACCCTAGAGATAACTCTTTCTCTAAGAACTTGTAATGTTTAATGCAATGTAAATGTTTTCTTGTGTTACCCCATGTTTGTTTGTTTGTTTGTTTATTAATTTGATAATGCGCACCAAGCCCTTGGGCAGCTGGGCGCAGCAGTACAAGAATTCTCAAAGCTTAGTTACATTGCCTGTCACAGGCTTGTGCATACATGTGGATACTATGTGTATTACAGTAAATGAAACAGTACAGACATTTGTCATGCGTGAAAACCAAAGATTACGGTATGAGTACAGTAAGTAACGTAGTATAAAACATTACCATTCATGAAGCATGGAAAGATATTGTTAGTTAGATACAAGACACCGGTCCGGCTTAACATTGCATAAATTAGTGGTTGCCTAAGACTGTAGTTGTGGACAGGCAGGGCTGATGTGTAGGTTGCAGTAGTATTGTCAGGTGCAGTGGTTGTCAGTGTACAGTGGTTAAGGGTCATTAAAGTGAAGCCATTTGAGAGCATTGGTTATGAATCTGACGTAAGGTAAGGGACGTCTAAGGTCTATTGGGAGTGTATTCCATGCTTGCGCATCTTTGAAAGGGAAGCTGGTTCCTCCAGCCGTGGTAAGTTTAAATCTAGGAGTATCGAGCAAGAATTTGTTGGCAGATCTCAAAGGTCGGGTTGTGTATTTCCTGGTGATTTTTTTGGATAGGTAAGGAAGTGCTAGGTTGTTGAGACATTTGGCTGTAATGGATATGGTTTTAAGGAGGATTCTGTCCTTTACTTTTAGCCAGTGGGCCTCTTTTCGGAATGTAGAGATGTACTCTCTGTATGGGATGTTCAACGCCGCTCTTAAGGCGTTGTTTTGTAATCTTTGGAGTTTGTCCATGACATACTTGTTAGCTCCTGAATACATGGCATTGCAATAGTCTAGTCTAGACATGATAAGAGCGTTCGCCATGTGATGCAGCTGGCACTAGAGAGGAAGGGTCTGGCAGCTTGGATTAATTTACAAGTGTACGCTGTTGTAGAGGAGAGAGAGTTAACTTGCTTTTTCAGGGTGAGGGAGGAGTCCAGATAGAATCCTAGAGTTTTTACCTCCGGCATAACCTTAATGACATTGTTGTCAATGTTGAAGGATTTGTAGTTTGAGGTTTTTTTAAGTTGGAATCAGATCTGAGGAGCAGAATCTCAGTTTTATCGTCATTCAGGCATAGGCCGTGGGTCACCATCCATGCCTGAATGAGGGTGTATATCTTATTCACCAAGGCCAGGTCCACTTCATAGTTGCCCGAAAAGGGGTATGACGATCACGGTGTCATCTGCATAATTAGTGTGGGTGACACCCAGTCTGTCCAACTTGTCGTATAGTGGCTTAGTGTCATGTAGGCAGTGATGCCTGTTGGTTGAGAAAGGCAATGTTCCCTTCCCTATCCACCTCCCCTTTTCCAAAACCCTCTTTCCCCACCGGGGTCTTGGAGGCTAGTGTAAGATCCTACTTGCAGACACCCAGACTGCAGAGGGGATGGTTGGTTTGTGCCACTCCTGAGCCTGAAGACTGAAGCCGTGACACACCCAGACCCTCATTATGCTCACTGGCTGCTATGATAAAGACTCAAGAACGTTAAACAACATTTACCTCGAAATCCAGGCCTACATGGCTACACACAGCCTTTGCCCAAACAATGACAAAACTGAGCTTCTGATCATTGTTTGTTTGTTTGTTTGTTTGTTTATTGAATTTCTAATGTGCACCAGACCCAGGGGTAGCAGGGCGCAGCAAAAAGTATATGCGAAGCTTACAAGTTACATAATGAGAATCATAGTGACATAGTAGTAAAAGAACATAAAGGTGGGTGCATTTACAAAGTAGGTACAGAGTTTACAATTGTAGTTTTCGTTATAGAAAAAGGAAAACATATTTACAGGCAGGCAAGTGGCATGATATAAGGAAAACATATTTACATGTAGCGTGAACAGTTACAGATGGGCATGCAGTGGTTATGTAGGCAGTGATGCCTGTTGGTTGAGAAAGGCGATGTAAATCTTTCTAAAAAGAAGGTAGGGTTAGTCGGCTCTTAGCTCGTGGGGTAGAGGGTTCCAGAGTTTAGCCGCCTTCACCGGGAAGCTATTGCCAGCAATCGTAGTGGATTTAAATCTAGGTACCACAAGACAGTTGGTATTGATAGTTCTGGTGGGTCTCGAGGAGGATCTTCTCGACAGTTTGTCAATTAGATAGATAGGGGCCGCATTATGTAATGCTTTGTGAGTTAAGGATGCGATTTTGAGCTGTATCTTGTCTTGTGTGGATAGGCATTTGTACTGACGTCTAATGGAGGTCATATGTACTCTTTTGTTAATGCCTAATGCTGCTCTGAGGGCATTATTTTGTAAGATTTGGAGTATATGGATGTTAGTTTTGTTAGTGCCGCTGTAGAGGGCATTACAGTAATCTAGTCTTGATAAGATTAGAGCTCTAGTCAAAATAACACAGTTGTCGTTTGACAAGAAGGGCTTGCCCGCTCTTATCAATTTGCATGTGTATGATGTAGTGGAGGCCAGGGACTTCACTTGTCTATTGAAGGACATGTTTGCATCCAGATAGAATCCCAGGGTTTTTACTTCCTTATAGACTTTGATTATATTGCAGTCAATGATGAATGAGGAATATGCAGGACCTAGTTTAGTGATACTGGAAGGGGTACCCAGAATTATCAACTCAGTCTTGTCATCATTCAGGCAGAGGCTGTGGGTGGCCATCCATGTCTGAATGATGAGGTAGATTCTATTCACCATCGCCACATCCAGCTCGCCTAAACAGACTTGATGCACAGTACGAGACTTTCAACATTGATGGAAACATCATTAAAGTTGCAAATGAAGTCAAAACTTTAGGCGTCTACTTAGAGTCCACAAGTTAACATTTCAGCCTCAACTACAGTTTACACCAATAAGTTGATCAACGCCTGCAAACCTTACTTGTCCACTGACATCTGCCTTACGCTCGCCAGGGCATTGATTTTATCTAAGCTGGATTATTGCAATAACTTATTCCGAGGGTTTACGGAATGCAATCTGAATAAATTCCAAGTTCTCCAGAGCAATGTTCTTAGATCTGCTTTAAATATCCCATATTCTAATCACATCTCTGCCACGAGACTGGGCGTACACTGGCTCCTAGTGCACAACAGAATCTCGTTGCGCACGTTAGTCATCACACATAAATGCCTGTCTAACACAGCCCCTAAATATTTGGCTGACAAATTCACCAGGAACCAATCGTCTAGACGTACAAGATCCTTCTATTCACACTGCCTCAACATCCCCAAGTTCAAACAGAAAACTGCAGGTGGGTCCAGCTTCCCTGTGCTAGCTGCAAAGTGCTGGAACTCCCTCCCTACAGCCATCAGAGCTGAACCCTCTTTTTGCACCTTTAGATCTAAAGTGAAAGCTTGGCTCTTGCCCGGCCACTTTAAACTGATATCGTCCTGTATCCACCATGTATTTGTGCATAATGATCCGTTGCTGTTGTAGCCTCACTGTATTTATTCCTGATGTTGGTGTGCTGACTAATCTGTAACCCATGTCAACAAACTTTGTTTCAACTGTCTCTATATGCATGTACTTGTAACAATTACCCAAGTTCAAGCGCCCACATACCTCTAGGTTAGGTGCGCTCTACAAATAATAAACTAAACTAAACTAAACAAAGTATTTTGGTCTTAGTTGCCGTCTTCCCCCACGGGTAGGATGGTTTGTAATTTGAATTTCTGTAATTATTGATGAGCTGTGTTTTATGTGATATGTTGTGCTTTGATGCCCTTACAGCCGAATAAAGTTAATATGATGATGACATTTTTTCACTGAGTTGAACAATGTTTTGCTTGCCTTAACATCCCTGCAAATAAAGTATTCTCCTTGAATTTCAAGGGTTTTGCTATTCCATCGATTTGTTTCTACAGATGGCTAAGGGACACGCCTACAGCCATGCCCACTGTATTTTTTGGAAAACTGCTAGACCACATGCCATAGCCTTTGTCTGTGGCTGGTGGGAACGGCAACTCTATATTTTAAAACACTTACAACCCATCGCTCAAAGATGTTTGTCAATCACAAACTGATTTTGACCTGTTTTGACAGTGGTATTGTTATGTATAAAAGATTGCAGGCTTTGAAAACTCACAATGTTTTAGGCAATACATTGTTAGATTACATTATTTGCCAAGGATCACACACTTTGGTTAAGCAGCGTGCTACAAGCCCCTTGGTTTATGGCTGGTCTCTTGGTAACTGTTGTGATGAATTGCACAAACCCAACTATCCTAATGGCTGTGTGGCATGGGGAGAGTCCAAGCCCAAAGACTGGCCTGTTGTGAGCCACTGTATTTTTTGCACATCCTGTGACAGGGACCAAAGTAGGATGACCAGAAGATCCTCATAATACCACTCCAAGCCCATCATCCACTGGCTCAGGTGGCACCTGGCTCCCTGGGTCACAACATTGCTGGACCCAGAACCTGGAAGGGGGCTTGGTTACATGCCCTATGTGCATCTGTTTCTGTTTGTATTGGCATTCTTACAACAAATACAAAGCTCATTAATGAATTGTGGGCAGATCACATTATTCCTATTGGAAATACTTAGTGGTGAAATGATAGATGGTGCCCCCGCCATCCCCCCTCGCCTTACAGGATTAATTTCAGAATTATTGGGAAGCTACATCGTGATGATATTCGTCAGTGAAGTGTTTACCTTTCACCCTCAAATACATAATGCTTCCAAGCGTTCAAAACTAAAATGATATAGGCCTATAGTATATTTGTGTCTTCCGATACAATTAAGATCAAACAATGACCACTATTTTAACAACAAGTAAGGGCACGCAATTTAGGTACACTTTTCAAAATAATGTTTGCCCACAATAAAATGCACTGAAGGCAGATTGTGCCGCATTGGCAGGATGGAGATTTCCTCTTCAAGTGGTCTTCTTTGCAAAGACACCAACCATTTGATTTGCCTTATTGCCAGTAGGTCAGATATGTCTGTAAAGGCCATTTTTGACAGGCTGACATCTTATGGTACACCAAGAAATGAAAATCGGCAGGGGTTTCTCTATTTCTTGTAGACTGATGACCTTTCTAAAGCCTAATACAAAATATGAAGCATTGACGGTGGTGTTAAGGGAATGTTATGTTTAATAACAGTTTAGCAGATAAAGCTGCTCTGTCTGAATTTAACTTTTGTCTAAAAAAATATTTACTCATTTCGAAAATGTTTGCAGGGTAACACACATTGCAATCGAATGCACCAATCAGAAACCATAACTGTATACTTCATATAATCTCCCCAGTACAAATAAAGAATAATAAGTTAACATATACATTTAATATTTTTTTTAATTGCCCTATACATTTGTGTCAATGCATTTTACTTTAAAATTCTACAGATTAAACTTTATTTAAAGTTGTGTTGCGTACAATGTGGAAGAGTTGTGTTATAAACATTACACCTGTCAGTTATAAAATGTCGTTTTCAGTATTGCTGGACTTCAGGTGCATCATCTCTTTTTGTGCAAACAAGAGGATAGTCCTCCTTGCCACACATGCAATATATATATCTTAGTTTGGGAGTCATTGCACTATAGTTAAGGTGAGTACCTAGTTCCATGGGAAACACACAATTGGAATTGCTAATACCTTTTGACTTGAACAATGGATTTGAATGAATTTTGCAAGCATAACATTTGTAACGAACTCCCCCAGACAGGAAACTTAACAAAAGATTTGAATATGTTAATAAGAAAGCAAAGAATAACTGTTGTTGGCATTTCCCCATACTGATAAAGTCCAAATATCTGTGCAGCACACAGCAAAAACAACTGGACAGAATTGGACCAAGTACAAAACAACGTTCTGGGAGGGATCTGGTGTTAATCTGTCCAGTAGTTGTTAAAATGTTTGACGGAGAAGGGGGTGCCTGCATTTCCCAAATTGATATATTTGTCCAAGAATGAATCAGAAGCAGCCATGTTTTATTGCTAATTATTTTTGACTTGGTGGATGGATTTAGGTCATATTTTCAAAACAAAAAAGTTTGTCACGGGCCCCCACAAACTGCATCTTTTGGGAACAATACGTTATAAAATGAAAACGTTAATAAGCAAACAAAACACCACAGTTTCACAATTTTCAGCTCATTTATTTTCCCATAGAGAAACATGCAGTTTTTGAACAGCCATAGCACAAAAACCACTCGGTAGATGTGGACCAAATAAGAAGCAATTTGGACACAATGGGCCTGTTTCATAGAAGTGTTTTATAATGGCACAATCCCATAGGAAAACGTTCCAGGAATCAGGCCCAATGTGTTGACGTAAATATGTTGACTGGTTTGTGGTAAATCTATCCAGTAGATTTTTTTTAAATATTCAACAAAGAATGGGGTGCCCCTTGCTCCTTAAAAACCTTTATGTCGGCTTTGGTGCTTTTTACAGCATAGAGGCTGAGCGAGGCTAATAACGTCTGGCTTGCCAAATGGATTTGTATGATATTATAAGTCATTAATTACCTGACTGTACACAACGGTTTCTAGGTGCGACAAGACAAGAAAGGGGAGACAAAGGGAGGACGAAACAAACAATCTTACTAGGCCTTGTGTCATTCAGAATGTACAAGTGCGAGGGGGAAGGGAGAGGAGAAATGTCAGGGGAAGCAAGGGGGGAGAGTGCAATAGGTAAGCTTAGGTAAGTGCTGCCGGGTTGGCCGACTCAAGTAAGTGCTAGGAGGCAGGGGACTGTAGGTATGCTTGTACTTTTTGCATACACTTGCATAAATGCCTGGCAGTTAAGGTGTTAAGAAAATATAAAAATGCAGCTTTCAGCCTACTTGCATTCATTTTCCCATAGAGAAATGTGCAGTTTTTACACAGTAATGGCATGAAAACAGCATGGCAGCATTGGACCAAATAAGGAACTATTTGGGCACACCAGATTGACTCAATTCCCTTGATTGGTTTGAAGTAAATCCATCCAGTAGTTTTTCAAATATTTGACAGAGAACAGGGTCCCCAGGCACCTTAAAACGTCTATATTGATCTTGGTGCTTTGCAGCAGAAATGCTAACAATATCTGATTTGCTGGATGAATTTGAAGGGTATATTCAGAAAAACCAAACGTTTGTCAAGGGCCCCCGGAACTAGAAATATTGGGAACAATTCATTAACAAATGAAAAATGTATTAAAAAAAAACATAAAAATGCAATATTCAGCCTACGCCGATTCATTTTCCCATATGGAAAAAGTTATGTTTAAGAACAGCTGCAGCACGAAAACCGCAAGGCAGCTTTGGAGCAAATAAGAAACAATTGTGAACAAAGCATTGATTTAATTTCCTTGACTGGTTTGGGGTAAATCCATCCAATAGTTTTTGAAATATTCAACAGAGAAATGCTGGTACCACCTGTTCTTTATAACCTTCATATAAATCGGCCTTGGTGCTTTGCAGCCGAGAGACTCAGAGGTTTTTCAGAAATTGAAATCTGCCTTTTTTGTTTTTGCTTGATGCAAGTGATTACAACATTAGTACTGGAAGAAGCCGTAAATAGAAGAACTCAAAATGCTAACCATAGGAGAAAAGAGATGCCCTCAAACTTTGGAATACACTCCCCCACAGCCTCACATAGTCTAATAATGTTCTCGACATCAATAAGAGACTCAAAACTCTTCTGTTTATTTAGTCACTCCTATGGCAGCACTGATAGTTTTGACAGTTAGATGGCCTGGCTTTATAAGTAATAGCAATAACAATACCAATCAAATCAGGCTAAAGGTAGGGAGTGGGAAATAAGACAGCCTGTGAAGTTGAGGATTTGGGGCGTTGTTGTAGAAATAGACAAAGATAGAACATTTTCTGTTTATCAGAAAAAGAACTTGGGAATCTCACAAGATTATTGCGACATCACTGCAAGACGCGCTCTGGAAACAATGTGCATCACAAAATGCAATGAGTGGGTCTGGGTGTGAGCAGGTTCCCTGCAAACCTGATAACTACATCTACCAGAAGTCATTGCAGCAGAATCAAAACTGAATGACAACACCTGCACTGGCTATGAGCTGCAAGTGAAGACTGCCTCCTTGATGATGTGATAAGCACTGATACCGGTAACAGGAGAACACCTGTGGCTGAGTAGGTGAATTGTGCCAGGAACCATAGTGTGACCCTTCCTTCATGTACTCTATCTCTCTCTCTCTCTCTCTCTTGCTCTCTCTATATATACTCTCGATATATATTTTGGTGGGTGGCTTATAACTTTGCCCCCCCGACAAATCCCCACAAAACTTTGCTAAAACAGTATATGACCCCATCAGACCCATCCTGCAGAGTTTTGAGAGGTTTCGTCAAGGGGGGTGCAAAGTTATGGGGGGTCCCGAAATGTGTGGATTTTCCCATAGACGCAATGGAAAAAATGTTTTGCTCATGCCTACAGCCCAAACCGCTGGACTGATTTTGTGGCAGGAGCTTCAGCCAAAAAGCGTACTTTTGTAAATTTACTGTAAATACATCCAGTAGTTTGTTTTAAAACGACAAAAAGTACCTCCAAAAAATATGTGATATATGGGTTCGGTCTATGGACTCACTTCCCTGTTCAGTTTGTGGATGGGCCTCCGATTGGCCCAGTGGTTGACGTGATGTCTGTGGACATCAGACGCACTCGCCGTTTGGATGTTGGAGAGCGTGAGGTGCATCAGCTGTTTGGGAAACGCCAACCATGTTGCATCGGCGGACAGTTGAAGCAAACCGCAGACAGCTCGATGGGGAAAAAAATCTGGAAAACACATTTTTGGTCATTTGATGATGAAAAGAAGGGATGGGAAGGTGAGAGAGTGGAAACCAGATCATATGGGGCTGTTTTTATAGGTTGGAAAAGGCTGGGCGCTGTGAACGGCCTTCTTTGAGAAGACATTTGGGGTTATTTGATGGCTGGAAGAGGGCACTGAAATGGTACGGAAGTGGAATGAAGGTAATGTAGAGCTGTTTCACAGGGGAAAAAAAAGGTTTGTAAATGATGCCGGGCCCACAGCCAATTTCGGAGTCCGCGGGCATCACTTTGAGTGGGGGTGAGTTTTATTGGTTGACCGTGTATGATATGTACTTGTTATACAGTTACTTGTGTTGTGGTCAGTGGCCAGATTCTGGGGGGCATGGCCATGGGCCATGCCTGCCAGAATACATGCACTGGGTAAAATCACCACAGTAGTAATATGTGTATTGTAATTATAGGTGATGTAATAGAAGTATGGCCAGAATCACCATAGTAGGAATATGTGCAAAGTAATTGTACGTAATGTAGTGGGAGTACAAAGTGTTTGTAATATGGAAGAATTATGTAATTGAATTGTATAGTCTGCTTGTAGTACAATTGTGGATAGTGCTCACAGAATGTGTAGTTCATTAAGATTGCTGTGGCTAGTTAGTGTTGTAGCGTTATGCAGCTGTGTGATAGTTGAAAAGCTATAGTAGTATACTGTTTTAAATATACATTTTCTTTTGTAGACCCTCATAAACAGTACATTTTAAGTAATATGTTTGTTACAACATTAGTGTACTACACACTGCTGTTGTTTTCGCTTTACATAATCATAATCATTGGATCATTGGGAAAATAATCTGTACTGGATTAAAAAAAACATTCTAGTTACTTGAGTGTAAGAGTGATAGCATGTTTGTTTGAAGTATGTTGTAATTGAGGGAATACATGAAATACCTAAATAACTGTTGCCGTACTGTAACTACATTAGAGGTTAGAAGATGTTTTGTCATATAACAAACCAGATAGCATATTTGATTTGAATTGCTTTGAATGAAGGGTGTTTTTTAAGTAGTTGGATACCTGTTGGCGCATTTTAACTAGATTGACTTTACAAAGTGTTCTTGCAGTATTATGAATGTAATTAGATACCTGTTGGTGTATTCTATATTAAGTAGGCATCTGTTAACTTTAATGGTAACCTATGTTTTGGGGTAATAGAGGTATTGTTACATTCAAAAGCCTAAAATCCCTCACTTCTGTTTGTTAACTGTTAAAAGTGGATCCTAAAGGAACCCTTTTTTTCTTTTTTTCTTTTGTATTTTTTTGACGTGTATTCTTAGGAAAGGGATGGAAGAGCAGGGAAGGGTGGTAAGGGGCGCCAAACACCGGGAAGAAGGGGCAGTTGGAGAGAGGAAGATGTTGGGTGGTTCTTAATCAGGTAGGCGACAGTGTTTCTCATGCTCCTTGACCACAGCATCAAATGCACTGCGAAACTGCTTGCCCCCTACAGATCAGTGCTTCACACTACATGCTTAACACTGTGACCCTTGAAAGGTAAGGGTCAACAGTGTTTTGTATGGGCTGCAAAGCCACCGCTGGGATCCTCTGCCCCAAAGGAGTATCCTTTGTGGTGACAGGAGCAGATGAACATGATGGGGTGGAGGAAGTCAACCTGTTCTTACCTGAGAATGGTATAACCTTTCTCAGAGCAGTCCAGTTGGCCGATTTGGTGTGGTGCCTAATGGAAGTTGTCCCGTAGGAATACAAGCCAGGTTTCCTGCTGCTGAGTACAGTACATCAAACCCTGCTTGCTTGCGCCTTTGGGACATTTCGAACGGTGGTCACTCACTCTGAGTACTGGTGACAGGGACTTCCTCCACTTCATCTTCTTCTTCTTCTTGATCCCACTCTGTATCATTGCTCCTGTTCCGCTCTTGAGGCGTTCCAGACGGTTGATGTGGTAGGGGTGCTCGGGAAGAAAAGATGACCATAGTAAATGCCATTGCTGCAGGTTTTCAGAGATTTGCAAAACAGGTGTTCTCCAGATGCTCTCTCCTTGACAGCCATATTGATAATGAGGAAAAGTAATGGGTAGGCCACTTTAGAGGAACTGTTCGTGGACAGTTGTGCTGTTTGTGGACTACCCAGTCGAAAAAACATTGCATTGGAACATTATAAAAAGCTGCCAGATCAACATAGAATGAGTCTGCGAGCTGTGCACGGGTAACGTTTCTGCTAGAAACAACCTAGATTGGCTGGAAAAGCACATTTAAGCTGTCTGTTGCCTCAGAGACTGTCCGTGGACACCACAGTCACGCCGCACAGGTTCGGTCTCATTATTACACCCCTGGATGTCCACAGCCCCGACGTCCATCCCCTGACACCCTCCAAATGGGAAATTTCAGCATACATGCGCCGGGTGTACGTAGACCAGGCAGATGTCGGGGGAATAGTTAAAAGCGTGTCACATGAAAACAGACATGTCCGGACATTGCGCCTGCCTGGGGTAACCTCCATTCGTAGTGCAGGCACCCCCAACAGTCACATGGTCTGCAGAGTAATAATGGGAGTTTTTAGAAAACAAGAGAATACCAAACAACAAAAAACAAAACATTTGTAGTACACAACATATATTTATTTAAGAAAGGTATGGGATATCGGAATGGGAAACATAAATGGGAGGGTTAGACATTTCTGTAGAATAATCATGAGGGGAGGAAGGGACTGAGGTTTCATCATATCATCTTTGATTAAATGTTCCGATTTGCATGGGGGTGATTGTTCGGGACAAGGGGTACAGCTGCAAGTAGGAAAGTGATAAGGAACATTTTTAATCAGGTGGTTTGCGACATATTGTACAAGTTCATTGATGTCTGGAAAACCTGAACACTACGAAAACAGTTCTCTTAAGTGACTTCAATCTGGGACTTAATGACCAGAAAGATAGACGTTCCAAAGCACTGGCCCAAGCCTTACATGAGCTCGGCTTCCTCACACTTACCCATTGCAAAGGGCGCACCCTTGACTGGGTAGTAGACCACAACTGTGATGTAGACGTCAGCTCTAACACCCCCACCCCCTGGTCTGACCATCACCTTATACACTTCCTCATTCCTACCTGCAAGAGATCATTAAAGATAAACATGGTGTGCTAAAAAATAAAAATCAGCCTTGCTAAACAAAATAGAGCTCTTGCAAAAGAAGATCCATGAGCATCACAAAAACCTCTCTAAACATTCATGTTAGCATCCCACCCTGACAGTAAGGTCACTAAAGTCAAAATAAAACCCTTCTCCTTCAGGGAAGTGGCTGAGTCTAAAGTAATAGACATTGTCAACAAAAGCAAGCCGTCCAACTGTAAAGGAGATGCCTGCCCAGCCAAACTAGTAAAAGACTGCAGAAACCCTAGCCCCTTTTCTAAAAACTTTCATCAACGGCTTGTTCAATTCCAATACAGTCCCTGACAGCCTAAAAGAACCATGGGTTCGCCCACTTCTAAAAAACTCACTAGACCCTGAAATAGCCAATAACTACAGACCCATCACTACTCTCCCATTCCTGCTCTAAATCTTGGATAAGGTTGCCTATATGCAAATCCAGCAATTTCTGGAGAAAAACAAGATCTTAGGAAAAAGGCAATTGGGCTGTGGGACAGAATCTACCCAACTAGATCTCAAAATACAACTTGGCAACGACATTATGGACAAATCCACACCGGCACTTCTCCTCCTGCTAGACTTGTTGGCTGCCTTCGATCTCGTCAACCATGATATTCTCGGTAAACCAAAAAAAAAACGCAGCCCACTTCTCCCCACAAGCCACAGCATGGATTGTGTCCTACCTCAATGGTAGACTCATGAGAGTCTTCTCAGACTCTGTGTGTGCCTCTCCAACCACCAAACACTGTGGAGTCCCACAAGGATCATGCACTTCACCCACCCTGTATAACATCTTCGCCCTCCCTCTCTTCAATGACCTGGATCATTGTGACATAGCCTACACAAACTATGCCGATGACACGCAAGTACTGTACTGTAAATGATGAAATAGTAGCATGCTTTTGTCACTATGTACTTTAAGAGAAATTGCAATATTTATGTTATTGTGTTGTGTACAAAGTACATTATTTGTTGACAGTAAAATATGTATTGCATACCATTCGAGATGATATCATTGCTCATTTCATCTCTTGGGAATTTCTCTTCCAACCATTCTAGTGTGATTGCCATTTCTGTAAGAAAAACAAAAGGGCTTCTGTCTTATAACACAGGTTTATGTAATGAAGGCTAATAAAAGATGCATAAATGCAATGAACTTACCATTTAGTGAGAATGTATTGTCCAGTAAACACCTGCTGTTTCTTAATGAGTTGTACTGGGGAGATTATATGAAGTATACAGTTATGGTTTGTGATTGGTGCATTCCATTGCAATGTGTGTTACCTAAAACTAAAAAATATATATTTTTTTTAAACGTGAGTAATTATACAAAAATGTATACTTACATGTTGTAAACATTACTTGTGATTTTATGTACATCTGTTTTTTGATGGTTACTCCCTGTGATTTTAGGTTTTGCAAATGTGGTCCTCTGTCTGCGTACTACTGCGCTGTTCACAAACTCTATAGCTGGCACATTGGGGTGGGGCGCAGTACAATATAAGGGACTTCTAGCAGAGGAAAGGTGCTCTAACAAAAACCCATGAAATTCAGTGAAAAAACGCTGTTAAAGCGACGTTATGGATAAGTTAAACCAATAAAAACCTATGCAATTCAGTGAAAACACTTTGTTAAAGGGATGTTATGGTTACAAGTAAAAATGAAAAACCTCAGAAATTCACCAGATATGGTAAGCTAAGCAACCATAACTCACACCACCTCCATGCACTGCTAAGACTAACACCCAGGACATCAACAATGACATCACAAATGTCATTGATGACATCACTGATGGCATCACATATCTGGACCACTTGTTTTTGTTCACTGACATATGTAGGCCAAGTGGTTTTGTTCACTGACAGTCAGAATATTAAAATTCAGAAGGTCCAATATATCTATATGTTAACCTTGTATGTGTTTAAAATACTTTCCTTAGGGTTTGGTCTCACCGCATGGTTCACATACATGGGGCAATAAGCAGCCATCATACACACAATTCATTTGTGTACATGAAGAATTTAATGTTATTAACATTTTCTGGTTTTGCTGTTTCTTTCTTCCTTACTTTAGTTTCCCTGAATGTGCGTCTGATGTGTATGCATTGTGGTTCTTCATATGCATTGTTTGTAGTAGTACAAATGTGTAATAAGTCTTGAATTGTTCCCTGGTTATTACATATTTAACATTGCTGAAATCTCCAACAAGGTAGCATGCATTATTTTACTATCCTAAATTACAAGATTATAAATATTATACATCTATGGTGCATGCTGCAGTCATTGCCTATGTTTATGTATGATAAGGTTCCTGTATTAACAACAACACTCCAATATGATGTTTTGTTTAGATGAGTACATTCTTTAATAGATTAACTATTTCATGATAGGTCTCCTGATCACCCCTGACATCCTGTTACCAACATTATAAACACAACCACTTGTAGGGACTTTATAACAAAATAAATTTCATATGTGTTGTCATCAATGATGTCATCAATGACATTTGTGTTGCCATCTTGGATGTCCTGGGTGTTAGTCTTAGCGGTGCACAGAGGTGGTATTAGGCAATAATTGATGTAGTAACCGTGTGGGAGACTACACAACCCTTGTCCTCTTGGTATTAGGCAACCCACCTATTGGTGTAGGCCTGTACTTCATACATTGGCAGTGTGACTGAGCAGCCAGGCTTATCTCTAAGAGGGGTAAATGTGAGCTGTAGAGCTGTAACAATGAAATTCACCAACACAAGTATCCAAGTAACATTTACACTCAAGGTGTGTGATTGAAATAATGATTCATTTATTTGTTTAACTTTCGTTTTTTAAAGAAGCATTTTTTAAATAGGACAATATATGCAGCAATCAAATACATTTCAAAATAACTTTCCAGGATCATCGCAAAGCCACCAGATACTCTTTAGAGATGTTTTTTACACACTTCCTACACCTTGAGGTGACTTCACTAACTAGGACAATAATTGCAGTTACATATCACTGGTACATTTTGTAAATTCTGGAGTTCGCAGAAAGGAAAGGTTAGAGGAAGGAAAATGGTTGAAAAGTTTCTCAGAGCATGTGAGCACTTGAAATCGTTCAATGAAGTCTAGATAAAAACTTTTCCCAGCAATATTAGTTAAAAACCAATGTATCACCTATGAGGGACAGTAAGAATCAAAGTCAAATAGAATAGAAGAGTCTGCAGGGAGCCAGGACAGCCAAAGTCAATTGGAGCAAAGTCATTGGAGCTGAAGCACTTCTTAGATAGTAGAATTCATGCACAAAGTTAGAGAGTTTATTAAAGAAAAATCACTGTATGGTCAAAAACTGTTACACTGTGAGAGTTAGAGCTGAAATCAACTCTAGAAAAGTAGCTACTGTAAGTCTCAACTGAGAAGAGCAAGCTACAGACAATGAGGTAAGTACCCCAAGTCGTAACAATACCTTTGGTTAGAAGAAGAGTGGTCCAGCTGGCTCCTGTCTGATTCCAGTGATGCAGATACTGTGTTCCTGAACCTTAGTTGTGGGCACAAGAGGGAGGTCGTCTGGCGACTCCTGTGGCAGTAATTCGATGGTAGGAGCAGTTACAAGCTCTTTTCAGATCAGCAACACTTTGCGGTTTCAGCGCTCAGTAAACAGCACCACCGTGGATCTTGGATACCAGTTAGGCTTCCTTCACTCTTTTAGTACTGCACTCTGGTGAGGTCACTCCTGGAGCTTCTGGCCGGGTCACAGACATTGAACTCAACTACGGACCACTGGCACTCGGTTCCTACAGCAGCAAAGAAGTACAGCCAGTGTGGGAGGATGGTTCAGCAGAGTTCATCACAGGGTTAGTTGGTCCCACTAACCCAAGGGAAGAAATCATCTCTTCCAGAGCTTCTCTTGTCGATCAGAAAAAGGAGTTTCAGCACATCAGCAGGGCTTCACCGGGCAGTTCAATGGTCCAGGAGGATGCAGCAAGCTTTGTTCACAATTTCTTTGTCAGGATGTTCTTCCCAGTGGTTGACTGTGCCTTCAGTCCCAAATCCCTTGCCTTTTAAGCAGCTTTCTCCGATTCATGCACAGCCTAGCTGTCACTCAAGCAGCCAACCAGCCAATCAGGATTGGGTGCATTCAGTCATACCTAAAGAGAAAGGACAGGAGAGTTTCGGGAACATCCCTTACTTCCTGCCCTTCCAGACAAACTGGAGCCAGAGACGGGGTTCAGTACTGAAGCACAGACAAAGGCAGAATGAACAATGTGCTCAAACCTGGTTTGGCGTGCAGAGTAAAACCTCACAAACAGAAAATGGTGAAAAAAGAAAACCGGGCCCATTTTGAAAAAATGGTCACCAGTGGCTGCTATACTGCAGCTGAGGATTCAGCCTGTGGTAGAAAAGCACAATGGTAGGACAATTACACCACTGCCACCAGCCATTTAAAGTAGTGAGGGTAACATAACAAATGTTACATGAGTAGGTAGGAAAAGGGGCTACTAACTAACTCCCCAGCACACCACATAAGATGGTGTGTGCTGGACCTGCAAAGAGACATGGTAAGTAATGTCAATTTCACCTTACTATTCTTGGGAACAGTAGTTCACTCAAGAAAAGGTATTTAAATCTTATGAGAAATCTAAAGGAATTTTCTGTGACACTGCACTGAAGGTGCTGTGTGTACCCCTACAAACAGTAGATGCATGTGGAGTTTTTTAGACTCCAACAACGAAGGAAACATGAAATCCAAATCAGGTCAAAACACATGAGAGAGTGAGAAAAAGGGCTGACTCACTCCAAGGTTAAAATTACAAAGTCCTAAAGTCCAGCAAAGGAGCTGGGAGTCTCTAAGGTTTAAGGGAATTAGCACATACATGAGAAATCTCCCTAACAGGTGGTGCGAGTTATGGTTGCCTAGCTTACCATAACATTTAATTTCTGAGGTTGTTCGGTTTTACTTATAACCATAACGTCCCTTAGGTTTTATCACTGAATTTCATAGGTTTTGGTTAGTGCTACATAACCATAATGTCCCAAAGGACAGACATTCCTAATTCTCCCATTTATGTTTGCCATTCCGTTACCCATCACTTTCATAAATAAATGTACACATGTATTTTTATACTATAGATGTGTTGATTGATATGTCTTTTTTTTAAACCCCAATTGTGAGTCTGCAGACACCACAACTGTTCGGGGTGTCCACACTCAAAATGGAGGGGCCCCCAGGCACACGCAATGTCTGGATATGTCCGGTTTAACATGACGCACCTTTAATCAGGCCGCAGACACCGCACCTGTTCTACGGACAACCAAATGCATGCGCCCTGTGATTCCTGCCCAATGGGTGTCCATGGACAGTCTCTTTGCGAATGTAGTCCATACTCTGCGGACAGTTTAAAAGTGCATTTTCCACCACTCTAAAGTATTTCAAGGTGAATCCTTACCCTCCCACAGCTCCCAGACCCATTCCTGGTTGATCTGGCAACTTTTTACAATTTTTCAAGGCCTATTTGCTATTTGAATATCCACTGACAGCACGACTGTCCATGGACGGTTCCTCAGAAGGGACCCACCCATTACTCATTCTCGATCTTGCTATCCAGGAAAGAGCAACTATTTTGCAGATATATTTTGCAGAACTGCTTGGAGACAATCTATCATGGCAAGCGCTTCTTCCCAGCCACCCGCACCACCGCCTCAACAATCTGAAGGGCCTTCACAAGGGAACAGGCGCAGTGATACAGGTGATGAGGACCATGAGGAAGATAAGGATGAGGGGGAGTAAGTCCCTATTTCCAGCACCCAAAGTGAGTCCTGAGTGTGGTGGTTTTTCACCACCGTTGGAAATGTGCCAAAGGCTTTTACAGCCAAGGTTCGATGCACTGAGTGCAAAGTTGTTGTGGAAAACCAGGGCTGTAATCATACAGCACCACCTCCATGCAGTGCCACACCAAGTATAATCACCTTGGTGCTCTGAGGAAGGTGGTCCTTTTTTCAGGGAAAAGTAGGTTGATGCCCTTAACCCCATCTTCTTTAATTGCTAATGTTTCCACAAAGGATATACCTTTGGCGGCAGAGGACTCCAGCGACAGACTCGTAGGCTATACAGAATGCTGTTGACACTTACATTTCAAGGGTCACAGTGCTATATTTGTACTGTGAAGCTCTGGTCTGTAGTAGGTACCAGTTTCGGAGTGCTTTTGAAGCTGCGGTCAAGCAGCACGAGAAACCCTGAACACAGTTAAAAAATAGAAGTGATAAAAAAAGTCACAGATCCCTTTTCAGCATGCATAGTCCGCGGACAGACCGGTAGTCTGTGGGCACCTAAAAGATTCCAAGCCTACATTTTAGGAACTGGTTGCAAAAGCACCTTCCACAACATCACATTGTTAGCAACACACCATTCCGCTATATGGAATCTTGTGCATTGACTATACTATGCAAAAAGTCCTGCTATAGAACTACAACATTTAAATAACATTCTTCTACATGGAACAGCCAAAGTACTGCTTCATGAAGTAGAGCACATCCAAAGTAAATAATTTGGAAATTAAGTTGACTTAGAAAATTAAGTAACTTCAGAAGGAAATTACCAAAAAACTCCCAAACACTGACCTCCTAAGAAACATATACAAAAAAGAAATAGCTAAATCTCAAAACAAATCTGCTGAAATAGCAAACCCAGTGTGAGTCTGTTGTCGCAGAACTTTTTATAAAAAGAGCACAAAAATATTAGGTATAGCCCACAAAATACAGGACAATGAAGAATCCCAATGGTTCCAAGTAGCGTTATATCTAACAGCAGAAACGAAATACAACATAACTAAATACTCAATAGTTTTCATGTACTGTAACACAAAGCTTGACAATAACCAAAAACCATCACGTGTGATCACTAATAACTTAGAAATATTCCCATTTCCAAAAGCTCTCCAACAGCTTAACATGTATGAGAACATTATAATCCAAACAGTACACCCATTTTAAGCTATAATACACCTTCAATCAAAATCAGCCAAATTACCTCCATCCTAGATACTAAATGGCATCCATGGCAACAAATATGTTTGCCATTAGATCTCACAGAAAATGTAGAAACTCTAGGACTACCGTGACCAATAGATCAATATTTGATTGTACTAGTTAATGGTGTATAAAAAAAAAGACAATTAAAAGTGGCAACTACTAGTCGACAAGCCCTACACTATCTAAAAGAAAACAATGAATACTACAAAGATATAAACAAAGAGGAAAACTTAAGAGAAACTACACAAATAATTAATGATTCACAAGGAACTGCCCATTTTGAACATGTAGATTCTGTTGCTGCAGCCAACCTTTACGACCAAGATACAATTCACCCATTACACTCCAAAGACACCATTGAAGATGCATCAGAAGCATATCAAATGCATCAAGCCAGAGGATCCCCAATGAGCATATGTGCAAAGTGTAGACACATGTTCTTTTGATGAATGGTCCATACAAATTAGTGCATCAAAATATTGCTCTTTATGAATGTATTTGGAAGACCCCAATTCAGACAAAATGTAGAATAAATTGTTCACCTCCTGTTTGAAAGTAAACTAGCAACTCTATGTTACGGAGTTGCACACACATTAAAAACAGGCTCTAATTTTTTTAAACATTTCTGCTAGCCGACTGCTTCAAAAGATAAAAGAAAAAAATTAAGTTGTGGAGTCAACTATCTCAAATCTCTTGTCAAACATCCGTGGTACAAAAGAATACTGATTTCGATGTCACGCTGATGTATGTTGTACGCTAAAGAACCTAGGCCCACCCACATGCTTTGTTACCTTAAGTTGTGCAGAGTAAGCATGTGATGACTTGCACTACTTCTTACGCACTGCAAACCAAAATATTAATAGGGAACACATTTAAAAACACCAGGAGAACTCTGTTCTCCTGACCCTATCAATATATCAAAGTACTTTCACCATTGCTTCATTACCATGCTGCACTTTATCTGAAATACAAATTCCCCTTCGCTTGGAGAAGAGCAACACTTCTTTTTGAGAAAAGAATATCAATCCAGAGGAGCGCCACACATCCACATGCTTTTGTGGATAAATGATGTTCCAGCATTTAGCCATGACAGTGACGTCACTGTTTTAGAGTTAATTGAAAATTATATTTACTGCAAAATCCCTTCAGAAACCACAGATAGTGACCTATGTACACAAATCTTATGCTTCCAAAAATGTACGTGCAGCAAATACCCAACGTACATATAAAAACAAAGATAATTTCTATACCAAATGTCGCTTTGGCTTCCCAATACCATGCAAAAAAGGACAAGTAAATAGCTTCATGTCTTCTTTTAGACACATTCTTGTGGAATACAAACACAGACATACAATACAATACAGTGCAGACAATTCCACTTCAGTTGCAAGATATGTCACTGCCTATCTCACCAACAATGAGAAAACAGATCAAAAGACCTCTGGGATAACATATCATCTGACAAAACACTATTACAAAAAGTGTACAGCATTGGTATAAAAAGCCCTGATTTGAAAAAGATGATTTAGTCATCGAAACACGTGTAATCACAAAGGGCACCAGAATATCTCATAATAAACCACAAGATGTGGGGTTTCTGAACATTGTAAAGGGAGTCATTTGTCATCCTTTTCAGTTATCTGTGGGCGCTTGGGAACAAGCTAATGTAACACCCCAACGAGTTTCATTTTTCAAAACGGAGGAGAGGAAACAAGTACTCCGTTGTTACTTTTCCGTGCGACCATGAAAAGTCATACCAGCAATATAACCAAGGGCGCTGAGGTCCAGCAACAGGATAACCCCACTGAAAGTATTCCTCGAAAGATATACTGTTAGTCACATTGGGGACTAAGGACCTTGCTGACCCAACAACAACAAAAACTTTTGAAAAGACAAAATGGCTGACTATTTAGAAAATAGGGAAGAAGATGCTGAGAATTTGTTTGGACACCAAAAGGAAGTACCGCACATGCGTTCGCATCAAATCAGCCAAAACCAAGAGAATATCTATGCTACAAATTTGTCAAATTAGAAAGAGCATCTAAACAAGAAATAGATACATACTGGGAAATCAAATCTCGGAAGAACTATATTTCAAAAAAACAGATACTGAGAGGTTTAAGAATCCTAATATTTCCAGACTTTACGAAGGAAGAAGATAAAGATCTAGCTGATTCATGGGTGCAAAACCTGAACCAAAGAGTTCTTATACTATGCTTGAACTTTTAATAGAACATGCCTCAAGGGAACATAAACGGATAACAGAACAAATTGTATTGATCAAGAAAGAGATTGAAGAAGCAAAGGCGTAGGAAGTAACGAAGGAAAGGAACTATCAAAACATTTTTGAGGTGCTGAAAGAATATCAAGATGAGATAAAACTAAGAAAAATGAGGAAATACTTTAGAGATAATAGAGATTATGAAGATGACAAAGTATACACCTTTCAAGACAAATATAAACAACTTACAAAACCAAGATCACAAGAAAGTACCCCAAACACCTCACCAGGCAGCTCAGATGTGGAGTCAGAAGACCAAGAAAAAGAGTCTGAAGATATAAATAACAAAACATCTGGAGTAGATGAATTTTTTAAACCAAATTAAAAGGTATAAGAAGGGGAACAAACTAAACTATCAGAAGCAAGTTCATTTTTTAGTACCACAGCAAACAACACAACAACCACCGCCTACAGGAGGAGGGGGAAACGTGGGAGCAGAAGACACAGGAAATCCAGATGCCCTAGAGGATTTCAGGTGGCTCACGAGAGCAGGGGTAAGGGAAGCCGCAAAACAGAACAAATAAATGACCTAGTGACCTAGTGCTAAATGACCTAGTGCTAAATATATCTAATCACCACTTAAAACCAGAGGAGATCTCACTACTAAACAAAGGATTTACATTTGCACCATCTACGAACTTTGAAGATGCAACAGCGCATATAGATTTATTCAAGATTTATTCAAGTTTGTAAGGAAGCTCAAACTGAAAAAATATTTTGACACACAAATCTCAACACATCGCACTAAGGAACCACCAGCGGCAACAAGTACCCTCACCATTGAAGATTTAACAAACACACATCTATTAAGATCTCTACAAGAAACAGATGAAAGACAGATTCATGAGACCCTTCAAGAACTCCATATAAAACAAACTGGTCTCATAGACAAAGAGATGAAACCTAAATCGAAATTTACTCCACAACTAACGCCGGACAACCTAGTGGATACTTTTTATAAAGCGGTTACTAAAGACCTGAATGACTATACGGATACTAAGTTCAAAACCAATAAGGAATACAAACGATCATATGACAATCTGACACCAATGGAAAGAAAAGCTTTAAATGATTTTTAAAAAGATAACAATCTAGTCATAAAAGGAGCAGACAAAGGTGGAAAAATAGTAGTGATGGAATGGGAAGGCTACTTAGAAATGGCAATGAACCACCTAAATACACCGCTTTGCTACACTAAACTTGAATCTAACCCCAAATTGGAGATCCAATTAGAATTAAAGGATGCTATTAAGACTTGTCATAGACAAGGACTTATAATGGACGAGGACAGCCACTTCTTGGATATCAAACAACCGACTTTACCAACAATATACTTTGTACCTAAGATTCATGAGAGGGGAGACCAATAGTAAGCGGAATTGGCTGGGCGACTATGAACATGGCACAATACATTGATGATATTTTAAGACCTTTGGCAACCCAAACTAAATCATATTTAAGAGACACAACATCGGCAATCAACAAACTATCCACAATAAAATGGCAAGAGGGCTACCTATTAGCTACGTGGGGCGTAAGATCCCTTTACACCTCTATTAGACACGATACTGCTATAGAAACTATAGACTATATTTTTTCAAAAGAAACAGCTTCACATTTTCAATAAATAAGTATGCTAAAAGCAATGTTACTACTTAGCTTACAAAACAATGAATTTGTATTTAATGGAAATTTCTTTAGACAAACCCGAGGGGTAGCGATGGGGATTAAGTATGCCCCAGCGCTTACCAACCTAACAAGGGCTATGTATGAAGACAAACACATTTACACAGATGAATCTTATGTATCCAATGTGATATTATGGACACGTTACATAGACAATGTTTTATTGATTTGGAGAGAGGAAGCAGAAGAACTAGAGAATTTCAGCAAAAGAGCTAATGCCAATGAGATGGGGATTGAATGTACTGGCATTGCAAGTGGAAAAGAAATTGATTTCTTAGACTTGAACATTTATGTTTCAGACAACTCAGTTAAAACAAAAACCTTTAGGAAAAGCACAGAGGCCAACTCAACTCTATATGCTACCAGCTGCCATCACAAAGCAGTAATCAGAAACATACCAAAGGGAGAATTCATCAGAGCCCACAGGAATTGTACTGAACAAACAACCTTTAAAGTAGAATGCAAATTACTAACGCAAAGATTTAAAAGGAGGGGATATGGCAAAAAAACGATAGCGAAAGCACAAGAGAAAGCTATGAAATTAGACAGAGAAAGTACCTTAGCCACTAACACAAAACTGGTTAAAGAAGAAAAAATAAGCTTCATTACTACCTACTGTGCTGAGAACATTGTTTTGAGGAAAATTCTAAAGAAAAATTGGTACTTCATTTGGATCCGAATGTGAAGAAATAAATTGATGACAACCCAACTATAATTTACAAACGGGCAAGAATGATTAAAAACTTTCTGAGTCCTTCACTTCTTCCAGAGTTGAAAAAGGACAATATAATTACATGGCGTCCAGCACTTCCTAAAGGCTTCTATAAGTGTGGCACCTGCACAATGTGCAAGTATGAATTGGACAATTCAGCAACCTTCAAGGACAAATATGGTGTTACACAACGAATTGAAGATTATATAAATTGCAAGACGAAATATGTGGTGTATGCCATCATTTGCCAATGTGGAGAGATATATATTGGTAGTACCATTAGGGAACTTAGAATTAGAATACGGGAACACCTATCAACCATTGGAAGTCAAGCAACAAACCTACCACTAGCCCAACACTGGCAGAAGAAACATCAGATGGACGATAAAAAAAGTGCTGAGATTTGTTGGCTTGAAAAAAGTAACCTTAGGCCCAAGAGGCGGGGACCAAGAACTAAAACTCAGGCAACAAGAAGCTGAACTAATTTTCAAATTTCGAGCTGTAGTGAAAGGCCTCAACACAGACAATGAGATGGCCTCCTTTTTATGAATAATGTGTGTTTTTACGCACTGAGATGAACATTGGCTGAAAATGTAATTGTTGAACTTGTGGATTGAGAACAAGCATGTTTTAATAATTAGAAAATGAGCAAATGTATAAATTGCTTTGTTTTAACCATGAATACAGATTTAGAGTATATATTTATCCATTTGTATTGAATAACAAAGAACTACCTTTAACTGGAACAGATATAGTAAGGGATATACGGTATCAGGGAAGCCATACGTGCTATAAGACAACTTTTCGCACATTGACAGAAAAGTGTTGACATAAAATCCATTCATAACATATCGCAGGGACTAGAACTGACATACTGTATTAAACAAGACCGTCATTTTGAGCAGCCCAGGAACATGGCCGCGGTACCAGTAATTGAGAAAGGACTATAGATTATGCGGTATCAACTAGCATTAGTAATC
Organism: Ambystoma mexicanum; assembly: GCF_040938575.1. NCBI lineage: Eukaryota > Metazoa > Chordata > Amphibia > Caudata > Ambystomatidae > Ambystoma > Ambystoma mexicanum. Next base: position 808,055,590 of record NC_090928.1, on the reverse strand, counting down.
TATTAAAATAAAAAATAAAAGTAACAGGCAACTATCTAGTTAATATTTTTTGAATAAATAATACGGGGTGAAGTCTTTATGATATTTAAGAGTTTTAGAAAACTGTTACGATTTTCCAATTTCGAGTATCATGAGATAGCCAAAGGCTGAATTAGTAACTGTACACTGTACATCGGATCACTCTTTGCAACTAAAGAGGTTAATTCAGGATTGGAACTATGGGTAAATATGTGAACTCAGTGAGTTTTCCCATTCCAATATGGCCGCGGGCAACTACGTTGAAACGAGACTGGGTTACCAGGCAACCACAGCGTAGCATACAATAGTCTGGCGGGGACGCTGTAAACACAAGGACAGTTTGGCACGGACGCAGTGAAGGAAAGGTAAGCCCGCTCACGGGGGGCTAGAAAGACGAAGGGGATGGTTTATCTCGCACATGCGGGAACACATGGAACATTTCTGAACAATTACTAAAGTGTGTGCTTAAAACACAAGAGAACCGAAGCCTGTAAATCTAACGCTCTCTATTTGCTGCGCTTACCGTTAAGGCCAGTCAACAACAACAAATGAAAAAATGCTCATAGAACACTTTTTCAACCATTTTAGGATTTCTACTCTTTCTTTATGGGAACTATGAGAATTAAGAAACATGAGCCAGCACAAATTTGTTTAATGTAAACACACGGGTGATATACATGTCAATACCAGATGGGATACGATTATCATGAAAACCTAAAAGATATTTAACAGGACGAACATTCTTCCCAATAACAATTCCTTTTGTTTCTTGTTTATGGATCTGGAATTTAACCCATTAAATTATTCACAAGACATTAAGAATACTAGTGGGAAACAGTGCAACTAGGTAAGGATGGGTGCGCAGTACCTGATACCATAATAATTAAAAGTAAATCAAGAATAATAACGAAAAAAATAAAAAATACTAATCAAGAAGCACATGGACTATTACATAAATACCTGTCCATTCACCATTGAAAAGTATTAGTGAAATTTAACCTTATGGTATTTTGTGGTTTAATTTACCATTTTCTCTTTTTTCTCATCTAATTGTTTTTCTTCAATCCTTAACACTCCTACCCTTCATCCCTCCCTAAAATTGCCATTCTTTAATTTTATTTTATCTTACTTAATTTGTGTATTTTTGATTTCAAAAATTGTTGACTTGAATGTTCTTACTTGATAAATCAATGACTCTCATATGATGTTAATATGGGAATATCATGGTATGTGCTTAACATGTGTAAATTATAAAATTAAAAATGTCTATGTAATACTGATAGCCCTGATTTGAAAAAGATGATTTAGTCATCGAAACACGTGTAATCACAAAGGGCACCAGAATATCTCATAATAAACCACAAGATGGGGAGTTTCTGAACACTGTAAAGGGAGTCATTTGTCACCCTTTTCAGTTATCTGTGGGTGCTTGGGAACAAGCTAATGTAACACCCCAAAGAGTTTCATTTTTCAAAACTGAGGAGAGGAACCAAGTACTCCGTTGTTACTTTTCCATGCGACCCTGAAAAGTCATACCAGCAATATAACCAATGGTGCTGAGGTCCAGCAACAGGATAACCCCACCGAAAGAGTTCCCCGAAAGATATACTATCGGTATAAAAATGCTCTCCCATAGTTAATGCAGTTGCTACAAAGCTGCAGACCATGTAACAGGTACAGTTTTACATGGAAAATCTGACCACATTGTCTGGGTAAACCATGGTCCAGCTTCATCCTGAAAAAGAGTACTAAAAACCAATCAAGAGATAAAAACTATAGCCACAAATCATTCAAACAACCAGGACATTTTAAACAACAATTTAATTGACACATACCACCCAACCAGAAATATTGCTTTGGAAAACATGTGCTTGTATGACATAGCCCAAAACTACTTCTACAAAAACAATGTCACACCAGATGATACAACTAGCAAATATTCAGCCTGAACTTGTGAAGTAAGCCTACTAAAACTCACCAAACCCAGCCTAATTAATAATATAAAGTGATCATTTAAATCTCCACAACATAGAGCAATGTATTACATGGCCCTAGTACAACGTTTTAAACCCTTGAAAAAAAGAATTATTAAGTGACTATGTCTCATTTGAAACTGCATTCAAAACAAATGAAAGCAGTATAACAAATGGCAATTTCAAATATTACAAAGAAATGTTGGACAATGAGCACCAACAAGAGGAAGACATTGAAGCACAACTAGATAAAGACACTCCCGAGGGCAGTCAACCTTCCCTTATGGGAAGCCAAGAATCACTTGGAGAACCACTCATTCTAAATGCAGCCATGAGTGAGATATAAAATATATGTTCAATATAAACAATCTGAAGAAGATTTGTAAGTGCTCAAATCACAGCTAAATGATAAACCACTCCAACATTTATCTGTAAGTCACTAAAGGTATTGAACATGGTTTTAAACATGAAAATAAAACATATAGATTTAAATATTATACATCTCTGCTCCTGTATATAAGTGGTGAAGCTGATTCTGGTAAAACATTCTTAATTAAAATAATCAGCACATTTCTAGAAACATTAACAAACAACCTTTCGGGTTTTGTAACAGCCCCCGCAGGTTTAGCTGCCTATAACATCAGAGGTCTAACATTACACTGACTAATCCTCCTTCCAGGGGAACACCAAAATACATTAAAATACGATAAAATATCAGAGAAGGTTGCTACTGAAGAATGTAGAATTCTGAAACAAATGAAAATGCTACTACTAGATGAGGTAAGCATGGTTTCCAACCCCATCCAATCTTTAATTACATATCAATATGCAAGAAGTCCTAAAACCTGACTACAAAGAACTTTTCTTCAGAGACCTACTACAGTTAACACCAATGAAAGGTCAACCTATTTTCAAAACATTAGGACACAAACAATTCCAAAACACCCTTAACAGCATTGGAAATGTACATCTCTGACAACATTTTCAGTGAAGAGAACTAACTCAAAACATGCTTTAGTCAGCAGACCTCACCTATTCTAACATTTTAAAAAGCATTAGAACTGGAAATCCATCTTGAAAACGAGACTAATGGACATAAAATATTCTGCTATTACGCTCCTGCCATCAATTTGGTGAAAATCCATCCAGTGGTTTGTTTGGGCTGTAGGCGTGAGCTATTTTTTTTGTCCATTGCCTTTATGAGGAAAACCTCACATCGATCTGTGTTCTCATCATTGTGGTCATGGGCTGAGTGTCAGGGGAACAAAGTTAAGGTGGCTTTAGCTGAATTTACAGGGTTTTGTTGTATTAAGTTCTCACCTTAATGTCCCTGCAACTAAAGTTATTTATTGAATTTCAAATGTTTTTTTACCCGTGCAATATGGGGTCAGTGTGTCACACATCAAATGATTTCTAGGTTCACAAAGTGATGTGTTCTGTGATGTCATCATTGTGGTCATAGGCTGAAAAACAGGGGGCATGAAGCTAAGGTGGCTTTAGCTGAATTTCAGGGTTTTTGTTGCGTTAAGTTCTCTTAATGTCACTGCAATTTACGTTTTTTCCTTGAATTTAAAAAGTTTTGTTACAATGTATTTCTCACCTTAACACCCCTGCAACTAAAGTTGTTTCCTCAAATTGCAAGGGTTTTGTTATTCCATATATTTTTAGAATGCTTCCAGACCACTAGCATGGTCTTCATCCATGGTCAGTGGGCACAGCCACTGTCCTTTTTCAAATGCTACCAGACCACTAGCCATGGCCTTCGGCTATGGCTGGTGGGCACAGCCGAACATTACCAAACCACTAGCCATGGCTCAAAGACATTGATCAATGACAAACCTATTTTGTCCAGTTTTGACAGAGGTATTGTTATGTATAAAAGATTGCAGGCTTTGAGAACTCACAATGCACAGTGAGAGTACATTTTTGCAATGGACCACACACTTTGGTTTAGCAGCAAGCTCCAAACCCCTTGTTTTATGTGTGGTCTCTTGGTGACTGTTGTGATACATTGCACAACCCCAACTAACCACATTTAAGCAGCACAACATATGCCCAGGACCATAGCGAAAATCAAAAGCTGGTACCCATGAATATACGCAAAGTAAATGAGCATTTATCTTAAAGTGAAATATACAAATATAGTTCATTTGACTTTCCCCTTAGAGGAAATGTGCAAGACAAAAAATGTAATGAACACCAGAAAAATAACCTGAGAGAGAAAATGTTCCTATACATATGCAGGCAAAATAATAAAATATGCTCACCTTTTAAACCCAGCAATCTGTCATGAAATATTCCCTGGTAAACATTCCCAAAATGAAATAAATTGCTTGTGATCTTGTGAGTAAGCGTCTGCACTGGAAACATGACAACCTGAGTAAAATCGTGGTAGCCAAAAAAGCTTGACAACCTCAAATTCAGCAACAAAAAAAATAAATGGTCTCTGAGTGCAAATCTTTCAAGGACTGACAGTAGCACGGGTTAAAAAATAATAATGTGGATGCTCTGTCTTATGAGATGTTTAAAACTCGGAAAACACACAGCATTCGGGACTGTGGGCTGTCCACCATCCATGCAGTAACTTGACCGACCCTGCTTAGTGTCAAATAGAGGAAGGATCCAGCCCCCTTAGGCCATGTTTCTCCAAGTGGTCTTCTAAGGTGTACCCATATATTAGGCAACATGGCCTTAGGGGGCTGACCTCTTCTTCTCTTTGAAGCTAAGCAGGGTTTGTCCCGGTTTCTTCCAGGATGGGAAATGCACTGTTGCTGTAAAAATGTCTACTTTTATATTATTTACTAGGAGACTACAAATACCAAAATGCAATTCAGCAAAGGGCAAAAAAAGGTCTCTGAGTGCAAAACTTTCAAGGACTGATGGTAGCACAGTTTAAAAAAATATAGATTTCGGATGCCTCTACGGTCGCCCATCCATGCAGTAACCAGGACTGACCCTGCATAGTTTCAAAGCGGGTCTGACCCTGCTTAGGTTCAGAGCAAGCAAAGGGCCGGCCCATTTCTATAAGTGGTCTTGTAAGTTTGGTTCATTTATTGGGCAACATGGCCTGAGGAGAATGGCCCCTTCCTCACTTTGAAGCTGCGCAAGTCTGTCCTGTTTACTGCATGGATGGTAGAGAAGGATGGTAACTGTGTCACTGGCCCTGGCCAGTGATTTTTCACCCCCAACATCACTATAGCTGTAAAAATATCTTTAAAAAAAGAAAAAAAATGATATCCGCGGGTACTGAACTACACATACCCTGAGCTATCCATAATTATTTATAGCTGTGAATATCAGAAAAAAGGCTGAAGAAATGCTTTTCTGCACCCCCAGGCCTTCATCAAGTGCCCCCTCATCTGTACCAGCTCCCCTCATTCCCCAGATGTCCTCCTCACCTAACCTGCCCTCTCCTTTTCCCCACACAACACACACTGTTTCTGTGATGCAGTTTGCTTTCAGATGTCGGATATTCGAGTCTATAGCCGAGGCTACAGAAAGATTTGTGTTGCAAACTCAGTCCTAGACCCACGCCAACTCCCAAATGTCACTTGATTCCCTCTATCCACGCCCCCCTCTAGCCTGATGGCATTTTCATGTTTTTTGACCTGCAAATAGCGTTTTTCCTGCATTTCATTTTCCCATATCATCGGCCAAATCCATGGTTATCTATCGCATTGAGAGAACAAAAAGATGGTGACTGTTTCATTTCTAAAAACACCCGGTATTGGGTAAATCAATGAGATATAGCTATCTATTTTTGAGAAGGGGCAGCCCCTTCTGCTTCAAATATTTAAAAAACTACTGCACGGAATAACCCCAAACCAGGCATGGATTGTGAGTCAACACTTTGTGCCCAAGTTGTTTTGGACCTGCTTCAAATCCATCCACCGATTTCGGCTGTGCACTTTGGCAAACATTGATCTTGATTGTCAATGGGAAAATGAATGGGAAACAGGACACACTTTTGGCAAAAAATCTTTTTGTCTTCTTAATAACTTGATTTTTAAACAAATCTATATGAAACTTTGCAGTATGGGGGGCGCAATTCCTTAATCACTTTACACATTTCGGTCAAATCTGTTACTCAAATCAAAAGTTATTAACAATAGAATTTTAAGGGATTCCATTGGGAGTTCAACTCACCTTAACTGTAGGGCGGTAACCGGGGCCCTATAGTATATGTATATATACATTCAGTGAAGGGACATTATGGGTAAGTTGCACTCGTAAAAACCTATCAAATTCAGTGAAAAAAACGTTGTTAAAGGGATGTTATGGTTCAGTTGTCCTAAGAAAAACTGATCAAATTAAATGCAAAAACTTTTTCAAAGGGAATTACAGTTACTTGGCATTAATAGCAACCGATCCATGATATGATTCCAAGCAAATCCGAAAACCCCCATAAATGTATGGTAAGCTAAGCAACCATAACTCACGCCACCACCGTGACTGCTACGACTAACACCCATGACATCAAAGATGACATCACAAATGATCTGGCAAATTAACCATAACATCCCTTTGACAAAGTTTTTTCACTGAATTTGATAGATTTTTACCAGGAGATCCTTACTTTGTATAGATATACCATACAACATACTGATCCCCCTGGCCCAATTCTGATGGCTTCAGGGTCCACGGACTATGCAACTGTCCGTGGACCTCGGGTAGCATCCATACTGCCCAAAAGCTCAGGGGGTATCTTACATTGTTGTAACGTACAGCAATGACACTGACCATGTTGAAATAGCAGCATGTAAGTGAATTACAAACAAAAATAAACTAGGTCTACAAACTCTATACTAAATAAACCAACAGTGCAATTTCATAGAATATGCAACATAGTGGAACGCACCAAAAACAAAAATAACATATGCCTCCAGCAGAATTACCTCACTGCTGCTTTATACAGAAACTGCAAACCAACTGTCAACAGCACACCTGCAAAGCACTAACAGCAGAATTGAACAACTCACTGGAAAGTGCACTACATTAATTCCTATAGCAACACACTTTGTTCAGTATGGTACACTAAAGAATAATGTATCTTTTTTTACACAGAAATGGCTAACACCTTGCATTGGCTGGGATGAAATGGGTGAAGACAGTGATACTATTGGTACACAGTGCAGTTTTCAAAGTAATCCAATTAAAACACATTGTTTCACATGTACCTGACACATTTTATTTTCTTTAACATAACATACTGAAAATAACAGCAATGCCCAAGAAACAATACATCATGTAGAACTCCAAGAGCATATGGAAAAACAAAGTGACACTGTGCAAAATCTTCTAGTGCACTTGGAAGAAAAAATGTATCAATGAATGAACACTTTTCTTGTTTTGAAAGTCTTTGTACAAAGACATATCATGGATAATACTAAATATCACTGCCCCACCTGCACCAGTACCCCTTCTTCCTGTCCCCGTCAACCACCCCTACAAATTCCCCATCACCAAAAATGTTACGATGAGACCTCGATCCCTTCATCCCCTAACACCCAACCTTTAGAAAACCCCAATTCCCTGTATATGTCTCAATTTCTGCTCCCCCCTCTCTTTCATAATGGGTTTATTAATGTGTGTAAATCAAGTTATATGTATACTGTTGCTGTATGTGTCTGCGTTTTATTTTTTAAAAGCCCTGTTTGGAGTCCGTGGACAGCACGACTGTCTGGAATGTCTGTAATTAATCAAAATGGAGGTGTCCTACGGACAATTATCCTGTCTGGCCTGTCTGCAATCTAAATGAAACTGTCCGTAGAACACCGATCCTGTCTGCAAAGATGTGATGCACCTTTACTTAGTTCGGGGACCCTTGCCCTGTCCGGCGGACACCAGTGCGCATGCGCATCCCACTTTCGGGGTACTACAAACAAGGCAACTGTCCAGAATGTACATGATTAATCACAATGGTGGTGTCCTATGGACACTTATCCTGTCCGGCCTGTCCGCCATCAAAATGGAGGTGTCCATAGAACACCGAGCCTGACCGCATGTCCGCAAAGTTGTGACGCACCTTTAATTAGTTTGTTGACCCTTGCCCTGTACAGCGGACACCTGTGCACATGCGCATCCAACCTTCGGAGTATTACAAACAAGGCAATGGTCCGGAATGTCCGTAATCAAACTGCAGGTGTCCTATGGACACTTAACCTTTCCAGCCTGTCCGCAATCCAACTGTAGGTGTCCCTAGAACACTGAGCCTGTGTGCATGTCCACAGAGTTGTGACACACCTTTAATTAGTTTGAGGACCCTAACAGTGTCCATCAGACACCCGGACGCATGTGCATCCCACCTTTGGGGTCCTACAAACATTGTGCGTGTCCAGAACTGTCCATCGCATGTGTGTCACACTTTTAATTCATCTGGGGAGCACAATCATGTCTGTAGAACACCTATACACATGCGTACAACCAATCCCACTCAATAGGTGTCCTATGGACACCCGTCTTAATCACAAATATCTGCAACATCACCATGTGACCGCACCCACGCTCAGCATATGCCTTTGTCCAAAGGCAGTGTCCAGGCCCCTGGACACCAAAAACGTACTTTTTTTTAGCAATCAAAGATGTTTTACAATGAAACATCACCCTTGCACAGGTCCCAGAACATGCTCTGGTGATCCGGACACTTTTTGGAGCCTTGTGAACTCTCTTTGGTGTTTGAGTGTGTCGGTGGAGCATGCGTCTGTCCGCGGAGTGCTTCCCAGCACCCCAATAAAATTCCACACCCCAGAGCTACAGCCACTGCTCCACATTGCTGGATTGCTGGACTACTTCTCTACATTGCGTCATTCCTTGAATGCTGAACTGCTGAGTTCCTGGATTAGACAATGGCATCCATGGCTAACTCTCCTGCTGCCTCAGCAGCAACCCCACCCCCTGCACCACCACCACCTTTCCAAGGGCCTGGAGAGGTGAACAGGTGTGGAGATGTAGAGAGGGATGAAGAGAAAGACGAGGATGAGGTAGTGGAATTCCTAACTACTGCCAGCCAGTGTGAGTCTTGGGTGGGGAGGCACTTTTAAACCTTTGGAGGGGTACCCAAGGCACGTGCAGACAAGGTGCGCTGCACTGAGTGCAAAATGGTGCCCAGTCATGGCAAACCGGGTCTGTACAGCTACAGGACCACCTCCATGTGGTGACACCTGAGGTCGAACCACAAGGCAGCAGTTCGGAAGGTCGTCCCCTTTGAACAAAGTAGTAGGTTGACTTCCTCTACAACATCCTGTATGTCTGCTCCTGCCACCATAAAATACACTGCTGTTGGGCAGCGTATCCCTGAACCAGCGTTACAGGCCATACTCGATGCAGTAGACCCTTACCTTTTGACCTTTTGCAACGCGGTACACTGCAGGGGGGAGCAATTTCAAAGTGCTTTTGAGGCTACGGTCCGGAAGCATTTGAAAAACTGCCAACTACCTAATTGAGGCCGACTAAACATCTTCCTCTCTCCATCTGCCTTTTGTTGTCCCAGTGGTTTGTGCTCCTTCCCTACCCTCCCTTCCCTACAAATGAAATGGGACAGGGACAAACCCAGGGGTTTGCACTTTCAAAAACATTGCACTCTTTTCCGGGGGAAAGTGGTGGCTTTGTAAAGAGCCTTTTTGTGATGTTTGTTTGTTTTTGAAAGGGTGGAAGAAGCTAACACCTACTGCAAAAATGTTTCCTATACTTGCAAAAAGGGCTGCAATTGATTTTGAATATTTCGCAGAAAAAGCTGATTACCAGCATCAGTAAGATGGACTCCATCTCTGCAAATATGTTTGTGCTATGAAATGTAATATTTTCATTTTTGAAGGATGACATGCCAACATCTCTCAAAAATGCACAAACAGCCTTGTTGACATTGCGCCTCACTTTCTCCATTTGCGGACCAAATGAAGAAGAGCGCACTCGGGTCTGTCTCTGTGCAATGCGAGAAAAAATTACTTGGGAGTTTGGAAACATGTCCATGACATTCCCAAGTGCTTTTTTCATCGAAACCTGCAGTGAGATGCCGGTAACATATCCTAAACTGTTCTCTCCACAATGAATAATAATAATGTCTGGATGATGATGTGGCACAAAAAGGAAACAAATCCAGCCACTTCATTCCATGCACTCCATACCAGTGCACATCCAATTGATGGAATCCAAAATGTGCAGCCACTCCACAATCCTTTGCATACACCTGGAACCAAAGTATCCAACACCCAGGAAAACGTATTAACCAACCCCCTGGCCTCCACAGTCAGATTTCCATCTCTGCCAGCCTGAAAAGCCCCAGATGTGGCACAAGCATTCCGCGGACCACTGCAGTGTCTGCGGAAATATCACTCAATTCACAAGGGTGGGGACACAAATTGGAACCAGGCTAGCACATTTCCTCTTTGGTGGTGACTTTTTGTTTTTTTTGTATTTGGAGCTTTTCAGATTTTTTCTGCTACACCTACTAAATGCACTCTACATGATTTTACAACAACCTTCTGATTGTATTTTGAATATTATTAAGAAAGATTTAATTCCCACAATCCGGCAAAGTAATGCCATTACAAAAAAAAGAACTTGCACCATCCTCCAAAATGTTCTCATTTGGGAATGTGACATCCCAACAGCACTTAAAACAAGATATCCCTTGGTTAACAAGATGCCTTCCTATATTTTGTTTATGATTAAAGACACTATGACATATACATGCAGCCCTAGGTGGTCATTGGGAAAATATTACCTTTGCACATGGAAAGAGGTGCATTAGTTCCTTCAGCAACTGCTTCAGTGCACCCTGCACAGTTATTGCACTCACATACCCCAAATACATTCCTCCACAATTAATCACCAGGACATCAGGACTATTGAAAACAGCCATTGTTTAAAAAGTGTAAAAACACCTTTCAAATTTCTCCCTGACACCACAAAGCCTCCACTCGCTCCAATCCAAGGTTGGCAGAAATGCCACATATCTCTGCATACTTCTGCAGATTGGTAATAAAACAATCTCCCACCATCCACACACTCACTCTCTCCATCTCTCCAACCACAGCCATCTTCACTACACACAGCAATAAAAAAAGGATTACCCTCTCTCCCTATGAATGACACCCTCAACACCTTATTGGCTAATCCCCTCAGTGCCATTTCCATGCCAGGCATACTGAGAAGCCCTGTATATGGCACGCCCTGTCCACGGACTAACGCGCTGTCCCTGGACCCCGTAACACAGGAGCAGCCCTTCTTCCCTTTCCACATCACTCTCTGCACCACTCCCTCATGGCTAAACATAAGCAGTCACACAACCATCCACCAATCACATCCAAGACCTCTACATCTACCTCTGTGATCACACTTCAGCACTTTAGATGTACTGTTGAAGACTCTGGCTACAAGTCTGCTGTGATTGCAAAGCACCTCCAGAATAAAGTACTGTACAACTCTCCAACATATCTGCTTCCAGATTTATCCACATCTCCATCCATCAACACAAACTACAGGTATGCATATATTTCCAATTATTTTACAAATGCATGTGAACAGGCTACCCACCATTTACTCTGCTTAACCTACTCAATTAGCACATTGTAATTTGTCCCATTGTAAAGGAGGTCCCAGACATGGCTTGGACCCCTGCCCCTCATTTCGAGGTACCAGGAACGCGCTCGCCAAGGTATGTGACGTATGAAGAGCAAATGAACCTACAAAGAGCTGCAGTAGGACTCTGCCCAGTATACATCAGAAGATCCATACCGGTTGAAGCACCCATAACCAGACAACCCTGGGCAGCACGGTACCCTATCAGACAGCCATACCAGCCGCTGATACGAAATGAGGAGTACCTACACACGGTCCAAGAAGAGACCTCAAAAGCCTTAATTGAAGGCCAGTGGAAATGACACAAGGGCCTGAACAGATTCGAGAATGAACAAGAGCAGCTATCGAAGATAACACGCCAGTGCGAGTAACTACGAAATTGAATGGAATAGGCACAGAGAGGAGACAATGTTACAACGCCAGGAAACAATGTTACGAGACAAGATGGAAGCATCCGTCCTGTTAAACGCGTGTAAATAGGCTCGAACCGCAAGATGCTAAGAAATCGATATTGCTTGCAATGCTTAGTAGAAGATAGAGCGGCAAGCGCCAACCGTATATCTACCACAATAAGGCACATTATACAATTGCGACTCCATTTTGTAAAAGCAGAAAGGTACCCAGGCGGCCAGAGGCCTGCCAGGCTAAGTTTCAAAACCCAGCCAGTGACAGGAGAAAGAGCTGAATCGAAACTCAACAAAGAGCGGCTCATGCCTAGGAAATCGAGGTCAACCGGAGAAGGGGAGTAGGGCGTCAGTTCACAAGACTCCAACTTCAGAGCATACCATCCTGCCTCATGAAGGTCAAGATAAGGGGGCCCATGCAGGTGGCTAGGCTGACACAGAATTAAATGCACTAAAAGCTGGAAACTGAAGCAGATTCATGGTGAACTAACACGTGACCAGCCAGACGCGAATAAGTACCATCGCCTGATGTCATCCAGGACCCGAGGATGCCATAACTTTTCCTGATAAGAGACTGCAGTTTCGAGGCCATCCTTAGCCAACTAATTGACACGTTGCCCTAAAACTCTGATTGATGGAAGGGAGGCAGGGTGAAACTTGGGACACCAGGCACAGGGGTGTCCATTCTGCATGCTTCTAATTAAAAGTGGAAATGTATGTCTAGGGGTGTAACCTGCCCAATCACAATGGACCAAGTTATCTTAAGTCCTATAGATATTGTAACCAATAGGACATCGTAGTTGTAGTGACGCGTGATGTAGAGGGATGGGCGTAGACGCCCACCCGATAAGATTTATCCAATCAAGATGCCCTATTATCATATACAGATATAACACCTATACTTAAGTTACCTTTCCTAACCAATGATATTGCATGTCGAGTTTTGTAAAGTTAGACGTCAATGATGACGAACATTGCCTATAAGAATCTCTGTTCAAACGAAGTTCGAGGAAGTCGGAGCGAGACCGGTGATCGCACTACAGCTGATTCCCATTTGTTTCCCTGTTTGAAGTATGCATCATTAAACGGACTTCCCTTTGCCAAACTACTGAGTCCTCGTCATTTAGTCGTGTCGGAGTAAGTGAATCCTGCACCCCCTGTCCTCACATGGTGCAGCTATCTTGTCTTACAAGTTCTAGAGGGTGAGTGCTGACCAATGGGCCCGTCAGCGGATTCCTCTCCTTGTGAACACTTGGTAGCATGAGGATGGTTCCGGCCATCGATTATAGATTATCAATTGATATAGTGTAAGACACACTTAGACCGAAGGCACAAAGTAACTCTGGGCCTTCGGTAAGATCACGAGTCCTTTCGCTATTCCGGCTGAGTAGGCGGAGAAGCTTCCCGTGGACAATGATAGAGTAAACAATTTCCAAAAATCTGCAGTGGGTCTGAACGAACCTGCCTTTCCAAGCATAACCCTTCTCATTCCCACGGGCAGCGGATTGGACAAAAAACCTTAAAAACAGGAAGAGGAAAGGGCAGTGATCTCGAAGTTCCAGAGAGGAAACGATGCGATTGGTGAGTATAGCAATAAAACTCGTTAAATTGGCAAATGTCTTATAGGCATTAGAGCCAGTAAGGGAAAGGTAACGGAGGGTGGTGGAGAAACAATAAAATTGTTAAAAGTAGAGAAGACTGTATATATATATATGGGGTAATGACTCAAGCATAAGAAATAAAACATAAAGAATATCAGGGGGCACCTGAAGTAAAAACGTATAGAATATCAGGGGGCACCTTAAATAAATAACGTAAAGAATATCAGTGGGGCTCCTGAAGTAAAAACATAGAGAATAACAGGGGGGCACCTGAAGTAAAAACGTAAAAGAATATCAGGGGGGCACCTGAAGTAAAAACATAAGGAATACCGGGGGGCACCTGAGAAGAATAAAACGTAAGGAATACCAGGGGGGCACCTGAGCAAAAACATAAAGATTTGCCTTGTTCCTGCACTTTAAAGAGTGGTCAGAAGGAACGTGAATCCAGAGCCTACAGTGGGGGGACAATTTAGGCTACGATGACGTTTAAAGACGTCATAAAGGGGGTTTGTTCAAATCCCATGACGGGTATTAATTAGAAGGCAGGTATAAGTATGATCAGCTGGTGTCTGTCTAGTCTGTCAAAGGTCTGTCATATATGTTCTGTTGTATGTCAAATATAAAATAATTGTATTGGTGATTGTTTAAAATGCATTTTGGATTTACGCGATTCTGAAACTGAAAGGGAATCGCCACTGAATTGATGAGTTTTGCGTAAATTGATTGGATTGGTGCTTGCGTATTTGGTGCTCGCTCATACTATTAAAAGAGTAAAAGAACTGTATAATTATTGATTGGTGACGGAATTAAGAATGGAGGAAGTTACCCCGCTTGTGCATTTATGCAAGCAACTGCCCAAGCATGCAACAAAGCTGAAGAAATATAGCCAGCAGTGGGTTAAGGGCACCGCAAATAAGATGTTTATGCCGTGGCCCCAGAATGGGTCACTCTCTAGGGCTGTTTTACAGCACATGACCACCTTTCTACATGCCACATATACCAGAAAAAAGCTAGAGAAATGTCTTGCTGTGCTGGAACTGTGGAAAATGTTTGAAGAAACAAAGGTGGAAGTACCACCTACAGATTGGATATTAAATGTATGTACAGTGAGGGGTGAGACTCCTACCGTGCCACCTGCCCCACCTGAACCAGTAATCGAAGGGAGTAAGTCAGAGGGTCTTTACTCGCTAAGAGAACTTAAGGCAGCCACAGGGTACAGTAACCCGGCATATGAGTAGCCTGCATGCAGTGGTGACGACATCAAAGAAAAAGGGCAGGAAAGTAATCTTGCCTCCGTAGTCCCGAGGGACAAGGAGAGACGCGGAGATGAAGGAAAGGATCAGGTACAGAGTAGTACATCTCTTTAGAGAGAGGGAAAGAAGCAGAAAGGTAGTAGCGAGTTAGCATTCACAAAGAACGAGTGGATGAGAGGTCAGATATTGCTAAAACTTGATGGTAAAGGTAGTGATGACATAAGACCGAGGGAATGGTCTGATGAGGTGCTGAGAAAGGAAAAGGAAAAAGAAAAGGATATGAGAGATGAGAGATGAGAGGATAAGAAAGAAGAATAGGTTGAGGCGAGAACAACTATATCGCGAAGAGCAATGAATACCGCTCAGTCGCACACAATGCGCAGCCTATGAGAAGTACAGGCAGAATATGCTAAAGTTAGAGGAAGAAAGGAGAGTGCAAGAAAGGAAAGTAAAGAAGCGGGAAGACAAGGAGTGTAGAAGGGCAAAAGAACGTAGAAATGAATGGATGAGGGAAGTAGATAAGGCTAGAGAAGAAGCGAAGAAGCAAAAAGAAATAGATGAGGAAGCAGAACGTAAGTGCAGATAGAGGGCACGAGATCTTGAATATTTGCAACAGGAAGTTAAAAAACCCAACCCGGTTGTAGAATGGGAAGACATAGAAGAATTCTTTCCTGCGAGCGATGCGGTTCCAGGTACAAGCGGGACAAATATTGAAGATGACTTCGACACCAGAAGCATCAGGGAAACGATTGATAAAATGTATGATGAGATGGGGCTGGAACTAATTTCCCAAGGGGGAAGGGAGGATGAGCGCTTAGAGAGCACTCAGCTATATGACACTGAGGATTTCACCCGAAGTAGTGGGAGCAGGGGACTGTCCCTAGACAGGCTAGAGATTGGGCAGAACGAAGAAGATGCAAGAAGTTGTGTAAACTGGGAGTATTAAGGATCTGACTCCGGTGAGGAAATGGAGGAAGTGGCACATGACGAAGGGAGACGGTGCGAAAAACGGCTCCCAAGGGATCGAAAGGTACGATGGTCGGATGCTAGAGGGTCCACAAGTAGGGCACCAAAGCCCGCTGGACAATCCAGCCGACATGAAAAAACACCCCGCGGTCAGAGGGGGTTGTCGGCACCTGCCTATACAGACAGGTTAAGGGCATTGTCAAGCAGACGGCACGGAGGTAACATAACCCCAGCGGTAGACCAGCAAACTATGGGGAAAGAGGAGGACTGTGCTTTTCAATTCCCGTTGCTGGAAAAGGGGGGAGCAAGACCACAATATATTCCATGGCCACACATGGACCGAGAGAACCTTAAAAATAAACTTCCAATGTTGACATCGGGAGCCCGAAATTGGATACATGAGTTAGAGAAAATGACGGGGGGGTCACCTTAGCTATAGGAGAAATAAAGGGCCTCCTAATCGCCATACTTGGTGAAAGAGCCAATGATGTATGGAAACGCGCAGGCTACTCTTGGGTAACCCTAACTGACACCTCCCATGATGGAGCGCCATTTAATAACTGTAGAGCAGCAGTGTGGAAAGTGCTTCATATGCTATATTCAGACACGTCTGATATGGGAGCTATAATGACTCAGAAAATTAAAGAGTCAGAGGATCCGTTGCTTTATATCCAGAATTTTCAAGAGACATGGGTGCTCGAAACGATGAATCTTGAAGGAAATCCATCCCTGTATTCTATCATATATTGTGCCAAGGGTTACCAGAACCGGTGCAAAAGCAGCTCAAGAAATTGGTGGGAATAGAAGCTAAACCATAGGCCAAAATACAATTGACAATCGGCACTATTGTAGATTGCTACAGGAAAAGAATCGGAAAAAGGAGGCAACGCGTAAGGGGGAGGAGGCAAAGCTGGTGCAAAGGAAGCTATCAAAGTGTGCTCTCGAGGGAGCAATGCTCACTAGCCCGGCTGAACCAAGCATACAGCAAGCGTCTAACCCCTCACAGAATAATCAAGGTAGCACAGGATTTTACCCGAGGGGAAGAGGGTTTGGAAATAGAGGATGGCAGGATAGGGGTTTCGAGGTAACCAAGGAGGGTTTCAAAATGTTCAAGGTGGCTTCCAGAACACACAGATGGGCAATCCAACTATACCAGATGGACAGATGGCACGACCACCACCAGTATGTTGGCTGTGTGGAATGACAGGACATGTGGCGCGCATGTGCAGAAGTCATGGCATGTGGCAAATTAACCAAGGGATGGGGGCAGGCATGGTGAATCAACCTGCCGTCCCGCAACAGGCCGGTGCCCAAAATTACACAGTGCAGCAGCAGGCGGCAGGCTTGCAGCAAGGTGCACAACAAGTGGTTCAACCACCAAACATGGGGAATATGCCACAAGGACAACCCCAGCAGGCACCACTGCAGATGGCTCAGGGCAATAATCCCAGAGGGGAAATTAACCCTGGAAATGGGGGAAACCCACAAGTGTACAGTGGACCGAACCTATATATAAAATTGGACAGCTCACGGGAGACCCTGAAGTCTGCTATCCTATCAATGACACCAGACCCGAATAGGGAACCTAGGGTGAATGTCACGATAGGGGGTAAATAATATTCCTTCCTAGTTGACACGGGTGCAACGCGTTCGTGCATACGAGAAGGCACATATTCCTTGTCCGGCAAGGCCATAAATACCCAGAGTTTCACTGTTGCTCATAGTAGAGTTCCCTTTACAGATGCACTCCCAGTCTCAGTGGGAGAGCGCAAAATGAATGTACCTCTATTATATTCATGCCAGACCCCAGTAAATATTCTGGGTCGGGACCTGATGACTAAACTAAACATGACCATCTCGTTTACCGAGGATGGTATAGTATGCTCCATTCCAGGAATGCATTATTCAAACGTGTGTGAAATGATCAGAGCATACTCAGGACGTATAGCTATGAGAGCTATACCGTTAGAACCAGAAGTCTTCGCATATGGCGTGTGGGTGCTTATGGCAGGACTGCCAGGCCTCGCAGATAAATCTATGAGGACACCTGATGAGTTTCTATTCAGGCCAAGAATACCCATGCACGAAGAGCAGGGACAAGTATTTCCCTTGGTAATAAAATCTGCCGCAGTGCGAGGAAAAGTGGTATTGGTTGAAGGATATGACGATGAAGGCAGACAATGGTGTGCGATTATTGCCATTGAAGAAGGGCATCGAGTGACTGACATCACCGATGACGATCTGTTCGAAGAACACCCTGACCTAGAAGAGACAAGGGTGGAGGTGAGTCTCATATTTTGGGTTAAAATGATCAAACGAGAGGTGCCACAGAGAATGATTTGGCACTGGTACACCCAGAATACTTTGAGGACAACATGGCCCAAGTGCCTGCCACAGTATGGACTACAGGGCCCTATGATGTAGGTCTCCTGAAAGGGGCGGGTGAAGTGAAAATCAAACTGAAACCAGGAGCAATTTTACCACGAGCGCAACAATATCCCATGTCCAGAGAGGCAGATTAAGGAATAGCAAAGACAATCTCTGCCATGATGGAGCAGGGTATCCTAGTGACGTCAGAATCACCTTGCAACACAGTGATTTACCCTGTCAAAAAATCAAAAGGAGGGTCTTGGCGTATAGTCCAAGATTTACGAGCATTAAATGATATAGTTGAAGCCGAATTCCCTCTAGTCCCTAATCCATCCACAATTCTGTGCAACATACCCACTGAGGCAAAATATTTCACGATGATCGATTTGAAAAATGCATTCTTCTCAATCCTATTGCACCGTGACTCTCAAGACCTGACGTCATTTACTTTCAGAAAAATGCGCCTGAAAAGTACGAGGTTGCCACAGGAGTACTGTGAGTCTCCATCCATTTTCAACAGAGTCCTGCAGATGGACCTAAGCAATATTGCGGTGGACAGTGTTGTTTTGCAGTATGTAGATGACATTCTGATCTGCAGAACCACTGAGGAGCAATGCAGGCATGACTCTGTGCAGCTATTGACTATACTGGCTGAGAAGGGATACAAGATTGATAAGGAGAAGTTGCAGTACTGTCATCCAGAAGTGTTATACATAGGCCAACTGATCTCTCATGAAGGGAAAAAGGTAACCCCAGAAAGGGCTGAAGCTATCATGAACACGGCCAAGCTGCGCACAATAAAACAGATGCAAAGCTTTTTAGGCCTGTGCAATTATATCAGAGCATTGGTCTCTGACTACAGCTCTTACACCAAGCCCTTGCTTAGGCCCTAAAAAAGGCCCAGACAACAAGGCAAGATATCGAGTGGAATGAAGCAATGGAGAAAGGGTTTACAGAACTCAAAGGGGCAATTTGTAAGGCCCCAGTTCTCGGGATTCCTAATTACGCAGAGGAATGCTACTTGTTCTCACATACCAATGGCAGTTTTATGACGGCAGTGCTCGCACAGCGAACCTCGCTGGGGTACAAGCCCCTAGCATATTACAGCGGGAATCTGGACCCAGTCATGAAGGGCCACTTCCAATGCGAACAAAACCTAGCTGTGGCCGCATTCGCTATTGAAAAGGCATTGTCCATTGTGATGGGATGCTCCATGACATTGTATGTTGAGCACTCACTGTTTGCCATACTAGAGAAGCGAAAGGGCACACTGACATCTCAAAGAGCATCCGCCTATGAGGTGATTATCTCCAACCCATTGATCAAAATAGTGCGACGTAAAACTGTGAACCCTGCTACATTCATAGCTGAACCAGTCACAGAGGGAGAACCTATACACGACTGTGTGAACTATGAGGAATTCTATGATGAGATCCCCAGGGTAAAAGAGAATGCCCTGGCGAGTGGGGAGATCGTCTTTATTGACAGGTCTTCAAGAATCGACCAAGAAGACGGACAAAGGTATGCAGGCGTTGCTGTGATAAAACTCCTAGTGAATGGGGAGTTTCGGGTACTCGTTAGTGCACGAATACCATCTCATTATTCGGCACAAGCTGCAGAGCTGTTGGCATTGATACTCGCCATTGAGACTCATGCAGACCAGGAAGTGATGGTGTACAGTGACTCCGCCTATGTGACCTCCACAGTGCACGCAGGCTTAGCACGCTGGAAAAGGAGGGGCTACCTCCGAGCAGATGGCACACCAGTGCAACATGCAGCCTGATTGGACAGGCTGATAAAAGCACTACAGCTCCCAGTGGACATAGCGGTCATGAAATACGCCGCTCATACCAAGGGGACAGATTTTGTGTCACACAGAAATCATGAAGCGGACACGGAAGCCAAGCGCATGGCATCCAAAACTGAAACAATCATGGACGTGGAGGTGGCATGTACCCATGAACGAATGATGGAACGGCGAGCCACACCGGAGGCCTATAGCAAAATGGGGCAGACCCAGCTAATGGAGCTCCAAGGGGAGGCACCACAAGAGAAGAAGAATTTATGGAAGCGTCAAGGGTGTTCTTTAATCCCTCTGACTGGCTGTGGAGGCAAGACAGCACTGGTAAACAAGTAATGCCTGTCGCCCTCCTGAAGGTAGCATTAGAACAACTGCACTATCCCATCCACATGACAAAAGAAAATCTTGCTGCAACGCTCGCAGAAGACTGGTTCACGCCGAATTTAGCAGAGCATGTTGCATTTGTTATGGTGAACTGCATTATCTGCCAGCAATTCACTGCTGGGCACACTTTAAAAGTAGTGAGAGGAATCATTCCCAGACCAAATGGACCATTCCAACACTTACATATTGACTACGTCGACATGATTCAAGTGTGCAACGGGTACAGATATTTAATTGTGGTGGTGTGTCCCTTCTCTAGATGGATAGAAGCAGGCCCCTGTACGCACCCCGACGTTGCCTGTGCTGCTAAGTTCCTGGTGAGGGAAGTGTTGCCTAGATGGTGGGGGTGTGAGGTAATGAGATCAGATAATGGGGCCCCCTTTGTAAATTCAGTGTTCGAACAGATTAGTTCATTGCTTGGTATAAAGCACAAGTTCTCGTCGGCGTATCATCCAGAGGGCAACGGGATATGTGAACGGATCAACGGCTTGCTTAAAGAGAGGATAGCCAAGTTGAAACTCACATTAAAAAAGGGATGGCTGCACTGCCTACCACTGGCATTGTATGCCCTTCGGAACCAACCAGGCTCCGACCTTCACCTCACTCCACATGAGATAGTTACATGCAGAAGGATGAGGACCCCTCGTACCCCCAGAGGTAGAGCTAGCTGTGATGCCCAGCCAACTTGGGAAGTTCTGGGAACAGAGATGCAAAAGTACCTGAACTGTTTGACATCCAGTACCTCTGTCATTTCAGGCCAACTGCAGCGACGGTGAAAAAGGGGAGGCGCAGCACAAAACGCAGCAGGAAGTGCTGAAGCAGACACCAAACAAGGTGTACTTGCGCCCCTCATATTCCCTGGTGACAGCGTTTTGGTGAAAAACATTACCAGGAAAAGGTGGGACGAACCAAGATTTAATGGCCCTTTCATTGTAGAAGACTGCACCCCCTCTGCCGTCAAGCTCCAGGGCAGAAGGTCATGGATCTTCCTAAATGACATTAAACCTTACATAGGAGAGAGCCCTCCTGCTGCATCCAACTGCAAAGAAGCAACAGAAAACAGGGAAGAACCTCAGCACGTGCAGGCAAGATCCATGGCGAGGAAGAAGGATGCATGAGCAGCACAATAAAGGCAAAATGAACACTGATTTGAATTGTGGTTTATAAACTAGACATTTTCTCAAACCAGTGAAAGATAATAAAGGTCATAAAACGAACACTCTGTGCATCCCAGTAGCAGTGTAAAGAGAAGCACATGCAAAGCCACAACAACATTGAAAAGATGAACTAAAAAATATTTTTGAGAGTGTAACACAGTATCCTGAAGCAACCAGTACCACGACTTTGATCACAGAATTCAGGGTACATTCCAGCAGAAATCTCAAGTGGGATGTGCTAAACTACTTTCAACTTGTGGTGTTGTCATACCCATCACTCATAGGGAGAGAAGCCAGTGTCACAGACTTTATCCAAGATCCGGCTAACAAGAAAATAATCTGGCAATTACTGACTGTCATCACGGAAGCCTTCATTGTACTACCAGAGTACGGTGATAAGGGTACAGATACTCCGACCTCAAGTGATTATTGATGAACTTACATATACCCTATTTTTCCGCATCATTGAGGAATGCCCAGGACTCATCGGGAGAACCACAGATACCCTAACCTTCATCAGAGATCCAAGAAACAACAAGTTCCTGAACCAAGTGTGGTACAAATTAAATTACGTGCTTGCAATCCACGCAGCAGGAAAGTGTAAAAACTGTGCAAATAAAAAGAAAAGCTTGTGATCAGGACATAACCAAACAGGGCAAATGTCACTATCACCCAAGGACACCCGGCCGGCACACAATGTCCTGTTTAGATTAGTCACAGACTATCCGGAAATGGTGGGGAGGCCTGCAGATGTTTACATCATCAACTTTCTTAGAGATCCGGCCAACACCCCAAACATGGGCACACTCCTCCAAGGCATAATGCTCCAGGTGGAGCTGTCCAACTTCCAGCGAGAGTTCCTAAGGAGATTCCAGTGAGACCTTTAGCTGAGGGACAGAACAAGGAGACACAGACTGTTCACGCTGCAAGGAAGGCCTGAGATGTAGAGGCTAGAGAATCAGAGCAAATGTCATTAACGCCAGAAGACAGCCAATATGCATACTGTGTTTTCTTCCACCTCATTGAAAACTTTCCAGAACTAGTGGGTAGACCCAGCAATGTTGATATACCCGCATTCCTCCGAGATCCAGCACAAAACACGCAATTAAATAGGCACCTGAGGGCTATCATAGCGCAAATAAGAAGCAATTATGGACATCCACTACTGAGGAGAGCCTTAGAAGGAGAAACTCCAAAATAGAACTTTGTCATTGTTGTTTCACCGAGGAGCAGATAGAGAAAAAAAAACACTGTTCCTCACTTGTTGCTGAGAGACCAAACGAAAGGAGCAAACACAAGAACTTTGCCATCATATTTTTCCTGTTCTGCATCCTTATCATTTTTGTTCTACTTTTTCATATAATTGACTTCTGCTTTTATTTTTGTTCCTATTGGTACATCTTATTATAGTGATTTTGACTCGTTTTCTATTTTTCCATATTTTTATTTTTATTTTTGTTCCTATTTTTACAACTTTATTTTTGTACAACTAGCTCAGTCTTTCCTATTGTAGCCACAAGTTCATTTTTATTTTTAATTTTATTTTATTTTTATTTTTAATTTTATTTTTCATGTTTCCTTTTGTTTTTATTTTACTTTTATTTTTACAACATTTTATTTTTGTGTGATTTTTAGCAGTTCCATCTTTTCATTCCTTCGCATTGAACAGGTTCCAACATGTCCTCTGGACCAAAACAAATTCGAGGAGTGCACTGGGACCTTACCTACTATAGATATGCATAATAAATGTGATATATCAGAACTGCTAGCCGAACCCTTTTCCTTAGTCTAGCACAGGAAATGTGCTGAGGACCCAGAGACTACCCACGTCACTCACGCGAGGGGGGACATTGGAGAAGCACTCGTCCCTCTGATAGTAACAAACTCTCGAAATACGAGACCAGAGCAAAAGAAGGAATACATAACTGACTATGAACTCATTTGAAATGGGGGCTCAGGACAGTAACTTGGTTTTATCCCCAACAGAAGGGCACCCCCGCTTTCCTGGAAGAAAATGCTGCAAACTTTCACTCAGAACAATTATGTGTATATGTACAGTGATCATAATTGTTTTTCTATTATTTACAATCAGAACTGCTTTCTTTATTGGTGCATGAAGTGTCCCCCTATCAGTACACCCACTGCATAACAAACGTCAGGGGCCTACAAGAGCACCCAGACCCTATATAGTGATTCCAGTTCCGAGAAAAGCTAATGATGAAGCAAAAGACTTAAATTTGAATGTAATTAGCAGCGATACGTATACACATGAGGTGATGAATGAGAGAAAAGACTGGAGACAGGGTCAGCACGGAATTAATGATAATGTAGCACTGGCCACGGCACGCAACCACACACAGAATGCACACAAACAAGGGCAAGTGTCAATGGCTACAAGGCCTCCAACAAAGGCAGCAGAGAAGGAGAAACTGCCTGTCGAACACTCAATTCCAGAGAATAGTGGAGATAACCAAGAAAAGTCAAATGAAATGCCAAAGAAGGAGGAAATAGCACAATCCCTCGAAAAAACAGAAGTGGCCAGGAAAGAACTCACAGAGAAGACACACATGCTAATAGACTATTTTTTCCCATTCATAGTCCAAGCAAAGAAACTACACGGGGAGCTGAAAAACAGAACTATAGAAACTATAACTGCAAGCACACCAGCTCCAACGCAAGGAACAAGCCGCAGGCCTACAACACAGCCACAAGTTGGGAGGTTGATGAACCAATGGTGGTTACGGGAAGTTTATGGCAGACTGCAAAAGGGAAGGAAAGGAAGCACAAATCCTCCCCCTACCACAGCGATGCAGTCGAGGCAGCCTGCTCCATTGAGATACCCGGAGTGGAAAAGCAGCACAGATGCATTCAGAGACATAGTCATAGCAAACTACAGAAGAACGCTGAGAATCAAGAGAAGCCCGCATGAAGATAACAATGAACTTAATGACTACCTGGACAGCACAGCCCATCTCGGAAACAACATATGGTACCACCACATGAAGGAAGTAGGACGAAGTCAGTCAGAAGAAGAATGCTTCATCTGTGCACTCCTACCATACAGCATGGGAAAGTTCAAGATATTTGTGGTTGTAGAATTTGATGTCCCTACAGCACACTGTATGTCACATGTAGCAATGTGCAACACCATAGGACAATTTATGGGAAGAGACGTCTCGTTGAAATGGGCCAAGGAAATGATTACCCAGATGAAGATGGCTACGTCCAGGACATTAAAAAAAGAAACCGAGCACACACCAGAAATCATGTGATCAGGTACGAGAACCCTGGCATCAATGGATCTGGGATAAAATGGGAAATAAACCCAAGACTAAACGTTCAAGGAAAAACTGCAGAGGAGGCTCAAATCTGGAAGAACAGAGGCCAAATGCAGAGCTCGGGGTCAGTGGATGGGAAGATGGAGTAGTAATCTGCCGAGCGTGGATGGTCCTTGGAGCATGCAAGGAAGCAATAGAGAATTTGCAGAGGTTATGCAAACCTCTGTGGCCAAAGCTAGTAAAGTTGCTAACATGGGTCAAAGATAGAGGGGGACCTCTACAGATAGTGCCACTGGAGAGCCGAAACTATGCTTCAGAAACAATGGCACAAGGAAGATGGGAGAGAATCAAAACTGCAGACAAATCTTTGAAGCTCTGGGAATGACACAAGAAACCACAGTTATTATAATCCATTACTGGAAGTGTGGATCCAAGGCATACATAAGGCTGCCGAAAAACTGGGGAGGCATATGCACACTAGTGAACGTCCACGTTCCTGCACTAGTGATCCCTAAGAATGACCTGAAGTTGGACAGTTTCCGGAAAGCAGATGCACAGCTAAGAAGAAGAAGATCTGTGGAACTGATATCCAGGATGAAGAGGGAAAATTACTTTTCTCCCAAATCAGAAGGGGCATTCCATGCAATCCCGTATGAACATAGGCTGTTCAGCCTCACCTCAACAGTATTCACAACACTACTCCTGCCCCAAATCCAAGTTGGAGTCAATGCTAAATTGTTACAGATAACCAGATTGGAGTTATTGCAGACCATCAATACCACTATAAAAGGATTCAACGCGATCAAAGAAGAGCTGAGAGCAATCAGACTGATGACCCTCCTGCTTGACATGATCACTGCAATGGATGGAGGTGTTTGTGCAAGAATCATGTTGCACATTCGTACCATCACACGATGAAGAAAACGGAACCCTAACAGAGACTATAAGCATGCTGACAAGCCTGAAAAACCAGATGATCGATGAAAGTGACGAAGTAGACAATGACAGCTGGTTTGGAGACCTATTCTGTGTTATCAAGATAATCATGACACAGTGCCAGAAAACTGCGAAGAAAGCCATTGGGATGAAAATAATGGTTGATGTCGAACCAGGATGGAAGCCCAGAGACCTGACTGATGAAGAAATAAGAGACTTTGTGAAGGCCAACCAATTTTTGCCAGAAGGAACAAAGTTCACATACCCTAAGAAATGAAGAGGGTATGAAGGGAAATGGATCTACTGCAGCCCAAATGGACAATATCAGCTAATGACGTGGAACAAAGACGAACATGTGAGGACAGCAGGGAGTTTGAAGGGAGTGATAAAAATATGGACTCCAAAGGCACACACATTCACACCATCATGTACCAACGCAGAGGACGATGAGCATGACACTGAAGAAGCAAAAGAAATGAATGCAAAGGAGGTTGCAGAAGTGGTCAATGAACCGACCAGATGGGGAGTGTAAAGGAGGTCGCAGACATAGCCTGCGCCCCTTCCCCTCATTTCGACATACCAGGAACCCACTTGTATAGGTATGTGACGTATGAAGAGCAAATGAACCTACAAAGAGCTGCAGTGGGACTCTGCCCAGCATACATCAGAAGATCTATACCGGTTGAAGCACCCATAACCAGACAACCCTGGGCAGCATGGTACCCTATCAGACAGCCATACCAGCCGCTGATACAAAATGAGGACTACCTACACACGGTCCACGAAGAGACCCCAAAAGCCTTAATGGAAGGCCAGTGGAAATTAGACAATGGCCTGAAAAGATTTGAAAATGAAGAAGAGCAGCTATCGAAGATAACACACCAGTGCGAGTAACTACGAAATTGAATGGAATAGGCACAGAGAGGAGACAATGTTACAC
Organism: Ambystoma mexicanum; assembly: GCF_040938575.1. Classification (NCBI taxonomy): domain Eukaryota; kingdom Metazoa; phylum Chordata; class Amphibia; order Caudata; family Ambystomatidae; genus Ambystoma; species Ambystoma mexicanum. Next base: position 808,028,930 of record NC_090928.1, on the reverse strand, counting down.
CAGGAAACAGTGTTACGAGACAAGATGGAAGCATCCGTCCTGTTAAACGTGTGTAAATAGGCTCGAAACGCAAGATGCTAAGAAATCGATATTGCTTGCAATGCTTAGTAAAAGATAGAGTGGCAAGCGACAACCATATATCTACCACAATAAGGCACATTACACAAGTGCAACTCCATTTTGTAAAAGCACAAAGGTACCAAGGCGGCCAGAGGCCTGCCAGGCCAAGTTTCGAAACCCAGCCAAAGGCAGGAGAAGGAGCCGAATCAAAACTCAACAAAGAGCGCCTCATGCCTAGGAAATCTTGGTCAATCGGAGAAGGGGAGGAGAGTGTTAGCTCACAAGACTCCAACTTCAGAGCATACCAGCCTGCCTCATGAAGTTCAAGATAAGGGGGGCCCATGCAGGTGGCTAGGCTGACACAGAATTAAATGCACTAAAAGCTGGAAACTGAAGCAGACTCATGGTGAACTAACACATGACCAGCCAGGCGTGAAGAAGTACCATCGCCTGATGTCATCCAGGACCCGAGGATGCCATAACCTTTCCCGATAAGAGACTACAGTTTCGAGGCCATCCTTAGCCAACTAATTGACACGTCGCCCTAAAACTCTGATTGATGGCAGGGAGGCAGGGTGAAACTTGGGACACCAGGCACAGGAGTGACCATTCTGCATGCTGCTAATTAAAAGTGGAAATTTATGTCTAGGGGTGTAACCTGCCCAATCACAATGTACCAAGTTATCTTAAGTCCTATAGATATTGTAACCAATAGGACGTCGTAGTTGTAGTGACGTCTATCACGCGTGATGCAGAGGGATGGGTGTAGATGCCCACCCGATAAGAGTTATCCAATCCGTATGCCCTATTATCATATACAGATATAACACCTATACTTAAGTTACCTTTCCTAACCAATGATATTGCATGTCGAGTTTTGTAAAGTTAGACGTCAATGATGACAAACATTGCCTATAAGAATCTCTGTTCAATTGATGTTCGAGGAAGTCGGAGCGAGACCGGTGATCGCACTACAGCTGATTCCCATTTGTTTCCCTGTTTGATGTATGCATCATTAAATGGACTCCCCTTTGCCAAACTACTGAGTCCTCGTTATTGAATCGTGTCGGAGTAAGTGAATCCTGCACCCCCTGTCCTCACATGGTGCAGCTATCTTGTCTTACAAGTTCTAGAGGGTGAGTGCTGACCAATGGACCCGTCCGCAAATTCCTCTTCTCGTGAACTCTATCTCCTACCATCAAGTGGCAATTACAATACTGTGTGCTTTCAACATTTTGTTTTATCCATATCAGCCATTGTAATGTGCAAACTGTTATTCTCATCATTCCTTCTGCCATTTTTACAACCAAATCCCACATTAACACACCTGCTATAAACTGCATGTATCTTACCAAAGCATAGCAAGTACATAGATTGCATGCATTTGAACAGGGTACCTGCCACTTACATTGCATAACCTACTAAATAATCATACTATCATTTGTCCCATCTCCTAACATGAAGTGGCACTTACTTACAATGTTGTGTGCTTACAAACTTCTCTTGTAATGCCCACTTGCATAATTGTTTCACACTTCTTTTTTCCATGTTATCACCACTCTCTCTGATGTATTCATGAACGAAAAAAATAAAACCACATTGGTAACACTTTTACAGCTAGTTGAAAAGGTAGACCCTATGTGAAATTCCCAGTATGCACAAAAAAAAGAAAACTGCATGTATGTTCAGAAAGCATGGCAAGTACATACTTTGCACAATTGACAGAAGGCACCATTGCTTCAAAAACAAACAAATACATGTGTATATTGGGAACAGTGCTATTTGTAAATATGGATAAATAAATCAACCAACAGAAAGGTTTTCGGCACTCATGTAGCAAGTATCTATGTACAGGCAAGTTAATGGAATTCCACACACAGAAGCATAATCCTTTCCAATCTGTACATCTTTCAAACTGAACACTTGTGCATAGGCGTGTTATAAAGGCCATATCATATCATATCATAACTTTCTGAATCTTTTCCTCACCCTACTACAACTTGCACTAATCAATTTCCAAAGTAAATAGTGCAACAGCAATGCACACACCTGCGAAGGTGCACCTCATAGGACACACTTATAAATACACCACTGCCCAATACCAAAAAATGCTGATGCTTCAAGTCCCCATTCATATACAAAGCTGTGCAATTTCACACACAAACTAAACCTTCCTGACAAGAAATCCTTCTATAACTTCAAATAATGTTTTCTCCAAGTGCAATTACTGTGAAGTAACACACATATGTAATAACTTCCTTCTTTCGCAATTACAGTGAAGACCACTCTCCTGAAAGTCAGTGGTGCCTCAAATGGAAAATAGAACCCAGAAGAAACTAACTGTTCACATCCAACAAAGTAAGTGCACTATTGTCAGTGTTCTGCCTATTACTCAGACAGTGCATTGACCTTGTATTCTAGACTACACAATTGTATAAAACCAACAGTGGTAGCTTCACTCTTAGTCATTGCACCTCATCAGGTACACACTTTGTATGTCATCTGAAAACCAGTATAGTAACACACAAATACCAGTACAGCCTTCCCAACCTGAAGTAACAATGCATTACACAATCACACACCTCTATATGCATGCCTACCCTCATATTGAGACAACCAAGCTCAGTGCATACATGTTCAATGCACAACCTGCGAACCCACACTTTCCTTTCTTCTCCAACAGACACCAAAGAATGCCTACCAAAAAGCAACTCCGTAGGAAGCAACACAGAAATCGAGCAGATAAAACTAAAAACGACCCACCTCTAGCTGAATTTCTACCAAAAGTTCAAACAAATCAGCTAATACAGTCACTAAGCAAAACTGAAGCAGCTTGCAGGAAAGAAACTTTGACTCCTCTTTCAAAATGTAAAAATAAAAATAAATGTATTAAGAAGATTGCAACTACCATTAGTGCTAACACTGTAACAGTAAGCATTCAAACAAATTGAACCACAGAGTCCTTCAGAACCTTATAAAAACAGGGACAAATCACGCTCAACTCTTAAAACTACAGCAGAAAACGCATCTTGGGAGCTCTCGTCGACATTGCAATCCTTCTAAAAAGGAAATTATTTATATTAGTTTTAAAGAGAATGAAACCACTAACAAAACTAATTACTAAACTACAACAAGTGCTTCACTACAGACGGAATATCAACATAGATACCAATGCAAACGTCTGTGCTGATGAGTGGAGTCACACCACCAGCAATGAGCTATATTTCAATGAAGAAGCCTACAAATAAGAGCAAACAAACCCAATTGCCATAAATAGCAGTGGACAAGGGTATGAAAACGTTGACAATACTATTATGGAAGAAGAAACGCTGCTCACAAGAATATCCCCAGCAAACTTACAATCAATTCTCCATTCCATCAAACCAATACGTCCAGTCTACAAATGGCCGTGCACATCAATGTGTAAAGTGCAAATAAAATCTTTCACATTTTTATGCCAGTTCCTAAATCAGTATGTGAAAGGCAAAGACACATTAGAAATGTAAATATTACAAACTATAGACTCCTGTCCAGTGCGCAAATACACAGGACTACAAGGACATTCATTAGCCTTCATTTCTGGATCTACTTGCAAAAGCACATTCCCCCATAACCATTTGACTGCACGAAATCTTGATCACAAACTGTACTATGCAAAAATGCCCTGCTTTAGCACTGGACCATTTAAATACCATTCTCCTGAATGGTACAGCCAAAGAACTGCTCAAAGACATAGCCCACATCCAAAGCAAATATTCTGGAATTGAAGACCACTTAGAAAATCCACTACCTTTAGAAAAGAGTAGCAACAACCTTGCAGATGTCAACCCGCTATTACACACATACAAAAAGGAAATACTAAAGTTTAAAAGCATATCTGCTGAAGTACCAAACCAAGTATGTGTGTGTTGCCGCAGAACCTTTTATAAAAAGAGCACCAAAACTGTAGACATAATGTACAAAAGAGAAGACAATGCGGATCTCATTGCAGAAAACAAATATGAAATTACTAGCCCCTCAATACTTGACAATAACCAAATACCTTCACGTGCTATGACTAATAACTTGGAAATATTCCCACTGCCAAAACCACTCCAACAATTAACTTGTATGAGAGCATTATAATCCAAACAGTGCACCCATTTCAAGCAATAATACGCTTTCAACGAAAAATAGCAAAACTGCCTCCCTCTGAATTACAGTAAGGCATTTGTGGCAAAAGTAGTTTATTTTCCATTAGATCTCAAAGAAAATGTAGACACTCTAGGAGTGCAACGGCCAATAGATCAATCTTTGATAAACCTAATGAATGGCATACCTACAAAAGAAAAATAAAATTGGCAAAACTAGTGGACTTACATAAAGATAGGGAAGCCCTAATACCTAAAAGATCACAATGAATACTACAACGAAATAAACATTGAAGAAAACCTGAGGGAAACCACCAAAACAACTCAGGACTGCTCAGGAACTGGACAAATTGAACTTCGAGATCCTACTACAGCCTCCAATAGTTTAGACCACTATACAATTCACCAACTGCACTCCAAAGACACCATAGACGATGCACTGGAAACATATCAAATGCGGCAAGCCAAAGGATCTCCAATCAGCATATGGAAAAAAGTGTAGAAGCACAAGCCTTTCCTCTAATTTTTCCTATTGGAAAAGCTGGAAGCTATGATGAAAGAAGCATACAAATGACAGCAACAGAATACCGCTCTTTATGAATGTATTCTGAAGATCCCAGATTCAGACAAAGGCCCTCATTAGGACCCTGGCGGAAAGGGGTTTACGCCGGCGTAAAGCATGGCGTACCTTTCCGCCTGACTACGAGTTCCCGTAGCGCCATGGTGATTTTTACGCCTGCTTTTTGCAGGCGGAAAAATCCATGGCGCTACGGGACTTGTTGTTAATTACGCCACCGTAATTTACGGTGGCGTAATTAACACCTTCCCCACTCCCATTATACCCTATGGGGCAAAAATGGGAATGGGGAAGGGTAAATGGGGATTGGGGACTTACCGCCCCGCCAAGGTCGGAATGGGGCGGTAAGTCCGCCAACCACCATGGCGGAGTTGGCAGCTTAGCGCCATTGACCATGGTGCAAATTGCACCATGGTCCTCCGCCAGGGTCGTAATGAGGGCCAAAATGTTGAATACATATTCCACCTCCTCTTTGCAAGTGAACTAACAACTCTATGTTACAGAGTTACACAGGCATTGAAAACAGGTTCCAATTTTCAAAATATGTTTGCTATGCAGCTACAAAACGTGCAAGAGAAAGATGTCATTTTACAGTCAAGTATTACAAATCTTTTGGCAAACATGCGTGGTACGAAAGAATACTGGTTCCGACTTCACGCAGATGTACGCTGTATGATATGCAACCTTGGCCCATCCACATGGTTTGTGACTTTAAGTTGTGCAGAGTATGCATGAGAAGACTTGCATGTTTTCCTACGCATCGCAAATGAAAACAAAGCAAATATAGACATAAAAACACCAGGAGAACTCTGCTCTATTGTTCCTGTAAATGTATCACGGTACTTCCATCATCGCTTAATTGCCATGATGCACTTCATTTGTAATAAAACAGTGCCTCCCCTCGGAGAAGTGGAAAACTTTTTTAGGAGAAAAGAATATCAAGACAGAGGAGCACCACACATCCACATGCTTTTGTGGAATAAAGATGCTCCTAAATTTGGTCAAGACAGTGATGCCACTGTTTTGCATTTCATTCACAAATATTTCACTTGTGAAATCCCTTCGTAAAGTGCACATCGCGACCTACATGCACACATTTTGCAGTTTCAAAGACACAAGTGTGGCAAGTATTGTTGGAGCAAATATAAAGACAAAGCAAACACTATACCAAATGCCGCTTTGGTTTCCCAAGACCAGTTTCAGCAACAGGGCAAGTGAACAGCTTCATGACTTCAGTTAGACACAGTGGGCCTCATTCCAAGTTTGCTGATACAGTAACAACGGTACCGGTAAGCTTGCTGTTACCATTGGTACTGTACTGGCAAACTACAAGTTCTGCTGGCGGATGGTCATTTTGCCCGCCAGCTCTGACCTGGCGGGCAGACCAGCACCCGCGAGCAGATTATGCCAGATGCACCGGCACCATTCAAAATTGTTCCAGTGCATCCGGTCTCCATATTCCCATTGAGCCTTATGGGCTGGAATGGGAATGGAGCATTTTTTATGGCACCCAGGAATGGGCAATTATTGCGCCGGCTGGGAGGTAATGACCCGCTAATTGGCCATTCCTGGGTGCCCGAAAAAAAATGATACCGGCGGCAGACGTGCCCGTTATACCGGCACAGCTAACGATGGTATTGTAATGAGGCCCAGTGTGAAAGGCAAATCACCTAAGAACACATACTGCATAAAAAGAACCGACGCATCAAAGTACATCAATGATTACAATGCAATCCTTGTCCTCGTATGGAATGCAAATGCAGATGTGCAGTACATTGCAGACAATTCCACTGAAGTAGCACAATATGTCACAGCCTACTTAACAAAAGCACAGAAAACAGAGCTGTAAGACCTCGGGGATGACATATCATCTGACAAAACACTGTCACAGAAATTGTACAACCTTGTTATAAAAATGCTCTCCCAGAGAGAATATGGCTGCTACGAAGCCACAGGCAGTTGATCCGGCACCGCCTTGTATGGGAAATCTGAAAACATAGTATGACCAAGCCTTTGTCCTGCTGCATGAAGAAAAGAGTTCTAAAATCATAGCAAGACATAGAAACAATAGCCAAAAACGATCACAACAGCCAGGACATTTTGAAAAATAACTTACTGGACACATACTACCCAAACAGGAGCACTGCGTTGGAAAGAATGTGCCTATACCACATAGCCCAAAACTTCTCACACAAAAATAATATTAAACCAGATAAGAAAAAAAGTAGATACATAGTCAAAGGCTGTGAGGGCCGCTTGGTTAAACTTACCAAATGCAGCCTGATTAATCATATGAAACTATCATTAAAAACTCCTCACCCTACTGCAACTTTTTAAACCATGGAGAAAAGAACAAGATTTATTAAGACACCCAGGCCTCCTATGAAGATGTGTTCAATGTAAGTGAAAGCACTATAACAGATATAAATGTTACGCAGTACAAAAACGTGTTAGAAAATGAACGCCAACAAGAAGAAGAACTCCAGTCCCAACTAAATATAGACACTCCTGACAGCAGTCAACCTTCTCTAATAGGAAGCCAGGAACCACTTGGACAGCCGCTCATAGCAAATGAGGCAGAATTAGCCATGGCTGAAGTACAAAACACCATGTGTCAGTATGAACAATCTGCAGAAGACTTTGCTCTACTGAAATCACAATTAAACAATGAGCAGCATAGCATTTTGCAAGAAGTAGCTAAAGAAATTGAACATGGTGTTCGGAACAAAACTAAAACTTTTATCTGTCAAAACTACAAACCTATACTACTGTTTGTAAGTGGTCAAGCTGGTCCAGGCAAAACATCTTAATAAAAATCATCAGCAAATTCCTCCAACAATTGACAAACAACAAGCTTTCAGCTGTTGTAACTGCCCCCACAGGTTTAGATGCCTACAACAGAGGTGGTGTCACTTTACATTGATTGCTACTCTTTTCAGTAGAACACCAAAACCAATTAGACACCTGCAAAATTTCAGCAGAAGATGCTATAGAGCTATCCAGAGTTTCAAAACAAATGGAAATGCTGCTAATAGGTGAGGTGAGCATGTATCCAACCTAATGTTGGCTTTGATCCACCTCAGATTTCAAGAGGTCCTTAAAACAGACTATGAAGAACTCTTTGGAGAAAAACATGTTATTGTTTTCAGAGATCTTCTTCAATTAACACCAGTGAAAGGTGAACCGATTTTTAAAACCTTAGGACACAAACTGTGCCGTAAAACTGTTGGCAGCATAGGAAATCTCTGGCAACATTTCAAATACAAAGAACTAACTGAAAACATGCATCAGTCTGCAGACCTCACCTATGCCAACAATTTGAAAAGTATTCAGATTGGTGGTGTACTATCTAAGGAAGCACAGTCTATATTAAATACCAGACACATCCATGAGCAATATGGCCATAACACATGTGCTACTGATGACATGGAACAATTAGCACACAAAAATGTAAACTGTATGTCCTTAATGCCAACTCTTGCAAGCTGTGACAATTCAATGAAACAATGCTGAAAAAAGAAATGCAACCACTAGTGCAAAATTACTCCACAAACTGGACGTGCATGGTACGACACTACCTATGTGTCAACAAGCCACAGTACGACTAAATACCATAGAAAACACTATCTCTAACACAGCTGGTTTAACATTGTGTTTAAACTGTAGAGTGATGCTGGGGTGGCGCTGTGGAGCAGCCCAAGATGGCTGCCTAGCCTCTGAGCTCCGTGTGGGATCGGCGAAAATCTGCCTACATCTGCGGCCACAATGTGCGTTTTGCTCCCGTTTTCATAGTGCCGCTACCCTACATCACCGTACTGCCGCCAGGAGAACTCCGGCTACTCTTCGTCCCTGGGAACCCCGGATTGAGCCTTCTGCCGGGGCGGCCCTCGTCCTCGCGGAGGCCGCGGTACTAACCCGGATCCCGCCCCCGCCTCTCGGCCCGCCTACCCCTCCTGGCGATCTGTTGGGCGGACTGCGGCCCGATCGTGATCCCCGAGGCTGCGCGGCGAACCGCGGCTGCCTCTTCTGGCCGAACTGTCTCACCGGTGATCTGCTGCTGGGGCCGTCGCGGGAGCGCGCCCTGGCCTCGCCTGCCCATCCGGCTGTGGGCCTTCCTCGCCGTCCCCCGCAGGGTGTCGTGGCCCCTGGGGAGCGCGGAGCGGCTCCCCCCGAGGTGAGGAGTGGCTGCTCATACCAACTTGGTCCCCTCAAGGAGGTGACCGGCTTGTCCCCCTTCCTCCCCCCGCTGCTCCTTTGCGGAGCACACCCCCTATCCGTCCATCCTTCCTGGGGGGGCGGGCGGACTGCGGCCCGACCGGACCCTGGGTTGTGTGGCGAGCCGCGGCAGCCCCGTCTGGGCGAGCTGCCACATCTGCAGGTTGCTGCCGGGACCGTCGTTGGAACGCGCCCCGGCTCCCAACATCTCCCGACAGGCTCCGCTCCCTTGTGGCGAGGAGCGGCCGCCTACTCACGTCCTGCTGGGGGCAGTGCAGGGACCCCTCCCTGGAGAACTCACGCCTGGCCGTGCGCCCCTCGACGTGGGCTCTACCCGGGGCGCGCACCTCTTGCCCCAGCATCCTGGTAGACACTGACCTCCAAACCCCTGTGTGGCTCTGGTGTTTCGGCGGGGTGGCAGGCGGGACAACAACTACTAAGCCAGATCCCGCTTCCTCACCTGTGCCGCGACGCCACCCCCCGGATCCATCTACTGAGGCGGCTGACCCTGTGGTCCCAGCACCTTCCCATTAACAGACCCTGGAACCACCTTGCTCCAACATACCAGCTAATCTCTGCCTACCCGTGCCCCTTCTGAGCCCTGCTCCCATCTCGGCTGGGGTAATCCCAACATCTACAGTCTGCACCCCTGACCTGGGACCACACTCTTCCCCCCTGTGGCCGGGCCCTCTGTCTGCGTTGTCCGTGGACCTAAAACAACAATGCCTGGCAAGGTCAAGGGGAACCATAAGGGGGGTGCCATGGACAGATTCGCTAAAGCTGTCCCGAGGGGAGAGGTGGAACAGGACTCGCCCATTCAGGATGAACTGGAAGTTGACCATCACCCCACTCCCGCACCCCCAGATCTGACTACGCTTATGGAATCGATGGCCAAAAACTTTGCGTCTTTTCACGAGAAATTAGACGACATCAATGCCAATGTTGCCTCCTTAAAAACGCGGGTGGATCAGGCGGGGACCAGAATCAGCGACGCTGAAAATCGTATATCCACCAATGAGGACAAAATACATGTACTACAGGACACAGTGGCATCCCTATCACGTGACATGCGCAGTGTGAAAGCGAAGTGCGACGACCTTGAATCGCGTTCTCGCAGAAATAATCTGCGGATCGTCAGTGTCCCTGAGAATGCCCTTAAGGGACGCATGGAAGACGCTGTGGAATCCCTGCTAAAGGACCTCCTGGGCAACCCAGTCCTGTCCCCATACTTTACCGTTGAGCGCGCTCATCGGGCTCTGTCACCGAGGCCCAAACCGGGCGACATCCCAAGACCCATTATTGCCAGGTTCCTCAACTATCGGGACAGAGACCTCATCCTCCGGCTGTCACGAGAGAAGGGGGACCTGCGCCTCGAATCTCATACTATAAGGATCTTCCCGGACTTCTCAATAGCAGTTCAGCAGGAGAGGCGTCAGTTCATCGGAGTTAAAAAGCTGCTCAGAGAACGTAACGTTCCGTATGCCATCCTGTTCCCGGCTCGCCTCAAAATCACACATAATGGGAAACTTTATTTCTTCACTGTTCCAGAGGAGGCTGTGAAATTCATTGAGACGCACCTACCGCTCCCCAACCCAGCGGGAGCCCCGGTGGATGAGGGGTGAGGAGAGGTAACACGGGCCGGACACTGTTTCTCCATCCAGAACATCCGACACCTTGAACGTGCATATGGAAACAGCGCACTACAGATCCATCGCATCAGGCTCCCCCAGCGCCTGACCGGGCTGAGACTAGACCAAAGTACGGCGGACAATGCTCCCCCTGCGGCGCGGAGCATCGTATTGTCTACGAACCCTAGAACTTCCCTCATTCTGGTCTCTCCCGCAAAGCTCTGCTGGACATGGGCTCCTGTCTTTAGATCCGCCCATCGCAGAACCTACTCATGACAGCTTAGGGTGTCCTACATCTTTGTCTAAGACCCGCCCACACGGCTACAGCACACCTCGCTGCAATGGCAACGGTTTTGGTTTATTGGTTGTCACTGCTTTGGTGCCCCTGTTGGGCACAGAATGGGCCTTATCCCTGTTGGATTTCGCCCTCCGAGCTGCACCCCTCGGGGAGAATCGGACCTGTTGGTGACACATTTTTTGGGGGGCAAGGGATTTACACTGCAAGTTGGGGGTGGGCAGTGAGGGCAGGGGGAGGTATGGTTGGGTACCCGGGAAATGTTTTAGAAAAAGGCAGTGGCAGAATGGCAGGGCGCTATACGCCGGCTCACCTATATTTGTGCATGCTCACTCTCTCATTTGAAATTCAACAAATTTCGTGGGATGTACATTAAAACCGTAAAGATGCATGCAATCGTCTCAATCACAATCACCCTGGGATTGGGGGTTCTGGAGACAGAATTTGCGGCACATGGTGGGGGACACGGGCGTGAGTGTCACCTAGTGGGAGATTGTCCTCCATGGGTATTGTGCTTAGTGATATTCTTGTTTGATGCGCTAAGATGTCAGTGACGATAATGTCATGGAATGTCCGAGGCATAAGTAATTACACCAAGGGCCGCAGGATCATGGCTTATGCCAATAGACTTGGCTGCAAGGTACTGCTCCTGCAGGAGACACACTCCACTGGTCCACTGGCCAGAAGCATTGCGCCTACCTGGGGATCCTACAGATATTTTACTTCTTATTCCACACGCGCCAGAGGAGTCCTAACATTGATCCACAAGTCTCTTAAGTTTGTCCTCCATAGGAGCTATATAGATCCTTGTGGGAGATACATTGTGCTGTACTGCGCCATTGCCAATAGAGATTACCTACTTGTAAATACCTATGGCCCCAATGTCGACTCCCCCGAATTTATTGACCAGGTGGTCTCCATACTGCTAGGATACATGGATGTGCAAATCATCTGGGGTGGGGATATGAACTTTATTCTGGACACCTCCCTAGACAGGACTGGCATAGCACCCAGGCCCCCGTTGGGCGCAGCGCGCAGACTCCTATCCCACTGCAAGACACTTGACATTAATGACGCATGGAGAGCTCTACATCCGTTAACACGGGAATAAACCTTTTACTCATCAGTCCACGACAGTTCGTCCAGGATCGATCTATTCCTACTATCTGGTCCTATGCTAGGCAGGGTTTCCAAGACATGTATACTCGCTCGCACACTATCTGATCACTCACCGATCCTGTTGTCTGTTGACATGGGCATGCCAGCCCCCACTATTAACACATGGCGTTTTAAATCGGCCGCCCTACAGGACATAGTCTTTAGAGCGGACATACTTGCAGATATCCAGTCCTACTTTGACAACAACTCACCACAGGACACCACCCGGGGGATCCGCTGGGACGCCTTCAAAGTCTTCATTAGGGGGGCGTCTATCTCTAGGGAGTCGGGGGTACTCAAATCCATAAGAGCCACCCTATCACGCACTGAAACTAAGCTACGAGACCTGGAACGGGCCCACCCGGCCTCCGTTGACCCTGGTATACTCTCCCAGATCAGTGAGGAACTCAAGACCTTCAATGAACAGGCTAACAGGGAAGTGCAGTACTTCAGTCGTCCACAGACTGCACGGAAATACGGTGAGGGAGATAGACCCGGCAAAATACTCGCTGCCCTGGCCAGGGGGGAGTGGGGCCAAGCCCACATTACCAGTGTTAAGGATAATCATGGGACGACTCAGTGGTCCGACCAGGACATACTGGAGGTCTTTACAAGCTTCTACTCCAAACTATACTCTCAACCCCCCGAGCATAGCAAATCCCATATGCGCGAGCTTTTAGACCAGATACCCACCACTATCATCTCTCCGGCAACGAGAGAACAGTTGGATCCCCCCATTACACTAGATGAGATAGTGGAAGCCATATCTAGTCTCCCGAAGGGGAAGGCGCCGGGCCCCGACGGGCTTACGGCTAAATTCTTTCAGGAGCATGTGGCCATATTGGGACCCGAATTGCTTGAGGTGTGGAATGAGGCTCTCCGGCTGGGATGCCTTCCCTCGTCTCTATGTGAAGCCGTTATTACGGTTCTCCTCAAGCCTGGCAAACCAGCCGATGACTGTGGTTCGTATCGGCCCCTTTCACTCATGAACTTGGATACGAAAATCTTCGCCAAGGTGCTCGCCAATCGTTTCATTCCCATTATGTCATACATGGTACATGAAGACCAATCCGGCTTTGTCCCTGGTAGATCCACATCACACAATATTAGGCGGCTCCTTAACGTCATGGCTCGTATCAGTCAAAACGTATGTGCGGTGGCGGTCACCTTGGACGCCCAGAAGGCCTTCGACATGGTATCCTGGAAGTACATGTGGTTGGTCCTGGAAAACATGGGCGTCGGACCCGGGATGATCGCATACATCAAACTATTATACACATCCCCAGTCGCCAGGGTTCGCGTCAACTCCCAAACATCTGCCCTATTCCCTCTCTCTCGTGGCACCCGACAGGGCTGCCCGTTTTCCCCGATCCTGTTTGCCCTTGCCATCGAGCCCATGGCGGACTATGTCAGGGAACGTCACTCATGCAAAGGGATACGCCTCCAGGGTACACCCGAAATTATCTCACTCTACGCTGACGACGTCCTGCTGTTCGTCAGGAGCCCAGATCTCCACCTTGACCCTCTCCTTCGGGACATCACTCGTATCGGAACATACTCAGGCTTTACTATCAATTACACCAAATCCGAAATTTTCCCCCTCACACACTCCACGCTCCAGCCGGCCACTGAATACCCACTCCGCTGGTCCCCCAACGGGATTAAATATTTGGGAGTTCAGGTGTCTTTGACCAAGGAGACTCTCTTGACTAGCAATTACCTAGCAGTGGCAGAATTAGCCGAAATCAAGATTGCGCGCTGGCGCCCTCTCCCGTTGTCACTTGCTGGGCGGTTATCACTGGTTAAGATGATTCTGCTTCCCAAATTATTGTACACATTCACAAATGTTCCCATATGGCCTGGCAGGAAATACTTCACTGATCTGCACAGGCTGTGTGCGCAGTTCCTGTGGCACTCCGGTGCTGTGCGGAAAAAGTGGGGGGATATGACTCTGCCCTACGACAGAGGCGGGTTCACGGCCCCTGACCTGATGCGATACTGGATAGCAGCGCAGGCACAATTTGCCACTTACTGGTACCCCGACCCTCCCCTCGCCCGCACGTCAAGCTTGAAAACCTTGCTGCCTCCGGCGCCAATATCATGACCCTAATTTTACATCGTCGGTACGTACCTGACTCACCTATAGATCCAGTCCAGACCACGCTATCAGCCTGGGGGCGGTTGTTTGCTGCAGGCTCCGCGGAACACCCATACTATAAGTGGCTCCCCGCCTAGCAGCTCCCCGGGTTGGAACCCACGAATGACATAGCTCTGGCGCGTCACTGGCGGTCCCTAGGATACCTGGCCCTAACTGACTTCTATCCGGATGGGGTGTTTATAACACCACAGACTTGGAAGCCATCCCACTCTGGTACACCGCTGGAACTGCTGCAATACTACAGACTCCGAGCAGCGTTCCGGACCGCTTGGCCTGTGTTCCCCAACGAACCCCCTGACCATCCCGCTGTTGCCTATATTGCCAACTCCGGTGGGGCCCGAGGGGTAGTTTCATCGCTATATAAACTCCAGCTCACAGCTGCCACACCACCGCCCTTACGGGCTCGGGACGACTGGGCCTCTGAACTGGGGGTTGACATTACAGACCAATTGTGGGGTAAATTGTGTTCCCATACCAGCAAGGTATCCCTGAATTTCGATACTGCACTATACAATACAAGTTACTGAATAGGCTTTACTATACCCCGCGTAGACTCTCCAAGTTTGCCCGCTCTGATACGCGGCTCTGCCCCCGCTGCGGCGCGGAAGACGCTGGCCATCTCCACATGTTTTGGGACTGCCCCCAACTTGCCCCATTCTGGGATGAGATCTTTAAAACACTGTCCGAGATTTGTGATGCGACGATTGAGCCTGACCCGATGGGGGTGTTGTTCGGAGTATGGGGTGATGAAGGGGTCAGAGGGGAGACCAAACTCTTGAATGTATGTTGTATAATAGCCAAAAAATGTATCCTTCAAAATTGGAAATGTGCTGCTCCTCCCACCTTTCAGAAATGGCTGAATCTACTGACCTGGTCCCGAAACTGTGAGGAAGATTATATTACTACTCTCCCATCCCGTTCCCGGCCAAAAAACATTTGGACTGCCTTCAACAGTTATCTTAACGGTCTTGATGTCCCCTCCTCCGGTGTTGGTTCTCCCTAGGTCTCCACTGTTATGTACTGAATTCTCTGCAACACTGTTATGCTTTCCTCATCTTGGGGGTCATCCCTCGCTGCCTATGTACATCCCCATGTATTGCATTTGTCTTGCACTGTTATCTCATAATCGGCCTAATGTGTGTGTATGTCATCTACCACTGCCAGCAAAAATAAAAGTTTAAAAAAAAACAAAAAAAACTGTAGAGTGATGCTAAAGCATAATCTTGATGTGGAGCAAGGATTAGTTAACAATGCACTTGGTACAATTGTTGGCTTCCAGACATACCCACGTGAAAACAACATTCAGTTTGTAAATGTTCACTTTGACAAACTTTCAGAAGATAAAAGGATAGGATGCTCAGAAGCCTGATTCCTTCTTTTCAAAGACATGTATGTACTCAGAGAACAGTTTTCTCTGTCTCTGGCATACGCAGTCGCCATTCATAAATCACAAGGTCTAACCCTAGATCAAGCATTGATTGATATTGACAGCACAGTCTTTAAAGAAGGCATGCGTTACTTAGCACTGTCACACCTACGTACACTTGAAGGACTATTTCTAGTCAATTTTGATGCAAGCATAGTCAAGGCTGACATTCCTTGCATCGTAGAGTACAACAGAATATGTGCACTCTACACACCCCATCTCAAAATGTACCTTGTTCCTGAAAAAGACCAACTTTGTGAGAGAAAACTAGCGCAAACTCAACTTATACATGATCTCATAATAGTACCACCAAACAAATTTAAAGCAGCTGGTACTTCATCAATTACCACAACCAAAAAAGAATGTTCTAAAATGCATACCCAACTGCCCTAACAAATACAATTACCTCTTCAAAGAAACTACTTGCACTTCCATCAGATGACTCAGACACAGAACTGTCTGGTCCATTCAAATTTTCCAATACAACTGGTGTAAATTGCAATGCATATGTAGCAATAAATGTTCTATTCCAATTGCCACCAATTGTTGAAAACATTTCCTTAAACGGCACAGACCAATTGTGTTTGCAAATGTTACTCCTTCACAGAAATGCAACAAACAATCTTCACAACACTTACATTGTTACTGGAATAAGGCAGAAATTGGTCTATTGTGCAGAAATGGTGAGATTCACTATAAACACACGAAGATTCACAAGAATTTCTAATGTACTTACTACAAGTACTGGAAAACAAAAACATACCCATAAATGAAATCGTCTAGATTTCATACTTGTGGAAATATACATGCAGTCTCTGCAGCCATGTGACAAACAAACAAGCCCCTAATGATCACTTTGTGCATGTATCTATACCTAATTGTGAATCCATTCCATTTCAGCAGCTCGTACAAAATGCAAACCATGACATATTAAGCACTACTTGCAATTCCGATAATCGTTTGACCTTACAGATACAGTCACAGCCTGTACGTAATAGTAATGCTTTTACGTTACAATGCAGATCGTACCAAAACAACTGCAAGCTCACTGGCTTCACACATGGACAAGTATCACTTGGCAAGAAAAACTTCACAACAGTAGGCATAATCATCCACACAGGAGCCACAGCCAATGCAGGTCACTATACTGCATACATTCAAAAGAAATGTGGATGGTTTGAATGCAATGATACTTCCATTACTCTGAAGCAGAGATTTCCATCAAATCTTGCAAATGCCTACTTAATATTCTTGAAACCAAAATGTATTCACTAAACTGAGCATGAGCATCTACAAACTGTCCTCAATAACCTTTGAAACCACCAACTGGTAGAATAAGTCAACAGCTATCTAACAATGCCCAAACTAATGCAACTAGTCCACATCTACTGTAACTACTCCAATACTGCTGCAAAAGCACTCCACAAGATAGAGAATGTACATCCACCAACAAGAATGAACATGCTTGAAAACAAACCCTGCAGAAGTAACAAACTGTAAACATATGCCAACTGGTATCTGACTGCAACCATAATACTGCAATATAACTTCCCATTACTACACAATGTGAAATCCCCCAGCAAACATGAGCCTTTTTTCTGAGGAAATCCTTCAAAACGTATTACGTATAAACATACCCCCAATAACTTTGAAACTATCAACCGTTAGAATACACCAACGGGTATCTAACTGCCTCCAAAATTCTGAAACATTACTGTGCAATACCACAGTACTTACAACACATCAACAACAACTAAAAGGCAGAAACAAATAAACAGTTAGAATACACCAACTGGTATCTAACTGCAACCATAGTACCATTACTTCCAAAATTAAAAATCATACACCTTTTCAATTCCTCTTACTAGAATAGACCACCTTAAACATTGCTATAATTAGTGCACACGTCACCAAAACAGACACTGTGCCACATAACAACAAAGAATGTTTTTTTTTTTAATCCTGCTTAGACTTTTTTTCCCACAGACCCAATGATTATGCAAACAAACACAGGAACTGAACACATTGCACAGTACACTTGTTTAAAGCATAGTGATTGTGAAGTACTAAATATGAGGGTCCACAAAGTACACAAATGTCTGCAATGCAATAACACATTGCAAATGTACCTACCCTAACAGGTTATGCTTTCTTTTCTCACACAGAATGAAAGAACAATGTGTGCTACATTTCCACATACCATGCAAAGAACTGCAAAGAGCCTCTACAATGCAAACAGTAAGTATACAATGATTGTTGTCATGCTTCTTTTTAATGTACAAATGTCATTCTCTACACAAATTAGCACAAACCATATACCTGTATCACAAGGTTCAGTGCATACCTTTATTATACTGCAATAGTTGTATCCAGGCCCTACATTCTTAGTTGTAAGGCCTACAGACTACAGCCTCCCGCCATACACACAATAGTCTAGGGCCTGACCACAACCACCACAACATAATACAATCATGCATGCAAACAGCCACCTCAGACCCTATCCACTTCAGTTCACTTACTGTTACAATATTTCCAGCCAGTAGAAAGACTGTTGACTCCACACCCAAGACTCTAGTAACTGCTCATAACCACTACAGCATAATGTAATGAAATACCAAACAATCTGCCCAACGGCCACAAACAAAACACATAAGTCATCCACCTAAACCCCTATCCACTTCACACACTAGAACATTATTCCAACACTGCACAGTGTATGATACACCCAAAAACACAGGGCACTCCAACAAACCACTTTCCACACAACCTATTCATTTCTAGACACATACTATTACACTACTTGAAGCCACTGAAAATACTCTAGGCCTTGGCCACACCCACCGCAGCATAATACAGCCATGCATGCAAACATCTGCGGGAAACGGATACACTCTTCAATGCATGCCCTCTCCAACTACTGTACTAACTACCCAAAAGCAATACATCATAATCTTGTAAAATACCAAACAATCTGCCCATTGGCCAATACCTAAACACATAAGGCATCCACTTGAAGCCCTTTCTATTACAATACACATAGCATTCAAGTACATAAAACTAGTCAGAACACTCTTCAGACCAATGACCCAGCCAACTGTCACCCTCCACACTTTTCTACACATACCATTACAATACTGTAATGAGTGGCCACACCACTAGACTCCTCAGTGCATCACCTCCATCCATGCACCCACGACTGTAATAGCTGTACTCAATGAACACAGCATAACACACCCTTGCACCCAAAAATCTATACACTAGCCACAACCCACTCACATAATCCAGCCACCTGAAGCTCTCTCTACTTCTATACCCTTCCTCATATCATCTACATTCCACTCCTCGACCCTAATGAATCCTACCTGCAGTCCACACATAAGCTGTTTGCCTGAGCTTCTGTCAGCGGATTACTGTGGTGTCCACGGACACCACGATCATGACATGGCCATCTTCCACCTAAACAAATACATCATTTGACCAATCTTTAACTCTACCACCCTTTCCAGCCCCTCCCAGAAATTGATTTTTGGCCCTTTTCGCCGAAGTGCTATTCCCGGATATCCGTGGATCCAACATGATGGGCACATCAGGAAAATTTGACGTACCTCACGCTTCCCTCCAGCCAATCGGCGAGCACATCATAAGTCAGTGGACTTTACGCTGCCATTCTATCCAATCGGAGTCCTGTCTGTGGAGCGAACAGGGAAGTGAGTCCGCGGAGTGGAGCCAGATATCACATATTTTTAGGGACCTAAAAAAAACTATTGAATGGATTTTCACCAAATTTACAAAAGCACGCTTTTGGGACCAAGCCGCAACTCCTGCCATCAATTTGGTAAAAATACGTCCAGCGGTTTGAGCTATAGGCGTGAGCAAATTCTTTTCCATTCAGTCTATGGAGAAAAAAATTGGAACCCCCTATAACCTTGCCCCCCCATGACGAAACCTCACCAAACTTGCCAAATAAATTTTGAACGGGCCATATACTTTTTTTGCAAAGTTTGCCGAAAATTCATGCAAGGGGAGAAAAGTTATAAGCCACCCAAAAAGTACTCTTCCTATGAGATGAGCAACTTATCCATAACTACACGGCCACTAATGCAGGCCATGTAATATATGAACTGACAAAACTTTGTTAAATGGACGTTATGGATAAGTTGCACTAATAAATACTTGTGAAGTTCATTGAAAAAAATTGAAAAAGGGAAGTTGTGGTTATAAGTAAAACCAAAAAAATCCCAGAAATTCACCAGTTATAATAAGATAAGCAACCATAACTCAACATTGATGGCATCACTGATAACATCACATATCTGGGCAACTTGTTTTTGTTCACTGATATGTCTAGGCTAGTTTTTATTTTTACTAAAAATGAGAATTTAACAAATTGAAAAGGTGCTATATATACATTAACCGTCTTATATCTTCTTAAAGTACTTTCCATAGAATTTGATTTGACCTCATAGTGCACATTCATGGGTAAATGAGCATGCCTCAAAGACACAGTTCATTTGTGCACATGATGTTCAACTCTAATTTTATTGGCCTCATTACGACCTGGGCGGTAAGGGATTACCGGTACCGGTAAGGGAATCGGTACCGGTAATCCCTTACCACCCAATTCCGAGGTCCCTTTGCGGGTCCTGTCCTGTTTTACCAGCCGTTAAGGACGGGACCCGCAAAGGGACTTTGGAGGTAATTACGGTACCGCAATTTGCAGTACCGTAATTACCGCCTTCCCCATGCCCATTGAGCCCTATGGGGGCTCAAATGGGAATGGGGAAGGGCCATGGTGAATGGGAAATGACCGCCCCCCGAAAACCTTGGAATGGGCCGGTAATTCCGCCATTCACCACGGCGGAATCGGTAGTTTCATGGTTACCGCCCGGGTCATAATGAGGCCCATTGTCATTTTTTGGTGCTGTTGATTCTTTCTTCTTTATTTTCGTTTGCCTGTATTGGCACTAATGTGTATGCATTCTGTGTTTTTATATATATTTTTTGCAGTAACACAAGTATGAAATAAGTTTGAAATTGTTAGCTATTTATTGCATGCGTAACAGTATGCAAACATTTGATAAGGTAGCTTATATTATTTTTGAAATTACCAGATTAAAAATATTGTACCTTTTTGGTACATGTGCCAGTCATTGCCTGTAATTATGTAGGATTAGGTTCCTGTATTAACGACAATTGCATCTAATGTATTCTTTAGATGAGAAAATTCTTTAATACATTAAGTAGTTTATGATGAGTCTCCTGATCACCCCTGACATCTTGCTACCAACATTATAAACACTACCCCTTGTAGGGACTGTTCATGGAAATTATTTTAGTAGGTGATGTTATCAGTGATGTCATCAATGGCATTTGTGGTGTCATCTTTCATGTACTGGGTGGTTGCCTTAGCAGTGCATGGTCGTGCCGTGAGTTATAGTTGCTTAGCTTAACATAACTGGAGAATTTCTGGGGCTTTTAAGTTTTACTTGTAACCATAACGTCCCTTAAACAATGTTTTTTTCATTGAATTTCATGGGTTTTTATTACTGCAACTACTTAAACGCGAGGTCCCTTTAACAAAGTTTTTTCAGTGAATTTCATGGGTTTATAGCAATGCACCCTAATTTGCTACAACTTACTAATATCCTACTTATCCCGCTATAGCAACATTCTCCAATTTAGAAATGTACACCTTAAAGCTTTGCCATTCCCCACCTCCTAGCATGAATTTTATCACTTCTATACACGTTTTTGTGTTTGCCGATGTTTGCGTACACCTGATGTTATTGCAGACTTTTCAAACAGTGTCACGTGACCACACGCTCGCGCACAGCATGATGATGTGCTTGCGAATGCATCCGTACTTCGCAAATGGGTCCGTGCATTGGTGAACAGTTCAGAACTGCATTTCCATCTGATATAGGAAGTTTTAAACTGAAAATGTACCCTTGCACAGCTTCTACACCCATTCTTGCTCATTGGGCCTCATTACGATTTTGGTGGTAGCGATGCTGCTATTGGCGGCATGGCTGCCGCCAAAATCGGGTCCGGGTCTGGGTTCCCAGAATGGGGAATTACCGGGCCATTCTGAGTTCGGAGGGCCCAGTAACTCCTCCCTCCATGAACCCCGGCCCGGACCTTCCCCATTCCCATTTCAGCCCCCATAGGGCTGAATGGGAATGGGGGAGGGAGCAAACAACGGGCCAATTACAAGCAACCCATTGTTTGCTTCCTCTTCCCCTCACGGGACCCGGTAAACCCGCCTGGTTTGACCAGGCGTTACTTACCGGGTCCCGCGAGGGGAGCTTGTAATGAGGCAGAACGGGTTTACCGGGTCCTTTAGCGGGTCCCGTTAACCCATTCCGCCTCACTTGTAATGAGGCCCAGTATCTATTAACAATCTAGCACACATCACATACTTGGAAGAATATTAGGAAAACTAATTATCTTAAAAATGGCATCACTAATTTCCATCCCTCCTCCCCAAGAGCTACCACCAGCTGGAGGATCTGCTCAATGAAAGAAGTGCTATACTTCAAAAGACAATCAAGAAGACAAGGAAGATGAGGCAGAAGAAGTGCCTCCCTCTAACACCCAGAGAGAATCATGGGTGTGGCAGTTCTTTCCCAATGTTGGAAATGTACCAAAGGCTAAAGCTATCAAAGTGAAATGCACTGAGTGCAACGTTGTGCTCATTCGCGGACAACCTGGGCATAACTCCTACGGAACTGCCTCCATGTGGTTCCATGTGGTGTCATACCAAATCCAACCACTGCAATGTTCTCAGAAAGGCTGTTGCTTTTTTAGAAAGTAGTGGGCTGTCTTCCTCTACCTCTACCTCACCTACCAATGGTGTAAACAAATAGCCTGCTTCTGCGCTACACAAAATCGCACCTGCTACCTTGCAAGCTACCTTGCAAGTGAGATAAGAGGTGGTTGATCCATATCCTTCGAAAACAACAGTGCTCTGAATATACTGCAACACACCACTCTGCAGGGGGGAGCAATTTCAAAGTGCTGTAATGAAAGAGCATAAGAAACACTGCCCTCTACCTTAGATTTAACACACATGCATCATCTTCCCCTGCCCACCCGTCCCTCCATATGAGTGGTTGGTGCCCCTTTCCTCATTTCACTCCCCACCATACGTTTTGGGCCTCCTCTGCAAAAAAATTAAAACATAAAGAAAGAAAAGGTTCCTTTAGGAACCACCTTCCACAGTGAAAAAATAGCACTGAAAAATAATCGTATAGACTTATAGATGCCATCTACTTTACATTTTTACATGTATACTAGAGAAAAAGAATGAAAGCACAGAAACAATCTGTCGGAAATTGTTTTCTCTAGTATACAATAAACACTATAATCCATTGCCGTTTATAATTATGCAGTCTCCGCATTCCCCTGTCTTAGTATGAATCCCAGATTGCACATGCACACCATCAAACAGCCTGTCTACTCTTTTTACTGTTATATTTGTAACACTCCCTCTGTACCTGCTTTAAACCATTCACACATATCCACCAATCACTTAAAAACACTCTACATCTAGCCTATCAACATATTGCACCAACATGTGTTTACTCCCTCTGTCCCCACTGGCCATCCCGACCTCCTCTTGTCCCCCTGTGATGTTCACTTGTGCCCCCTCCCTTCTAACACACAGGTGTTGCCTGTTTTGCCCTTCCCCCCATCCAGCCTACTTCTGCAGGAGTCTGTCCTGATACTTTCTGGTTTCCCCATCACTGTCTTGTGGCCAATGCTGGATTTGACTTTTATGGACTTCATTGATTGACGGTGTGTCACCCTTTCTCAACTCTCATGCTGGACATCCTTTGCATCTTGTACTCATGGTGGCCCTGAATCATGCTGTTCCCATCTTCATCTTGTATCCTGGCTTGCAACATTATGTGTTACCCCTGACTTCTGCTATTGTTTTCACTCTCCCCTCTTGCTTCTCCACTCTTTTTTACTGCTTACTCTCTGTTCTCTCCACATCTCGCTTTCTCCCTTTTCTTATCTCCTCCGCTCCTCCCCTTACTTTCTTCTATGCACTTAGTCTATCAGAATTGTCCCTGGACCGAGTATGATAGCAACTTTGTCTGTCCCCTCCCCTCTCACCTTGCCCTCCCACCCCCAGCACTATCTAAAATGTTGCCAGGCCCAGTGCAATAGTCACTTGTTTTGTTCCTCCCCTCCGTTTCTGCACCCCTCTCCATCACCTTTTGTTTTTCTCCAGCTCTACCAGAAATGTTATCAGACCCAGTACGGTAGTCACCTGTCTGTTTCCATTTCCTTCCCACTCTGCCCTCACTTCCTTATCTAGGTTTTAGGTCTTGCACTACATGAAATGTCGTCAGGCCAAGTATGATAGTTAATTTCACATCCTTATTGTTCATGGCCTGTAAGACTGTCATTGTATTTTCCCTTGTTCCCTCCCTTGCCTTGAAGAACATTGAAACACATTGTTTTCTAGGCGATATAGAAATAGACTATCACATCATATCATATCATTACACTACCACCCACCAACTGCCACTTAACAATGTTCTGCAAATCCTTTGCATCTACATTTCCCATATGTATACCAAAACATTTTACATAGTGCTTCTATACATGCACATATGCATTGTGCAGTGACAGACGTGCATAAATAAAAAGAGCAGTAAAGATGGACATGTGCTTACGGGAGCCCAGGAGGGAAGTGCCAAAGGAGCCCAAGATAGAAGGCCACTAGCTAACTGCTGGCACACAGGAGTCTTCCATCAAGTGTGGGGTACATTTTAACCGAAACATCATTTAAACAGAGTATTTTCTGTCAATTGAATAGGTTTTTATTAGTGAAAATGTTACATCACTGTATATAAGTTATTATTAATTTCTCTTTTACTATATATGAAAGAAATGTAGACTTCCTTTAAGAAATATATTTTTTGCAATGGAAACGTATGTGAGTCGTTGTCAGAAGAGCATACTCAATTATGAAAATCAGTGTACACATTTGTCCTTGCTGAATGCCAGACTTTCTGCCCACGGCAGAAAAGTTATACCACTATTTTTTTTTTTACTTATGTTTCGAAAATTTCAAAAAAGAAAAACACTGGACAGATTTCCAAAAGCATCCTTTCAGGTCCTTGCTCATGCTCCTCGCACAACGTTGCTGCAATCTCGTCCAGCACTCCGGACTGCAGCCACAAGCAGATTTCTTTTCCCCATTTAAACCTACACCTTCGACCGGGATACATACCCACAACCTTGCTGCAATCCTGCCTAGCTCTCCGGGCTGCAGTTGCAAGCTGATTTGTTTTTCCCATTTAAACCTACAGCTTCGGCCATGCTGCATTTCCCAATAAGTAAATCAAAGTAGGCATTTATCCATGCTGAGGGCCAGGGGTATTGTCCATGCACCAAACTTATATCACTATTTGTTGTGCCACAGCAAAAAAGTTATATCACTATTTTGTACTTGCGTTTCCTCACTTTCCAAAAAATAAAACACAGGACAGATTTGTAAAAGCATCCTTTTAGGTCCTTGTTGAAGCTCCTCATGCAAGTTTGCTGCAATCCTGTCCATTTCAACCTAGAGCATCAGCCATGCCGCATGCCCCAAAAAGTAACTTTGATGAGGGCCAGGCCCATTGTTTATGCACAAAAATTACATGACTATTTGTTGTGCTTCCATTTGGACACTTTTGAAAAATAAAACATAAAACAGATTTGCAAAACCATGCTTTCAGGTCCTTGCTGATGCTCATTGCACTGTGTTGTTGTCATTCAGTACAGCACTTCAGGATGTAGCCACAAGCAAAATATTTCTTCCCATTCAAACGTAGGGGTCGGCCATGCTGCATGCCCCAATAATCAAATCAGAGTACACGATTATCAAGTAATTACAGGGCGGTAGAATGGGTAGTTCACTGCGCGTCATCAAGTACTTTAAACAGATTACCCTGCTGCTGGTGAAAGGGTTCTTTTGTGGAGATGCCCTTCCTTCTAGTGTTAGCTTTCAAATAGGAGAGCGAGCCATGTTCACCTCAGCACTAGGTTATTCAATAAGCAACTGTTGAAATAATCAAGCAGTCTCCAAAACCATTATTGATGCTATATTTATTGTTCGAACTCAGCCGACAAATAATTTGACTCTCTAAAGTCTTTCTTAAGGCAGATGGATTGTGGTCCAGTGATTGGTGCGAGGTTGTGGAAATGAGTCCAGCATCCAATCCCAATATCTTGTCCCACTATGGTAGCAAATAATAGCGGGTACTGATTTCAAGGGGTGGCCTGGTGATAATGTGGGCACCTGGTTCGGCATGCTTGGTAATTATCTGCTGATTAGCATTATCTCAGATTCTATGCAGCTATAGTCACAGCAAACTGTTGATGCAATCCTATGCAGCACTTCGGGCTGTAGCCATGGATGGAATTTTTGCCACGGGTACAATTTATTTTCGCATTCAAACCTATCCCAATTTTCCTCACCACATAGCCAGTCCCTTGTAGCCATGCCCACGTTAACCCCATTGCCATTCTCATGTGGTCATGGCCAGTAGCCAAACGGCCAAGACTCAGACAATCTGGCCCCTGCCCATGGGCACCGGCTATACCTCAGTCACCAATGGTATATTACTATTTTTGTACTTACATTATGACACTTTAAAAAAGAAAAAAGATACAGTCACATTTTGAAAACCCTGCTTTCAAGTCCTTGCCAATGCTCCTTGCACACCTTTATGCAATTGCAGCCATGTTTTATTTTTTGAAAAGTGTCAAAATGTACGTACATAAAATAGTCATATAGCTTAGCTCCCAGTTGACAAAATCCATTCAGACTTTGCATAAAAATCCAAGATTGGGTCTATAATCTTTCTAAATTCGTTTGTGTATATTCGACAAACAGCAACAAAGTTATAACCCATCTAAAAATGTTAAAACCTGCCCTTCCAATGTTGACACCTCTTCATAAAATCCCACCAAACATTGCAAAAACATTCAAATCTGGGTCTAAAATCTTTTTGCAAACTTTTGTGTAGATTCGTGCATGTATAAGCCTTTCATATATTTTGGGACCCCCACTCTAATTCTGTTCCTTCTTGGCAAAACAACACCAACCTTTGTAGAACCATTCAAGGTTACATCTATTACATCTAGAATAATATCACAAAATAACAACATTTCATACAGTTTCTTTGAGTGGTGCCAAGTGCTTTACACTGCAATGCAAAAATATGTATGGATGCCCGTGAAATTATATGATATGATATGGAGTTTATAACACGCCATACACAAGAGTTTCAAGGTGCGTAACATCTGAAATGTTTGCGAGCATCACAGGGCTTTCATCTAACTGTATGTAGACATTTTCAATCCCATCCTCATCAACCCTCACCTCCCCAGAGATTGCTTCATTAGTTTGACAAGTGCAATGTAGTGTTTTCTAATATGTTTTTACTGTGATGTTCGCAGACAGCACCCATTGTCCACGAATCCAACATGGTGGGTATTTTCCAAAAATATGACACAACTCATGCTTTTCACAATCCAATCAATGGGCGCGTCCGATGTCTGCAGACCTCACGCTGCCCTCTGGGCCAATCGGTGGACTGACCGCAGACCGAACAGGGAAGTGAGTCAGCGGACTAAAGTGAGATATCACACATTTTTTTACCTACTTTTTGGCCATTTTAAAAAGAAACGACTGGGCGGATTTACACCAGATTTACAAAAGCACGCTTTTGGGACCAAGCCGCTGCTCCTGGCCACATTTGGTGAAAATCCATCCAGTGGTTTGGGCTGTCGGCATGAGACACATTTTCTTTCTATTGCGTCTATGGGAAAAACTACACATTTTAGGACCCCCCTACAACCTTGCCCCCCCC
Source organism: Ambystoma mexicanum (assembly GCF_040938575.1). NCBI lineage: Eukaryota > Metazoa > Chordata > Amphibia > Caudata > Ambystomatidae > Ambystoma > Ambystoma mexicanum. The sequence goes on along the minus strand of NC_090928.1, from coordinate 808,001,407 downwards.
GTACAGAACCTCAACTTTGCAGAATCAATCTAACAGGGCCATAACAGGGCCATATACTTTTTTTGCAAAGTTTCATGAGGATTCCTCTAGGAGGGGCAAAGTTATAAGGCACCCAAAAAGTGCTCTTTGAGCAACTTAAAGGCATGGTCTAGTAAAAAATGGTATTGTCCCTACGGGTCGGCCATGTTTTTTTAAGCCTAAGTGGCTCGATTTTAGAAAACTTTCCTATGGACCTTACCCGAGTTTTCGTCCATTAAACGCACGTGAAAACAAGCACCAGGGAGCCGCCATTTTCTGATAATCCTATCTTTTCCCCGACCGCCCTGGCTGACCTGCTTTTGCGGCACTAAATCAATTCCCCCGCCCCTGAGCCTGACATTATCAAAACATTCATATTCTCTCTCTGTTCCGTTTCATCTTGAGTCACGCGCTGTTCCTTTATGGTACACAGGGTGTTCATTTTCGTAAAAAGAATCACTTTGGAAGCACAGTGAACCACAAGGCTGTTCCATCAACTAGGCACTAGTCCAGCCTAAAGGTTGATATGTTGCTTCTAGCCACTAGTACAGCGTTAGGGCATGTGGGCCCTTGGCGATCGTCCCATAATATGGTGATCGTGCTCCAGTTGTTGACACGAAGCTGCAGGTGTCTGCTGAAGAATCCATCCGCCGGTGTCTCAAACAGATGGCAGTGGCAGAATGGGATCAAATACCTGTTATGAAAACAAAAAAATTATAATTAGTCTCGCTAGCCGAACTTCATTAATATTACTCATTTTATTTATTACGGCCGATCAGAAACTATTTGCTTGCAAGGATAGTTCAATGGAGTATGTTCGGCTCTAAAATCAATGCGAAAAGTAACAAGATAAATCAAGGCCAACACACAATGATAAACGACAGTTAGTCTACATGCGTGAGGAATGATATGATATATGATATGGCATTTGTAACGCGCCTATACTCAAGTGTTTCTAGGCGTGACGAGGCAGGTGGGGAACAAGGGCAGACAGACAATGATCCTACTAGGCCAGGTGTCTTTCTGATCGCGCATGGGGAAGGGCTGTACATGGTTAGTTGAATACAAATTAAATAATAGGGCCAGCTGGTGGCAAGTGCAAGGTAAATGCCGGGAGAAGGGGCTGAAGGATACAGAGACAGTCCCGTAGTGCAGGTAGGCAGTGCAGGGAAAAGTGGCTGGGCCAAGGACCGAGATCGGTGAGACCAGTGGACCTGCATGCCCATGTGCCCACTACGAACACGTTTTACTTGCTTTTCCTAGCTCTTCATTCATTCATTTATTCATGCATCCATTCATTAAATCTTCATTCCGGTATAAAAGCGTGTAAAGATTTACTTACATTATATTTGAAATTTCCATTGTGTCTCTTCGTAATGCAGTCTGTAAAACGGACCGTGCTCTTGACAACGATTTTTCGTATACTGAACTAAAATGGAACTCGGTCTAGTTTCTGAATTTTCTGCCTTATCGTCTCTTGCGTTATTGCGCACTCCCTTCAAATGTAGTTCTTTCGGCATGGTCCCTGTCTCAAGGTCAAAAAACAATAGACCCTTATACTTCCAGTGCGACTTGTGGGCCTCATCTGGGCGCTGTCCTTCGCATTCTTTATTTGCAACATCACGTAGTATAGGCATCTGTGAGAACTTGAAGTTTAGAATCTGTCTATGTAGTGCGCCTCAATGTGCAAATGCGAACTGGCTTCTCTCCCAAATGCCACGGCCCACTTGGCTGGCGCGTTCTAAGTGCCCCAATTTTGTCCCCGTTGTCTGCGAGCTTTGCAGCCCAAATTGAGACATTTAATTTTTGGCGGAAGGTCAGGGAAAGTATAAAGTACCACAGGAGTTGAGTTAAAAGTGAGATTTATTGTTTGTTTGTTTGTTTTATTATTTGCAATACTCAAGCCTCCCCTCCGTTAACAGTGCGCAGCATTTACATTTACATGAGATGAGACATGAGAAAAATATATACATACACATATGTGAGGTGAATAGAGAGAATTCAAAGATGACACCCAGCTTGTTCGCCACCCATGATGGTGAAGGTAGGGGTTAGGTTTACAGGTACACTGTACAATAACATTTATTTACAAAAAGACAATCGTATTGCAATTATTTAAACCGGGATTTGTACTTCACAATCAGCTGTGCTTCGGGTGGGCATGGCACAGTCGCAATGTTCGGTGGCAATGGATCACTGCTCTGCACAGAAACGTCCAAAATTCCATATCTGTGCTTCTCTAACACAGCAACAATAAGACCTTTCACAAAGTCGAACTGCATTTCATCTTAGACTGGTTTGATCACCCATTGCTTACTTCGTTTTGAAAACACCTTAGTGTAGCGAGGCATCCTTACTTTACCCCTATTCCTAGATTGTTCACGTCCAACATTGCTGTTATGGGCCAAGACCGCTAGTAGAGTGCGATGTTTCATGCCCCGAAAGCTAAAATGCAAGCACTTTGGCATGTACTTTAGGCACATATTGTGGAACACCTCCAAATCTCCTGTGTGACAGAATTCTGTCAGTCCTCTCAAATCTCTTGATAGAGTTTTGTCGAAAACAATCTTCTCAATGGCTTTGTGTGTCGGTGAAGAAGGAATCAACCACTTCTTCTACCGTGCCTCCTCTGGGGACAAAGGGCCATGTTCACATTGGTGGAAATGTTCATGTGCTGTCCAGCGGTGAACGTTGGTACAGTGGTGCATCAGTGACCGCCATTTTTCAAGTAGTATTTCCACTGACCCCTCACAAGTTTTTGAGCTCCACCAAAGATGGTTGGTGATAGAATGTGACCACTGCAAAATACTTTCAAAACCTTTTTTTTTCCCTGCAGCCGAGATTTTCTTATTGATTGATTTAGCAAGATGCCATACGTCAAATTGATGTTTAATATGTGGGAACTGCTCTCTCATTGTCTTGGCAATTGAAATGTGTCTATCCGTGGCTATGAGGTCGATGTGCATTCCCCTTGATTGTAGATATTCCACTGATTTTATAAATCCTAGTTTCTCCATGGCCACTGACGATGTGCATTGTGTTACCTGCACGACCACCAAACTCACAATTTTCTTACTATCCATGTCCTGAAAGTGGTAGGTGCATTACTTGGCAGAAAATCCAGGGCTGTCGCACTGTCCATCGCCGGCTAGCCTGAATCGTTTGCCTTCGAATGTACTTGCTAGAGACAATTGTTCAATTTTCCAAGCATCACTAATGGCCGGAAACAGATAATCACGTTGGTATATGTAGTACAGCGCTTTAGAAATGAAATGGAGTCCCAAAAATGGAAAGAAAGCCTCTAACTTTCTAAAACTGGAGCCACTAAAAAGTGATGCAGCTGCACACAGTAGATTGCCTGCTGGCAGTTTCCCCAGCATCGGTTGTGCAGACCATGAGAACCTATGATTTAATCTACAGGCGGCATTTATTTTGACGTTACTGCCTTTTATTTGACGAGTCACATTAATCAATGGCTTCCCACATACTTTCCCTCTAATGGAATGCACACATTTCAGCATACTTATAATTTCCATCAAACAACTGTCGAATACAATGTATTTGCTCTCTTTCATTAGACTGTCATCCTGCGTCAACGTTGTTTCGGCCTGTGTCGTTGTGGAGATTTCAACACATTGGAAAGTAATATCGCTGATATCAAGTTCTGATGCGTCTATGGATGCTGTGGCTGGTTCATTCTCTGTCATTTCGACATCTATTACTTCAACATTGATGGGTGAACACAACAATGTCGACAGGTTTTTTGGTGGCAAATTTTTTGCGGGTGTAGATTGTGTAAATTGATCTGCAACTACTTCAGAGCTATCTTCAATACATTCAATAACATCTTCTTGTGGTGGTGCGGTCGCACTGTAGCTATGGCCCAATGCAACTTTGCTGTAGTCTCCACACACAGTTAATTCATGTTCTGGCCATTGGACATGAGCATCTCGAGCCTGAACACGCCTCGCCTCAATTAATATTTCCTCCATAGTGTACACGGTCTGGCAAGCCACATCTCTCATTCGGTTCACTGTCTGTGTGTGTATAGTTCTGACACCCACGGGTAACTGGAGGGGAGATTGGAAAAGGGATGTTCAGTTTAAACACAAGATGGAGTGTAGTAGAATTGACTGGAAAAAAACATAAAATAGTCCCCAGCACAACATTTTTTTTAAAGTTCTGAACTGTTTGTAACTAACCTTTTTTTGTTTTTTTTTTCTTTGCAACTTTTTTGACTCGACCTTCAACATCTGCACGCTGTAGCTCCGATTCGTTTCCGCATGTCCTCCCTTCCTCTTGCGCTGCAACGACTATATTTTCTGTATCCGCATAGACAGCACAGAATGAGGCTCCATCGTCTCCCTGAAACATAGTACTTTCATTACTATGTATCAAAATATTGTTAGCATAAAACACACGTGAGGACGAACACACAGGTACATCTCAATAGCCAAACACGATTTAAACATTGTGTGCAACAATCAAACGACAAGTATTCGACCAGTGATGATCTATTTCGATGGAACTGTCAGTATCCATACCTCTGGCTCTGCATGGACTGCCATGAATGGTTGTATTGGAGAGGAGGCATCCGCATCTCCCTGAAACACAGTACTTGCATTAGTATGCTTTTCAATATTGGAAACACAACACACACTTGGGGTCGACGGCACAGGTACATATAAAGAGATAACCACAAATGATGCATTGTCCAAAAGAATCAAGGAAAATCCAAATATGATCACATTTCATTGAATTATTTCAACGATTCCTTTACATCTGCATCATCTAAATGAGATGTTGTGATTGTGGTGGAAGCTCCGTCATCTCCCTGAAACACAGTACTTGGATTAGTATGGTTTTCAATATTGGAAACATAACACACACTTGGGGTCGAACGCACAGGTACATATAAAGAGATAACCGCAAATGATGCATTGTCCAAAAGAATCAAGGAAAATCTAAATATGATCACATTTCATCGACTTATTTCTCCGATTTATTTACATCTGCATCATCTAAATTGGATGTTGTGATTGTAGTGAAAGCTTCCTCGTCTCCCTGAAACTCAGCACTTGCGTTAATAGGGAAGAAAGTATAGCAAATGGAATCACGTTATATGATCATGCATGATGGAGCTGTCATTATCCATACCTTGTGCTGCTGAAGAATATCATGTTGCATATGTAGTGTGCACTTCCGAAAGCTGTTGCGCCGATTCGTATACGCATGGTCCCACTTCCACTTCCTCTGGAATTACTTGAATGTCAGGCTCTGCATCAAGTGCAGGGGTTGACGCTCCATCAACTGCCTGAAACATAGTACTTGCATTAGTGAGGATTACAATAGTGAAAACATAACACACACTTGGGGTCGACAGCACAGGTACATATCAACGGCTAACCACGAATGAAACATTGTGTAGAACAATCAAACGACAAGAATTCCAGCTCTGATGATGACGCTCGATGGAGCTGCAGTATCCATACCTCCAGCTGTTGAACACCTAGAAATGTTGTAGATGTGGCGGACGCTTCAGCATCTCCCTGAAAGACAGTACTTGCATTAGTATGGATAACACTAATTATAACTGAACACAAACACCAGTGGCGATAACTAAGGTGTATATCAATTGGAAAGCACTAACCAAACATTCGGTAAAATGATTACACGATAAAATAAAAATATTACTTGACATGCATAAAACAGGTCTGTAGCGGATTAGCCTAGTAAGATTACCTGATACGCGCTAGAAGTGGTTGATAACTGCGACCACGTCAAGGATGTAGAATGTTCTTGCTTCAGATTCAAGGGATAGTCAAGAAGTTGTAAAGGTAAATTAATGATTGATAATGAAATGCCAATATTAAAAATAGCCATGTAAGGCGACAGAATACTTGTAAAATGCTCAATACAGCACAGTTCCCTGTTCCCATATATATACATTGCATTTGTGGGTTATGAAATCGAAAAAGAATATATTGGTAAATGTCATTATTCAAAAAACTATACACTCATATTAATATCGAAATTATTACAAGGGATAGAACACCTACAATATCAAATAATCCGTTCGGATACCTACACACTACCGCAAGGCCTAAAGCTAAATCCGGACACTTGACTCACCAGTGGCGGAATGTGGACGAATAGAGTGGGAATAGCGTTTTCGAGCAATTTCCGTGTCGTTCGCCGTTTATTCTTCTTTGTTACCCAAGATGTTGTGTACATGTCCAAGGAAAAGTGCCGGCTGCAGATGCGGTATCGATCACCCCTCTTGTCCTGTAAGACTTGTTGGACTCTTCAGTGGATATCCGCAATGTCTGACCCATTCTCTTATTCAATCAACAGTTTTCGGGAATACATGCATTGTAGTGCCTTCAGATTTACCATGGGTCTTCGAAGGGCAACCGCTAATCGAACAGGCAGGCATTGTTGATAAATCTGAAAAGTAAATATCGACATTATTATACAATCTTCAAGAATAAAGATTTGATACAAAAGTAAATGAATCATACAATGATCAATGCAAGGTTTGTTTTGGTCGCAGGAACTATACCAGTTCATTATGTGCGGCTTAGTATTTGCATAAGTTGCAGAAATGTATAATTGATGTGACTAAAAACTGAACATGTGACTCATCCCTTGGATGTTCTGTATTGCACGAGAAGGAAACATGCTTACATTATAGACTGGACCCCCGAAGGGTGCAATTCGATGACAATAGACACAGATGAAAATAAATAGATCTATTGATAGCATAGCAATGGAAACTCAAGTCAATAGCAATGAGACCAATGAACCTAGCACTATTGTGTACTCAACTCGCAAATAGATAGAAATTTAAAAATCTGCGAAATATGACTAGGATACATGGCCTTAACTTGACCAACAAACAGTTGGATTCAGCAAGCAGAGCAGTATGTTGCAGGAGAATAGGTGGGTGGCCACAGGTAGCACACTGATGGGTTTGCTCTAAGCGGTCACAGAAGTTCACGGATAGCACGACGACTAGCAGATTAGCGTAGATCTCAGTGGTTGCCAGGTAACATGTTCAGGAGTTGACTTGCAAAGCACAAAGATGTTCTCATGAGACATATCAAGTGGTTTATAAAGTATTAGAAACAGGGGTGTGTTTGTGAATGAATGACTTATGTAAGTCGTGGTCTTAGGGGGGCGGCCTGCTTCAAGGGAAGGCCTGGCTGGAGACACAGGGTCTGAGGAGGCCATGTGACCGATGGCCCCTTGGCGTGGGACACCTTTTGAAGTGTACATGTAGTTTTGCACCTTGGCCTTTCGCGCCCCCGACAGCCCCCCATGCCAGCGCGCATCAACCGGCGCAAACCGCCTTTGATACAGGGGGGTGGGATGGATGGGCCTGGGGCATGCAGATATGGCACAGGAAGACTGCTGAATGGAGACACACTTATGTGGATTGCAGGGGGGCGGCCTGCTTCAAGGGGCGGCCTGGCTGGAGACACGGGGTCTGAGGAAGCCATGTGACCGATGGCCCCTGGATGTGGGACACCTTTTGAAGTCTACATGTAGTTTGGCACCTTGGCCTTTCGCGCCCCTGACAGCCCCCCATGCCAGCACGCATTCACCGGCGCGGACCGCCTTTGATAAAGGGGGGTGGGATGGATGGGCCTGGGGCGTGCAGATAAGGCACAGGAAGACTGCTGAATGGAGACACACTTATGTGGATTGCAGGGGGCGGCCTGCTTCAAGGGGAGGCCTGGCTGGAGACACGGGGTCTGAGGAGGCCATGTGACTGATGGCCCCTTGGCGTGGGATACTTTTTGAAGTGTACATGTAGTTTGGCACCTTGGCCTTTCGCGCCCCTGACAGCACCCCATGCCAGCGCGCATCCACTGACGCGAACCGCCTTTATATCAGTATATCGTTGCTTATCAATAACAAATGCCACATACCAGAGATTCTTGTGAGCACAGACCCACACTTCAACCTGTGTATTATAGTGGTCAAGACCCTAAGGCCTGTATAATCCAATGGTAATTGTTAGTATAGACATATGTGTGACTTTTATAGAGACATAACCCACTGAAAGACTTTGAACAAGTGTTATTTAGTGCATGCATTATCGAGAATATGTTATGTTAGCTTAGATAGATAGTGACCACCCTGCTTCACAGCGACCAGACCTTCACCCATTCGGAGCACAGATGTCTGACGTCCATCCTTGAATGGAGACACACTTGATTCATTTAAAAAAATCGAAACAACTGTTGTTAAAAAATAAGTGGTGTTTTATTTTGTATCTTATTTTCATGACACAAAAATACAAGACTTTAAAGATTATACAGGTCAGGTTGCAGCACAGCGAGAGAAAATCCCCTGTACTGACCGCTGTCACTCGGGAACGTTTCTCTAATGGCACGAACGGCACAGGCGGGTATCACTCTTCGAACGCAGTGTCCAAGCCTCCCGTGGAGCCACCATGTAAAGGAACGATAGGCCACCAGCCTGTACCACCTGTGAAAAGGAATGAAACAAACTGTTTTTAAATGACCAAGATAAGTTTAATAAACGTTTGTTGTCAATGACAATTCTTGTAACTAATGGCATTCTGCACGGACAAATGCTATCTAGACAATGCACACTATTGAACGACTTACATGCGTTACAATGATATGTAGATGTAATTTTGGATATAGTAGAAGAACATGAAATAGGAGTGGCATGACAAGCAGAGTATACTCACTCATTACTCGGATTACGAGGACGAACAGTTGCGTGAAGTTCGTGCATAAGCACCATCATTATTCTCAACACGGCCCGTGTGAGGCAGGCTGCCCTGAAGTCTAGCAGCTCGGTGATGCATTGCGGTCATAGCTCGCCTTCCGAAATGTAGGCCAGGCATCCTGAGTTTTCACGGCAGCAGCAGTTCTCGTCCTCAGTTGGCATTAGCTCGCACCGATTGCATGTGCACCAGGTGGAGACGCCGTCCATTCGACTAGGCCCAGGCTCTTCATCTGTTGATTCGTCCTGCCAACTGCCGTCCGAATCCCCATCGTTTTCGCGTGCTTCCCTTTCCAGTAGTTCCTCCTCGGTATACTCGGGCTCTTACATGTAGGGCATTATTGTAGCCATTGTGTGTTAAACAAACTAAAATAATTTATAGCGTTGGTACTGGTATCTGTTCACACGGGCTACAAGCTGCGAAGGTAGCTGACCAGAGCACTGAAACGAGTCACAGAATACTCAAAGTAACACAGAGAGAGGAATGGAATCGAAAATCTGCTGCTGTGTGTTGTGAAACGGTCTGTTTATACTTATTGAGGAAAGAGGCGTCCTGCCATTTCCATGGCGACAGCGAATGTTGACACAAGACGTGCTTTGGCATTGGGAAATGGGCGGTACGAGTCTGCTAATGACAGGCTCAGGGGCGGGGGAATTGATTTAGTGCGTCCTACTTATCTCCCTTCTCATAAAATTTCTGTTTGAGGAACTGTATTTTCCTAACTATCTGGCCGTCCTCTCGGAGTCGCAGCTCTTCCCTTTTTCACCTGGCCTCATGGGCCCTACTCTCTCTCTCCTCTGTGGCTACCCTTGGCACCCTGTCAAGGTGGGCTATCTCCCCCCTCAGCCTATTCTCTAGTAGAGCCCTCTCCCTCTTTTTCATAGCCCCTTCCCTAATTAGGATCCTAAGTCATGTCGCCTTTCCCGCTTGCCATACCGTCTTCCTTGGGACCTCTCCCATATTATTAATTTTAAAGTATTCCCCAATTTCCCCAGCCATCTCTGTTCGGAACACAGGGTCCTTCCACAGTGGCTCATGCATCTTCACTTTGACCCTTTTTGCTGTAGGCCTATCCAGTCACAATATTATGGTCCGACCTCATGATCGGGGAGATTTCCGAGCCCATCGCCACATCCCATAGGCCACCCATGACGTACAAACAATCGATTCTAGTGAAAGTACCGTAGGGTGCCAAATAAAAGCTGTACCCTTTCTCATTCAGGTGAAAGCTCCGCCATGCGTCCCTTAGTCCATAAACCCCCAACATTTCCTTAACCCCAGTGCACCCCCCAGCTAGTGGGTCCTGTGTTCCGGGGTCTCCCACTTGCCTTTCCATTTTAACATCTGCCCATAAATTGAAGTCCCCACCCAGGATTACAAGCCCTGAAGCCTCCAACATTATTTTTGGAAGTGTCTTCAGCAGAAACCGTGGTTGACCCGTATTAGAGGAGTACACTGTTGCCAGTATGAAACTCACATTCTGTACGGTGCCCACAACAATCAGTGCCCTACCTTCTACATCTGCCCACACTTTGGTTACCTCCATTTTCAGCCCTTTCCTGATGAGAATGCCCACCGCTGCCTTCCTCAAAGGACCCGAGCCCCAATATTCCTGTCCCAATCTCACACCCATGATCTTACGTTCCTCTACTTTTGCATATTTGCTCTCCTGCAAGATCATCACATCATGGCCTGCTATCTGAAACTCCCTGGCCACTAGGGACCTTTTCGTGGGTGAATTCAATCGCTTAACATTTCACATGCCCACCTTAAGGAGGCCACCCCTCTGAGAGCCTGAATCTACAGCCATTCCCGCCTTTCCACAGCCATCTTCCCATCGGCCTCCCCGGGCGGCACAGCCCATTACTCTGCCCCCACACTGCCACTTACTTTCTGCATGAAGAAGACCCTGTTCCTACACTACTCTACCCGCCCCACCTCCCTCCCTTCCCCTGAAGGGTGTCCGACACCACCCGGATACCATCACCAGGCCAAATTTGGACCACCTCCGGGGACCGGTTACCTCCCGGTCCCTTCCTAATGCAACCTTATAAACATTGAGTCCTCGCCCCCCTACCATTTCACCACCTCGCAAGTCCACAACTAGTCCCAAAGGCAATGTGCCCCACCAACTGGTGCCTCGACAGGGCATCCACACTCCGGAGCTCCCACGGGGCCCTGCCTCTAAGTATATAGACACTCTGCAGCCCCTTCAATTACATTTAACCAATATTACCTCCACCCAGTGTGATCCAGGTGTCCACTACAAGCAAAACGTTCATCCACTTGTAGTTTCTGGAGCCCGGTACCCACCTCTGGTGCGGCCCCTGAGTATGCCATTTCCTGTTGGCACATCCAGGACATTCTTAAAGTACTATCACCTCAGAACTTTCACCCCAGAACTATCACAGGACTCCCCTCCTATGAGTAATGCGCCGGGTGTGCTTCAAGAGTTCATTTCGGGGGAGGCCTTCATCCTCCTGTATTTCCTGGAATCCGGTATCCGCCTCCGTCTCTGCCCCTGGATGCACCACTGCCTGTTGTCGTCCAGCCTTTCATCCCAGTTCTGCTCATTCTGTGGGTCGCCCAACAGTTCAGCCATGCATTTTCGTATGTCTCTCTCCATCCTCAACCTCTCTTTGTGCCCATCCAGTTCAAATGTGAGGGAGAACGGGAACCCCCATCTATAGCGCACTCCCTTTTCCTTTAACCACTTCATCAGGGGAATGCACATCCTTCTCCTAGTCAGGGTCAGCGAGGATAGATCTTGGAAAATCGTCACTCTTGCCGTGCCGTAGGTGATAGGACCCCTTTACTTTGCTTTCCCCAAGATTTTGGTTTGTCGCTGTCCAACGGCTCTATGTATCCTTTCAATCTTTACCTCATCAATATAATCATCTTCAAAAAGTAGCTTCATAATGTCGGGGGGAAATTCTGCCGGGGTCGGCCGGGCCGTCCGCAGACCTCCGGGCAGGGAGGCCCCAACTCCTCCCGTATATCCCAAAAGAGATAGAGTATGAGACACACGCAAGAAGCAAGGTGACTCTGCTGTTTATTAGACAAAACGGCAGGGATGGGTCAAGGATCGTACGCGTCCGTCCTGACACACACACAATCTTGGGGCTCGCAGGCCCTTTTTACCTTAGTATGACGCGCTACTTGCGTCACCTTGGAAAGTTAGCCAAAAACCTATCGCCACTCTTAATTGGTTGCTCGAGTGGTAGGGTTAGTATAGCATACGTATAGAGAACAGTGTTAGTGGTCAAGGGTTAGTCAGGTGATATACCTGGGTTGTCCCTACAATTAGATACATGAGAATTGTTACATGAAGACCCCTGATGATTGGTTAATGTTAATGGCGTCAGTGATAAGAGCCCCATGTTCTGATTGGTGCGCTCGCGAGCCTCCCAGTCTGGGACCATCGCTGTTCCCAGCTCTCGGTGCACCTGTCATTTGCAACAATGTTTCACTATGAGTACGTGCAGACAATGTGAGGACTTATTCATAAGCTGGAAGGCCGACTACTCCCACTGTCGCAGATGTCCATTGAGCCTTTTAATTGTATCTGCCTGTGTCTTGTAACGAGGGATCCAGACGCCTTTTCTGGCCTTGGCATCCTGTCAGGTTCGGCTTGGTCACGTGAGGTGGGACCGTGTTTGAGGCAGAATTCTGCACAATTAATATTGTTTTTCCACTGTGTGCCTGGTTTAATTTGCAGGTGTGACTTTGACGTTGGTGTGCGGCGTGCGAGGTTGCAACATCGTGCCCTTGATTGTCTGCTTTCGGAATGTGGGTTTGCAACATTGCGACCTTGGCTGTCTGCTTTCGCCGGGCTCATTCTGCAGGATCAGCAACCTGACTCTTGTTCTTTTAACGTCCATGGAAGCTCTTGCTTGCGGCCTACTTGGGCCTGGTGTATAGGTGGAACCGTTTGGTGCACAGGCGCTTTAGGTTATAGTATCATATTGTCTTATCCCCAGTATCGTGTCTTCTTTATATTTCTCATTATGGCACCTGGTTTTAGGAGAAGCGTAAGCAAGCTCTTTAGATGGGTTCATGATGCGCCTTGCGTTTCTGCATTTTGAGAGCCTATGTGGAAAATAATAAAGATGCACGTCCGTGAGTATGTCTGTCGCCTACGTCATAGCACTGAGTATATTCTTCGTGTAGATTGGTGCGGGAGTGTCCGGTGTGTATATTTGCACAGGTGTGCTGACCGTTGGCTAGGTCGTCATGGCATCTCTAACGACGTGTAGGTTTTAGTCTAGTTGATCCGTGCCGCAGGTGTCGGCATGGACAGGGCGGGCTACTGGGCAGGCAGATGGACACATCCGTATGTTCCTGTACCAGGGTATTTGGTCGTCTGGTAGATGGGCAAACTCTTCTCGTGGCGGGTGCCTGGGCCGTGATCCTTTAGGCCAAGCGCGAGAGGGGAAGGGCGGGAGCCTGGTCTTCCATTCTCCCACTTCAGTCCCCCCTCTGGTCGACTTGTCGACCACAAACATATCCTTTTCGTTATCTCCTCTTACTCTCCATATCTTAGTTATTCCTCCTAAATGTCCATAGTGGTTAACATGATCTTCAAATGACCAATACATATACTCACAGGTTCCTCCAGGAGTACAGTATACCCATTTCCCTATGTAGCTCCTGGGGTTTCTTGGGTTCTCGATCTTCACAGATGGTGGGTCCAGGTGGTTGGTGATGATCTGGTTGCGCAACTTCTCTCTCTCTTGTATGATTGTGCCTGTGTGTTGGCCGTCATCTGCTGGCATCAAGGGGTGCATACCGGCCATTTCAAGCAACTCGTCTGTGGTACGTGCCTTCCGGGCCTTCCAAAATCTTATTATGATCAGTGTAGCTCCAGCCAAAATAGTACAACCAACTATAATTTTCAGTCCATCTGACAGCCAAGATGGCATCCATGACTATAATATTGAAAACCAGCTCTCATCCTTTTCCACACCTTTACTTTCATCCATCATTTTGGAGTGCATCTGGGCCAATTGTGAAACTGCTTCTGTCAGTGTACCATTGTCAGCATCGTTGGCAGGAATGAACGTGCAGCATGATTGTCCTATCTTTGCGCAGACTCCTCCTTCCATGGCTGTGAGGAGGTCCAATACATATCTGTTCTGAAGTGCTACCATCCTTACAGCTCGCAGCTCCTCTTTTATTGCGTTAAATCCATTTACTGTAGAATTGATGGTCATCATTAGTTCCCATCTAGTTATCTGGAGCCATTTTGCGTTTGCGTAAGCCTGCAGTCCCGGATGGATTATTGAGGAGAAGAACATTGCTGCTCTGCTGAATAGTCTGTGTTCTGGCGGAATTGAAGTGAGTGCCGTTTCCGACCTTCCCCATAGGTAATTTCCTGTCAGAGGTTCTCCTTGTCTTTTCCTTCTATTTAGGACAGTATTATTGCCGTTGTTCCTGTTCCCTGGCCCCTTCTGAGGTTGTGCAGATCTCTTTTTCCTCTTGTCCCCTTAATCCATTTTGGGGAAGTTCGCCACATTCACATGTTTCTGGGGTACCACTAGTGATGGTACATTGACGTGCACCATCGTGCATACACCATTCCACAGAGGGGGCAGTGTGTGGTATGCCTTTTTTCCACAGGCCCAGTAATGGTCCATTATCACTGCTGTTCCTGCTCCCCCCTCAGGTAACTCCATCACGCTTGCACAGTTGGTGTTGTATCCTACGTCCACCTCTCCTTTATGTTGGTAGCATACCTTAGGCGCAGTCAGCGGCAGTATTGTTATTGGGTCTTCATCCTTCTCTATCCACGTGAGCATGGGTACGTACTTGATCCAAGTCGTCCAACATCTGTGGTTGTGTGCATCGATAGTTGAAATAGTTTCTTTTGTTACCATGTTGCTGCCAACCACTCCTATCTCCCATTTGTTGTCCATGTACACCTTCCCCGTTATCGTCACCAGTGGCCTCTCCCAACATCCTGTTTTACCAGGAACTTCAGTGGCGTACCAATCACATGGTAAATACTGCAGTGTTTCTTTCTTTGTTTCCCCTTTTTCAGGACCACTTGTTATGTATCTGAATGCTTCAGCATGTAAACTGCTCTTGTGGTAACTCAAATAATTCTTGAGGAAGTTGTTTTCATATGGATATGTGTCTCGTGTTTTCCACACCAGTTGCACCACTGTCCCTTGAAATTTTCCTTTCGTTTGGAACAGTGCCAAGTATATTATGCATCGTGCTGTCTTTTCATCTATTTCTGTGGCAACGAATGTTCGAGAAGCGCTCATGGCGTATGGTATTAATGAGCAAACGTAGCAGCTGTCTTCTGTTGTCTGCTTACCGATGCGGGTCATGTGCTGGTACCATATTTTGTTTGAGATGTGTGCTGAATCTTGTATATAATTGTCAATACGCTGGTTATTAAATGTTAGTTGTTGTTTTTTTTAAGCTCTCCCTATCAAATAGTCATTCAGTGCCCAGGCGAAGAGCTGTTCCCACGCTAATCTACGCGATCTATCTCTTAGGACAGGCAAGTATGGGTGGAGGGGGGGCATTGAATATTCTATGGCCAAGAGGAATGCTGTGTAGTAGACACGTACCCTTCTTCTTTTCAGGTACGTTGGCCTTTTTATTTCATATACAAATTGGTGTGACAATTCTTCTGGGTAGTTATCGTCTGAGGGTACCATCTACTCCTGGGCAGTGAATTTGTTAGTTATCTATTTTCTTAGCAGTACAATAATACGCAGTTCCTGCATGTGCGAGAGAAAAGAAAAGAGAGCATTCACATGTTTACATGTGTACGTGTGCAAGACAATGTCCTTCAGTTCAGTTATTACTGCAGTGGGGGTAGGGGTCAATGGGCAGGGGGTTTGGGGCTCAACTGGCGGAAGTATCTTTACTCTTTGAGCGTGTGACCATGGGGTGGGCAGTATGGGGATCACCCCTTTCTTCTTCAGTTATTGTCTCTGGGGAATCTGGGGAGTGACAGGGTATGGGAACACTTAGGCCGTTAGCTGTGGTAGAACTCTCTTCCTCCGTTGGTGATGTTGTTGTTGTTCTCCCAATGGACCTGTCGGTGGCGCTGGGGCGGGTCTGGAGTTTGTAGATCTTTACATCGTGTAGGTGGTTCAGGCACGCTTGTCCTGTAGCTTTACTGCTCTCGTTGATACCTCCTCTACCAGATGGGGGCCAGTGAATCGTGGACTGTTCCACTTCCTGTTGAAATTGCGAAGTAGTACGTGGTCACCTTTAGCAACTTTACACAGTCTTTCCTTTTCCAATTCTTTATCCACGTCTTCTTGTTGATTGCTGTTAGACCCGCCCCGCGTGCGCTCGAGCTGTTGAGACACAAACACTACACTAGTAATCAAAGAAGACACATATTGGTACATTTCATCACCAAGAACACTCACAATACTCTCGTGGTCGGTAAATGCTCTTGATGTTGGCGTTAGGGGAAGGCGCATTTGACGTCCGGTAACCACCTCGTGAGGGGTGAGGTGGTGGTCGGACCCTGGTCTATTCCTTAGCTCAAATAGGGCTAATGGAAGGCAATATAACCAACTCTTCTTTGTTGTTTGCTGTATCTTTGCAATTGCCTCCTTTAATAGGCCATTCAGGCGTTCACATACACCGTTGGCCTGTGGGTGGTATGCACATGCAAATTTGTGCTTGATGTTCAGCAAGGATGTGATGTGCTGGAACATTTCGTTTGCGAAATGTGGGCCATTGTCTGACCTTAACACCTCGCACACTCCCCACCTGGGGAAGACCTCCCTCACTAGGAATTTAGCTGCTCTAAATGCATCTGGGTGTGAACAGGGCCCTGCTTCAATCCACCTCGAGAATGGGCATACTACTACAATCATATACCTATTTCCTTGACATACGTTGATCATATCAACATAGTCAATATGGAGATGCCGGAAAGGTCCCTCTGGCCGGGGTATAGTACCTCTTATCACCTTTAGAGTATGGCCGGCCGTAAACTGTTGACATGTGAGACAATTGCTGATAAAATTTGACACATGAGAATTTAACTCGGGGCAGAACCAGTCTTCCCTAATTCATGCTGAAATTACTTCCTTGCCTGTGTGGGCTGGGTAATGTAGTTGGCTCAGGGCGGTGTTCAAAAGTGCCAATGGTATTACAACCTTTCCAGTGTCACCCTGGCGCCATAGTGCGTCGGTTGGTGACATTGTGCATCCTCTTTTTACCCATATTTCTTTTTCGGCCATTGGTGCAGCCGCTTGTAGCTCCATAATCTGTGTGGCTGGGAGATGGGTGTACCCTTCTCTTATCAACATCTCCTTAGCCATTCCCCTCCCTCTCCCTCTCTGTGACTCTGGGGGGTTCCATATCTCACCAAAGTATGCAGCATACTTCGCATGTGCGTCTGCTGCTGCATTCCCTTTTGAGATGTGGTCTTCACCATTGGTGTGTGCGGTGCATTTTACTAAAGCTAATTCTTGGGGGTCATTTATTACTTCAATTAGTTCAGCCAATAAGAGGGCATGTTGCACTGGAGTGCCATCAGCTCTCCTAAACCCTCTTCTTCTCCATTTCGACAGCCCTGAGTGGACAGTGGATGTAACATACGCGCTGTCGGAGTATATGGTCACTCGTTTGTCAAAGCTTTCCTTCAACGCCAAGATCAGTGCAACTAATTCCGCTGCTTGAGCGGAGTAATGCTGTGGTAATTGTACACATTTCATGGCCACACACACCGGTACCTTTATCATTTTTACCACTGCTGCCCCAGTCCTCCTTATACCATCCCGTTGGTCGATAGTTGATGACCCATCAATAAACAGGAGCTCACCTCCCTCTAGTGCGTTTTCTTCAACCTTTCTAGTACATGAGTACATTTCAGTTATTTGCGTACAATCGTGGGCATAACCTCCTTCCTCAAGTACTTCTACCAGGAACCTTGCAGGGTTGACCGTGCTACATCTAACAATTGATAGTTCAGCTCTGGATAGGATGATCTCATAACCTGATGCCCTCTGCGTGGTTAGGGTGGACTTAGGTTTATTCAATATTGCAAATAGTGCATGCTCCACAAACAGTGTAGTTGGGCACCACATGGTTATTGCTGATGCTTTTTCTACCGCAAAAGCAGCTGCGGCGAGACCTTGTTCGCAAGGGAAATGACCTAACATCACAGGATCCAAGTGGCCACTGTAAAATGCTACTGGTTTGTAGCCCATGCTTGTTTTTTGAGCCAACACTGCTTTCATTACTGCTGAGTCGCAATGTGAAAATATAAAAAATTGTCGCTCATAGTCTGGGGATGCCAGTACCAGAGCAGTTGATATCGCATCTTTCAATTCATCAAAAGCCTCTTTCATTTCCATCGTCCACCCCAGCTTTTTCTCCCCTTTATTAGCTTCCCTTAACGCCTCAAGCAGGGGTCCTATGTACGAACTGTAATCAAATACCCATGCTCTAAAGTAGTTGCACAGCCCCAGGAACTGCTGCAGTTCCCTCACTGTTTGTGGCATTGGAGTGTTTGAAATGGCCTGTGCTCTTTGTGGTGCAATCTTTCTTCCATGTTGGGATATAAGCTGACCAATGTAAAGTACCTGTTCTTGACAGTACTGTAGCTTTTCCATGTCTACCTTGTAACCTTTCTCAGCCAATATTGTCAACATCTTTAAGGAGTCCTCTCTGCATGTTCTTTCGTTTGTACTGCAAATTATTATGTCATCCACATACTGCAACACTGTGCTTTCCACTTCAATGTTACCCAAATCCATCTGTATTACTCTGTTGAAAATTGAGGGTGATTCGCAATACCCGTGTGGCAATCTGGTGTGCTTCCACTTTGTGTTTCTGTAAGTGAAGCTTGTCAGATCTTGTGAGTCTGGGTGCAATGGTATTGAGAAAAAAGCATTTTTAAGGTCGATCACTGTAAATCGTGATGCTTCTGCTGGAATGCCACACAATATTGTGGCCGGGTTTGCTGCTATGGGATATTCTGCTTCTCCTATGTTGTTCAAGGGCCTGAGATCCTGTATGAAGCGCCAAGACCCCCCTTTAGCCTTGCGCACTGGGTATACAGCCCTGTTACATGGTGATTCTGAGGGGACCAATATGCCATTATTTATAAGGGCCGTTATGGTTTCATATATGCCCTCATCTGCCTCTTTTGATAGTGGGTACTGTTTCACTCTGGGGAGTATTGCACCTTTTTTCAATTTTAGCCTTACTCCCCCTATACTTTTTATGCACCCCACGTCATAGGGGCTAGTAGTCCACAATGATGTGGGTACCTTTGACATATCCTCCTTAAAGAAGGGGACTGGGGTGCATGCGGGTGCCTCAAGTGCCATTGCAATTTTCTGTGCTACTTGTTTGTAAGCCACTCTTAGCCTTATTTCCACACTCATCATAAACACCATTTCACCTTCCTCCTTTTCTTCTGAGAACAGCTCCTCATCTGACACCTGGGTGAGCCTACATCCTTCTGCTAGTGCTATCACTGCCCTCCATGCTCTTCCTTCTCTGTCTTGGGCATGTACAGCAATGTAATCAGCTGTTGCAATAATGCTCTCGATGTCCACTGGAACCACCTTTCCTTCTGGTTCATTAACAGGTGTTTCTGGTCTGAACAGATGGGCTGCTGGCCTCCTCCATATTTTCCCTTCTATCCCTGGCATCCATGCAAATGCCATATATGTCCCGTACTGGAATAGTTCGCCATCTACTGGCTCCGCCCTAATCGCTGTCTGTCCGCAGTATGCTTGCATAATCTGTCGTGCTGTGAGCATGTTAATCCCTGGAGTAGAGCAAATTATGCCGTCCTCAGTAAAGGAGATCGTCATATTCAACCTGTTCATTATGTCTCTCCCCAGTATATTTACTGGTGAGGCACTATAATATAGAAGTGGAACTGACAGGTCATAATCTCCAATAGATAAGGGAATGTTATCAGTAAAAGGAACCAACCCTCTAGCCCCAGAGAATCCTTGGGTGTTCATGGCTTCGCCTGACATCTTAAATTTACCTTCCCTTATGCAAGACCGGGTCGCCCCGGTGTCAACAAGGAATGATTATTTTTTGTCACCTATCGTTACCTCTATGCGTGGTTCCTCCGCACTATTAGGTGTTACTGACAGGATGGGACAAACCAAGGCCGTCTGTGGGCTGTCCTATTGAGGGTACAACGATTGGCCATTTCCTGTGTAAGGGTTGTGTCCCAAGACCGTCACCCTACCCAGTTGTGTTTGTTGTGCTTGGGGTTGTTGTGTTATCGCTACCTGTTGTTGTGGCAGTGAATATGTCTGTGGCTGTTGTTGTGTTATTAGTTGTTGTTGTTCATTTCCCTGTTGCAACGTCTGCTATTGCTGTATGCCCTGATGTTCCTGTGAGGGCCTTGGTTGTCCCTGTTCACTACATGATGGTGTTCCTGGTCTAACTCTACACGTGCGTGACATATGCCCTAATAATCCACAACTCCAACACACCGGTGGTTCCCTACTCTGCCATCGAAAGCTCCCTGTGTTGTCCTGGTATACTGGTTGCCCTGTGGGGTAGGAATTTCTAAGTCCTCCCACCTGCTGTTGGGTGTTATATCCGTATCCTCTCCCTCTCATAATTCCTCCTCTCCCCCTGTTATAATTATAATACCCAGCTCCTGGCATTGGGTGTCCTCCTCCCATGTTGGTCGTGTATGGTTGGAGTGGCGGCACCTGTTGTGTTATAGTCTGTGAAGGTGGTATTTGGGAGGAATCTTGTGCAGCCACTACTTGTGTGGGGCTTTGGGTCATTGTTGTAGGCGTAGTTATTAGTGCCCCTTCCATTGTGTATTTAGTAAGCTTTTTCTGTACTAGTTTAGCCTCTTCCGTTTTCCTGTCCTCTTCCTTTTGTTTCATTTTTCCTTGCCATGTCCTGCAATGATGCACTATAGTCAGTTGTATTTCTGGCCATGCTTTTGCTTCCATTCCCACTACTTTCTTTAGTTGTTTCTGAACTCCTTCTGGGAGCCCTTGTACTAGTATATGATAAAATATTGCTGGTGTTTTATCCCATTGTTCTCTAGTTTCCATGCGCCACTTCTCTTGGATTTCCTGGATATAATCAACAGGATCTTCGTTCTCTGCGCATCTTGCGGGAGGTAATTGCTCCTATGTCTGATGTGTCTGGGTACTGTACCCTCAGTGCCTGCCATAGTGCATGTCTGCAGTTTGCGAATGGTGCCCCATCATGCGATGTGTTTGTTATTGTTACCCCAGGGAATCCCGCTCTCTTCCAAATGTCATCCGCTGTATCCCCTAATATTGATATTAGAAGGCCCTTTACATCTCCTACTGCCAGTTTCTGTCCTGCGGTGTGTTTTTCCATTTCATATATCCACTTACCCGCACCTCCACTTAATGATGGGCGCCTGCATTTTATATTTTCTTTGTCTGTATGCTTCCAAGGGACATACTGTGGTCTAACCCCTCCTCTCTCCAGATGTGGCATTAAGTTATGTCTCGTTTTACCCTTTGTGTTCCATAATATCGAGTCCTCACACCCTTCCTCCTCTTCCCTTTCTTCTACATCGTCAATTTCGTCCGTATTTCCCCTGCTCGTAACTCTTTCTTCTCCATCTTTTCCTCTTCTTCCATCATTTCCTGTATTTAATGTGGGCATGTGTATTCGTCTTTCCTGCCTGCGTCTAGGGAGGTCCCTAAGCCGACATGCATAGGGTGTCAGTTCGTCTGTGAAGGGCGCAAGTTTTATTGTGCGTAACGAGCGTGAGGTGGTTGAGCATGTAGGGTGCGATGGGAGAGGGCGTGATGGGGACGGTGCGGCCTCATGTGTCTGTCTTTCCGCTATTCCTTGCTCTCCCTCCTCACTTCTCTCCAGCTCATCCTTTCTCCTACGGATCCATGGTGAGTCTGTGTTGGTCCGGGTGATGTATAGTTTATCTAGGCTTTCCCTTTCACTGTTTCTTCCTTCCTTCTCCACTCCTTCTTCTTCCTCACTACAAAAGTCAGTCATAAACGGCACCCCCCACTCAGTCTTTTTCCCCTTGATTGTTACTGTTTGTAAGTCTATTAGGTCCAGTTCTCCTTTTTCTCCTTTATCAACCGCTCCCCTTTGTGCTGATGTTGTTGCTACTTCTGTGTCTCTATATACATCCCCCCATACTTCACTCTCCCTTCTCCTATCTTCTCTTTCTCCTTCATTTCTCTCCTCCATCTCCCTACTATTTTCCTCCCTTTTCCTTTTTAATTCCTCCATCACTTCACTACTCATCTGTTCCAGTATTCTTTCATCCTCTTTCTTCCTTTCCCATTTCACCCTTTCCCTTTCTACTATACTCTCTATCACCCTCCCTTCTTCGTATTTCTTAGTCGTTTCTGATAGTAATCTCCTCTTCCACATTGCCATTTCTCTTTCTTTTTCTTCTTCTTCCCTTTTCTTTTCTCGCAGCACTACTCTTGATACCCTTTCTGCTGCTGCTTTTACCCTTTCAGCTTCTCTCCTTTGCTCCTCAGTTAGTTCCCTTATTTTTTCCAATTCGTTCTTACCTTCTTTCCTTTTCCTCGCTCTCTCTCTCTCCTCCCTCTCGAGCTGTTTGATCAATTCATTCTGCTCATCCCTTAACTTTGCTAGTCGTTCCTCCAAAATCTCTTCCATTTGTCGTAACAGCTCTTCCCCCCTCATTTCACTCTCCCTGGTATTATCCTCGTCTGTTTTCTTTATTACCTCCTTCTCTTCTCCTGTTAATGAACCTCGTAATTTTAATAATATCTGTGCAGCTACCGACTCATCATTTCCTATTTCCACAGTTTGTTCTTCTCCAGTCCTCCCCTCCCCTGCTGGCATCTTCCTATGAGCCACATATGGTGGAGGGCTGTATGCCGGGTTCGAGTATCCCTCAGCCGCCCTTAACTGTCCTCTTTCTATTTCTCCTAATTCTCTTAAAGGGTACAACCCCCCCCCCCCTCTGTTTTCACTCCCTTTGCT
Organism: Ambystoma mexicanum; assembly: GCF_040938575.1. NCBI lineage: Eukaryota > Metazoa > Chordata > Amphibia > Caudata > Ambystomatidae > Ambystoma > Ambystoma mexicanum. The sequence continues at coordinate 807,978,678 of NC_090928.1, read as the reverse complement.
AGGGGTATATCGTTGCTCGGTTCCTTTTTTATTTCATCTGATGTATTATTCTTTTCTCCTCCCTCTCGTCCGTTACCCCTGTTCTTTGGGTCTTCACTCCCCTTTTTCCCATCCTCTCCTTCCTCCTTAATCTCTTTTTCTTCCAGTATTTCCCCCAAAGTGAACATTCCATTTGGTCCTGGTCGGGACCCTTGGAACATCCTCCATAAGTTAAACACCTCCACGTGGTTTGCCAACTTCTTCCCTTTGTATGTATTGTGCAGATGGTTTAATAGTGAATGTTGGGCATATGGATCGAAGCTACCATTAGGCGGCCACGGTGTTATCATTTTGTTATCCGTCCCCTGGGTCCATTCTATGCTATACTTAATCAGTTTCTCCCTATGGGGTGGCAGTGATGTACATATGTGTTGTAGTGGGGTAGTGAGGGTGTTCCCCCACCCTCCCGATCCTGTCCCGTATGACATAGTAGCGCTCCACTTGTTACCCTTCCCCTATCTGGTAGTGGTTATCTCACTAGCAGTTTACAATATACAGCCTTATATCGTTACCTGGCCCCGTAAGTTTGGGGACTTGCGATAGTCCGCTAAGGAAAATTATAAAAATATAGTATTTTACATTTGTATATTTTCTTCTGTCTTTCTTTCTTTACACGACACCCTTACGGCCCCCTGCGGCCGAGGCGCACGTAGCCCCCTGTGGCTGCGTACCCCTTATGACGTTCTTATACAGTCGTCCTATTTTCACTTGCTCCTCCTCCTTCTTCTACACTTGCCGTGGCCGGCGTTCTCCGTGCGCAGCCACGTCCCACGTTTCACCTTTCCCCGATCAACTCATTTACCGTTTATCTCCGTTTCCACTCCCTTACCACAGTTCTCTTCCCCACCACTCTCAGAAAGGAAGATGCCTTGTGCTCGGGATATCCTATGAAAGCCCTACTGGTGACGTCACCGATCTCTTCGAGCTACTGGTAAGTTCTTCATATATTCTTTAAGTTCAAAATACACTTGCAATCTACCCCCGTGAACCTTACAATCGGACTGCGCATGCTGCGTCGCCTCGCGTGTGATACGCCCCTCGACAGGAGGGCTTAACCAGCCAATTATCTTCCGTATTGGGCAACTAACTAGCTACCGCCTACAGGGAAACGTCATCTACCTATCGAGTTTCTTGCTCGAACAATAGGGATCCTCATCTACTCATTGATCAATAAATGCCAAATCGTAGGAAACCACACACACCCACCCTTACACGTAGTCGCGACCTAGGCCAATCAGTTTCTACGAGCGGCCGCATGTGATGTTTTCGTGCTCCGCCCCCCCCTCGCATAACGTAGCCGACTGCTCTCGCACTTGTTCGGCTACCATTCATTCCATTGCCAACACTAAATTGCCGAACCTTCGACGCACACCTGTGCAACACCTCCCACCTCCCGTATTTAATTCCTCCCCCCCTCCCTCACAATCTCACATTGCTTGTTGTGCGTGGCATGCTCACCAAGTTCTCTTGATGCGGGGCCGCTCGACTGCGTGCACCCCTCCAAGCGGCTCGCCACCTCCCCTCGTCTGGACCACGTCTGGACACTCGCCAACCGCGGGCGGGATACTTCTCAACCGGCTCCCGAGGGCCAATATCCGGATTGCGCTGTCCGGTCTTCTCGCAGCTCCGCGATGGTCCTGTAGTCCTCAGAAGGGGGCAACGGCAGAGGGGGCCGCGCCGCCGGGCCTCCTCGCAACGTGATTACCTGGAAAAGGTAAAAATAAAAAAGCAGATCTTAACAGATCTCAGCAGTGCCTCCAACTTGTCGGGGGGAAATTCTGCCGGGGTCGGCCGGGCCGTCCGCAGACCTCCGGGCAGGGAGGCCCCAACTCCTCCCGTATATCCCAAAAGAGATAGAGTATGAGACACACGCAAGAAGCAAGGTGACTCTGCTGTTTATTAGACAAAACGGCAGGGATGGGTCAAGGATCGTACGCGTCCGTCCTGACACACACACAATCGTGGGGCTCGCAGGCCCTTTTTACCTTAGTATGACGCGCTACTTGCGTCACCTTGGAAAGTTAGCCAAAAACCTATCGCCACTCTTAATTGGTTGCTCGAGTGGTAGGGTTAGTATAGCATATGTATAGAGAACAGTGTTAGTGGTCAAGGGTTAGTCAGGTGATATACCTGGGTTGTCCCTACAATTAGATACATGAGAATTGTTACATGAAGACCCCTGATGATTGGTTAATGTTAATGGCGTCAGTGATAAGAGCCCCATGTTCTGATTGGTGCGCTCGCGAGCCTCCCAGTCTGGGACCATCGCTGTTCTAAGCTCTCGGTGCACCTGTCATTTGGAACAATGTTTTACTATGAGTACGTGCAGACAATGTGAGGACTTATTCATAAGCTGGAAGGCCGACTACTCCCACTGTCGCAGATGTCCATTGAGCCTTTTAATTGTATCTGCCTGTGTCTTGTAACGAGGGATTATAGTATCATATTGTCTTATCCCCAGTATCGTGTCTTCGTTATATTTCTCATTATGGCACCTGGTTTTAGGAGAAGCGTAAGCAAGCTCTTTAGATGGGTTCATGATGCGTCTTGCGTTTCTGCATTTTGAGAGCCTATGTGGAAAATAATAAAGATGCACGTCCATGAGTATGTCTGTCGCCTACGTCATAGCACTGAGTATATTCTTCGTGTAGATTGGTGCGGGAGTGTCCGGTGTGTATATTTGCACAGGTGTGCTGACCGTTGGCTAGGTCGTCATGGCATCTCTAACGACGTGTAGGTTTTAGTCTAGTTGATCCGTGCCGCAGGTGTCGGCATGGACAGGGCGGGTTGCTGGGCAGGCAGATGGACACATCCGTATGTTCCTGTACCAGGGTATTTGGTCGTCTGGTAGATGGGCAAACTCTTCTCGTGGCGGGTGCCTGGGCCGTGATCCTTTAGGCCAAGCGCGAGAGGGGAAGGGCGGGAGCCTGGTCTTCCATTCTCCCACTTCAATAACTTCATGGTGCATTATTTTCAGGTCTTGCTCCGACTCCCCTGCTTTGTCCGGGGGGCCAAAGAGTCTCAGGTTAGTCCGTCTTTCACAGTTTTCCAAATCGTCCATCTTTAGGCTGAATTCCTCAACCTGACTCTCCATTTCCGCTATTCTTTGGTCCATTTGCATTTCCAGGATGCTCACCGAGGTCTGGTTGTTTTCAACTTCATCTAGTCTCTCCTCCATCTTGTCGACCCTCTGAGTAATCTTGTTGACCCTGCTGCCAATGTCCGCCCTCATGCTCCTTATTTCATCCATCAGGGCTGCCACGTCCCCCTTGATTGCAACCGATTCTTCCTGTTGCCATGGTGGGCCATTGAGGGGTCTCCGACCCGGGGCAATGTGGGGTGTATTTGTAAGTGGCTTACTTCCTCCTTATTTCCATGCTACCTGCTCTGGACGCCTGTGCGCGGCCCCCTGTTCGTCCCCTTCACCTCTGATCCCCTCTGAGTAATTTTGCCGCCTCCAGTGCAACAGTTCCTCCTGCGGACTGATGTTCTTCTTGGGCTTGTTGTTACCCCTTCTGTCCCTGTGGCGGGCACGCGCCCCTATGTCGGGGACCCACAGCACCAGGGAACAGTTCAAGATGGGGCGTAGGCAGATCACTTCCCTTCAGAGTGGTTTGTCTCGCCTAAAAGCCCAGTCGGTGCCAGGCTATCACCTCTCTTTGGGACCATTAGCTGTGTCAAGGAATTGTCTTGGACCTCGCACTTCCTCTGCTCTTTCTGGCCTGCTGTTGTTGTTCAGAGGGCTGTTCCTTGTCCAAGACCCAGGAGGAGGGCACACACCCCAAGATTGGGGGCCCACCCCTTCTTGGGCTTTTCAATCTACCCAAATTTGATGTGCTTCTGGTCTGTGGCAGAGTCTGCCACCTGAGATAAACCCGGGGATGGTCGGTTACTCTAATGGAGATATCCACCGTATTTAGGGGTTAGGAAGTCTGCGAGAGGCAGTAGGTCGTTGGGCAGCCAAATGCTCCCCCCACAGTCTCCCTCCACAGTCTAGGGTGGCCTCCGCCTTGACGAGCTCTGCACCACGTGGGCCGTGCAGGCACAGCATTCTAAATAAGCAGGGCAAGGACCAGGGAGGCTCCTGAGTCAGTCCCAGAGTGGTGCGCTCTCCCCACGGTGGTCCAAAACCATTAAAACTGACCCACAGTCCCTGCTGTGTTCTTCCCTTTCAAGGGACCTCTCCTCCAGTGCAGGCGTGTGCCCCGGTGTACACTATGTTTTGGCCCTCCACCTGGGCACCTGCGCCACAACTCAAACTGCGCTTTTGTCTCTGCACCTCCTCCTATTGGACAGTCGATGGCGGTGCCCAGCAGTTGTCGCACACCCCCCTGTCTTGTAAGCCACCACAGGGCCCAACACGTGGGGTGGGGCTCCATTACCAACTGTCCCTCATAGGCTCGCAGTCTGTGCTTCTCACACAGCGTGGGGTGCCTTCTGACTAGTGGCCCATTGGTCAACCCTTCATGTTTGTACCCTCTATGGACAGCGGTTCATGAGCACCACCCACGCTACACACTACTGGGATGTTTGAGGGGGCTATGCACCACTAACCTGGCCAGCTATATCTCACAGTCACCTTACCTTCAAGGTGGGTGGGCAGGAATGAGTGTGGGTCCTCTCAGTGCCAGGGACTACGGTTTGCAGAGTCCTGTCGGCTCACCGCTGCTCTCTCTTGCCAGCTCCCTCCTCCTCATATGCTGTGTCCCTGCTGACGGAGCTTTTGAACCTGTGCTGTCGTTGTTGGGGATAGCCGGGCCACATGGACTTTGTCTCAGCTCATGGTCCTGCTACCGCAGTCCTGCAGTTCCCCTCATGGGCTTCACCAGCGTTCACGCCAGCATTTTATCTCTCACCATGTTGGGCCTCCGTGGGCCGAAATTTCACTATCAGTTTCACTCGTATGTTCCTTGGCCAGTTCCCAGCAATTTCTGGGCTGGTTTCCTCCAGTCTTGGGGCAGTTGTTGAAGAAGAGGTTCCGACACCACCCTGCACGTTCTTACTTGGGTTTGGGGGTTAAAGTGGGGGCTCAAACCACTTCAAGGAACTGTTTGGAGTGAGGATTATGCCAAGGCAGCTTGCATCCACGTGCCCCCTGGTGACCACCCCTTCAGGATGTATTTCAAACAGAGTCTCGCCATGGTTCTGTAAGAGAACTTTTATGTCTCCCCGAAAGTCTGGATCTATAACGCCTGCTAGGACATCTAGAACAGATGTTCAGGCTAGGCCAGATTTTGGGGCCAATTTTATATAACAACCCACAGTCGGTATTAGAACTAAGTCAGTGAGAATCGTCCCTCTTTTCCCAGGAGGGACAGTGGTGTCTCTGCTGCTGCAAATATCAAAGTCTATGGATGTTATGTGGTGGTAGATGGGTCTGAGGTTCTGTGACAATGTTTCTGGAATGTTAGGGTCTCCCAATGTTTCTTAATTAAGTTGCATCCCACCGTAAGGGACCATATGTAAGGGAGGCATGCTATCAGAAGTACAACACTGACCCAAGAGTTACAAGTGTTTCAAAACCTTTATTATCTTTTTTGGGGTTTGGAGAAACTCCTACTCTGCCCTACAGCTAAGATTGGAGTAATCTCTACCATCAAATAATAGAGAAAATACAGTCCTAGCAGTCTATGTGAAATCAAAATGGTCTATACTAACAAAACCTAATGCCTGCCCTATCTCTCATACAACAAGCGAGTAAAGGGGAATATGTATGCAAAGGAAAGTCAGTGTTATAACATAAAGAATCAATCTGGCTGAGTCAGCTTTCCTTCCCACGTTGGATAGCATGGAGTAAGGCAGCCCCTGCAAACAGGATGACACACTCTGGCTCCGGTTCTCAAAACAAAGGCCGTTCAAAAGGTGGATTAAGGCCCGCTTGGCCTTCCACGTCAAAGTCACTTATTCCAGCTTTCAAAAGTTCATTCATAGTTCAATAAAAGTTCACACAGTTCTCCCTTGATCGGGCTCATACCTCTCAAAGCAGAAAGTTCACGTAGGACTCCCTCGGTCGCACTCGGACCTTGCAACCAAAAAGTACCTGATTCAATTTAGATCTCTGTCAGCGGGGCTCAGACCTCGCAATCACAGCACTTGTAGGGGTTCCTTTCCCCAAGCTTTATTCACCTTTGTTAGAGGTTCTCTTCCCATAACTTATCACTCTTCTGGTCTCCCTCAGTCCGGCTCGGACCGTTCATTAATGTTGAAGACTTTCAAATGTGCGAGGCCTTTACTATAGATCTCCGCAGGACCACTTCGACTTTCTCTTCAGCACTTTATTTTCCCGAGAGTCTCTTGGTCTTGGTAGTTCAGTACCTTAAGCACAAATGTTCATAGAAATCTTCTCTTAAAGTAGCTTGTTCACTTTGATGCTTTATAACAAGATATCACATATTTTGCGGAAACCTTCGAGTGGACTATTTCCTGTCACTGGACCACTCCACTACTCTATATCACTGGCTTCACAGTTATCGGTAATATAAAGTTCACCACAGGTCTGTCTTCCTTCACATCTCATCAGCACGCGCAGAGACTTCAATCATGAGATTTACTGTTGCAACCTCAACATTTCCTTAACACACATAGGCCGTTATTGTTGTTCGCTAACTCACCAGTGTTTGCATTCCTTTCTTGTCTTTTGTGGATTTAATTCATAAGTCCAGGTTAATACCACAGGCTTGGCCTTGCCTCACCAACACTATCCTTCACCCGGGAGGGTCGCTGGCATCTTTGAAACAGATTGCAGTCTTTTTGTCTGGGATTTGGCCTTCTATGTGTACCTTTCACAGCTCTTCAGACGCAACGACCTCCTGCAGGGATCTCCTGGGTTTCCCTACGCTTTTATCTCATCCCTCAATCGGTCATTCTGCTCCAGTGAGTTTGCATTCTCCCCAGAAGATCTGCTCCTTCTCCGGTTCCACCTTGCTGAGAGTGTGTCTCATGTTCCGCCTTTTATCCGTCTGGGCAGGGCTAATTGTTATCAGATGTATGTCATTTAAGTCAAGTGTCTGACTTCGCCTGACCCAGGTTAGCGGGACATGTCCAATGAGATATCTAAGGTTTAGCCTCTTTACTCTCAGTCACCCTCATCCTCTGCCCAGTGTTTGTGCAGGAGTTGAGACATTGGCGAGTCCTATAAAATAGAATGAGGCATGGGTACGGGAAAGGGGTAATAGCGCGTATCAATATCGGTTTCCTCACCCCATTCTCTGAAGACCCCCCACCTAGGTGATCCTCCCGCACCGGTCCACCCCAGGGTCTGGATTCAAAGGTGATGGCTGTGCCCTGGCCACCTGAGGGAGAGAGATAGAGATGCCCGGGGACTAGCAGGTGGGACACCCTTTGGTTTCCCACACTCCCCCTCTACAGTACGGGAGGTAAGTAAACAAGTAGTAGCACAAGTTGGCTGGGGGAAGGGAACAGAACCTGAGAAGAGGAGCAGAGGAGCAGAGGTGTCAGGGAAATATGATATTGGGGAGTTATAGGTCTAAAGTTCGACTCAAAAGGATCGAATGACAAAGGGGTCGAGTCAAAAGGACCGGAAAAAAGGGTCAAATATATATATATATTTTTTACCTATGCTAAAGCAAAAAAAAAATAATATTCATTTTATAAAAAAGTTTGATCCTTTTGTTTTCGGTTTCTTTGACTCAACCCTTTTGTCATTGGACCCTTTTGAGTCGATCCTTTGACCGGACACCATATTGGGGGCAGCACTATGGATATATGTAAATACAGTGTATAGGAAACAAACACAAAGGCAAGCAGGAAACAGAAACCAGTGGAGAGACGAGTGGTGGTGAGAAGGATAAAGAATGAGAGTAAGATGAGAGTGGACCCTATCGATGCAATTGCCATTGATTTTAGGGGAGCTATGGTATTAGCTGGGAGGCTATTTATAGGAGAACATCTATAGTGAAGTGGGGAATTGATTAAGAAACATTGAGGGTTTAGTGACTGAAAGATTTAAGAAAAGGCACATTTTCTGAGAATTGTTGATCTGAAAGCAGCAACTGGAAATCATTTGGGGAAGGTGGGAGTGTAGAAAAAGATGAATCAAAATGTCACAGAGAATGTGTGTGCAAGTACACATGTTTCACTACAAACAATCCATAACTATTGCCATGGCATCATATCTTTTAGAAATGACCCAAACGTGAAAGAGAATGGACCCTTTTTTTGGTAACTTATTCCAAATGTAGATGGGTTCAAGGCATCTTGGTAAAATGCACCCTCTGTACCGCAAAATAAATTAACAAGACTAAAGAAACTGTGTGAATACAGCAAGCAGTGCACTGATATAGTGCTGCTATCCAGTTCAATATCCATTTGTTGATCTTGCTCATCCCAGTTGTCAGGAAAGATTTCCCTTAGGTCCAATTTTCCCTCCAATTATGGACCTCCCAAACTTTTTGCTTTTGTTTGGCTTACCTAACCTGACTTTTTCTAGTGGAGCACAGTCTTCAGCTACACTCCTCTGGGCTTTAGCTCATTTGTTATGGGGAAACGACCCATCCTTCAGGCTGTCAGTACAGGGAAACTATTTTGCCACTTCTTTGTAACTTTTTATCTATGTGCCAAGTACCTTACAGTTCCGCGCATAGGGGTTGTTTTTTTTATGGCCCTAGCAACCCTCTAAGGATTTTTTGGTGTTCGTACAAGTGTGCCTAGGATGAACTGGTGGCAGCAGTTTACTTTTAAAGTATTTTTACTTCGTTTTTTTTGGATCATACTGTGTTTACTGTGTTTGTCCCAAGACTGTGTCCAGTGCCGAAAACGGCCGTGCCACGAAGTCGTTTGTTCTGTCCATAGGCCATTTTGTCCATTTGTCTTCTCCATGGTCAAGAGACCTAGGTATTCCTTACTTGGGAATGCAGCATTCCATAAAAAAACACATCTTTCGCGGGCTCCTGCATATCACGTGTGCTAATGTCCATGAAGACGGTTGGAACTTTCTGGTCCCAATTCACACTACTGGTTCCAGTATGTGTGGTAGGCCTGAATGACTGGAACCACCATGGGCCACGATTGGACCATGCCTGGCGTGCATGCAAGAGAGCAGATCTTCCATTGGTTACCTGAGATTTGGGTGCAAAACGAATCTTGGATAAGAGAAGGTGGCTCTGCATCCATTCCAGGTTTACCCCTGAATTTCACCCCAAACTACAGCAGGAGCCATGCATCCTGAATGAGCGAGCAGACTTGAGGAGCCGCCAGAGACGTGCAGGAAAGTTTTGCACCCTGACCTCGCTGTTGTCCCGTCGGACCCCTGCTTTTGCATCATATCAAGAAGGCCTGCAAGGGCGCTTCGACCATTTGGAGGAGTGGGACAAACTACTCTTGGCACCTCCTGCTTAGCCTCATGAAGATCCTCTTTGGAAGTGTTGCTGGGACATCCGGCCAACTCACAAGCTCGAACCCAGGGTATCATACAGGAGCACCACTGTCCTGAGTTATAATATGATATGATATGATAGGTTATTTATATCACGCTTACTACCAAGAGGTTTCTAAGCGCATACTTGGGGATCGAACCTCTGTTGCTCCGTGTCATCTTGCTTCCAACACCAGAAGCATGTTGGCCTTGTGCTATCTACCCGAGACTAGACTTGAGACCTGAGACTTTGGGCATCACTTACTAGTGGTACTGGGCCCTTTCCCTTGTTGTTTTAGCTCCTCTGGGTCACGATTTACGAGAGTGTGCCATGCCATGAGCATTTGCGGTCCCTGTGTGGCGAGTGTAACTGTAAGTGCCTGCAGAGCTGCCTCAACATGCCCTGAGATGTGCTGCACCAGATTTATCCTTCTCCTTTCTTCGAGAGCTGAGAAAAAGCTACTGTCCCACCACAGATGATCATCCCGCCCCGCAGCCGCTGAGAGGTTGAGCGTCCTGTAACTGCAGGGGTGAAACCTACTAGCAAAAGTGGTCTAGACTGGCAAAATTTCATCGCCTCAACCCCCTTCCTGAACAGCTCCAGCTCCCTGAATTGAACCCACTTTTCACCTAATGCACAACCGTGCATTGTTAAAGGCATGGTCTAGTAAACATTTTTATTGTCCCTACGGGTAGGCCATGTTTTTTTAAGCCTAAGTGGCTCGATTTTAGAAAACTTTCCTATGGACCTTACCCGAGTTTTCGTCCATTAAACGCACGCGAAAACAAGCACCAGGGAGCCGGCATTTTGTGATAATCCTATCTTTTCCCCGATCGCCCTGGCTGACCTGCTTTTGCGGCACTAAATCAATTCCCCCGCCCCTGAGCCTGTCATCAGCAGACTCGTACCACCCATTTCCCAACGCCAAAGCACGTCTTGTGTCAACATTCGCTGTGCTTCAGCTAATGACGTGTCGCCATGGAAATGGCAGGACGCCTCTTTCCTCAATAAGTATAAACAGACCGTTTCACAACACACAGCAGCAGATTTTCGATTCCATTCCTCTCTCTGTGTTACTTTGAGTATTCTGTGACTCGTTTCAGTGCTCTGGTCAGCTACCTTCGCCGTTTGTAGCCCGTGTGTACAGATACCAGTACCACCGCTATAAATTATTTTAGTTTGTTTAACACACAATGGCTACAATAATGCCCTACATGTACGAGCCCGAGTATACCGAGGAGGAACTACTGGAAAGGGAAGCACGCGAAAACGATTGGGATTCGGACGGCAGTTGGCAGGACGAATCAACAGACGAAGAGCCTGGGCCTAGTCGAATGGACGGCGTCTCCACCTGGTGCACATGCAATCGGTGCGAGCTAATGCCAACTGAGGACGAGAACTGCTGCTGCCGAGAAAACTCAGGATGCCTGGCCTACATTTCGGAAGGCGAGCCACGACGGCAATGCATCACCGAGCTGCCAGACTTCAGGGCAGCCTGCCTCACACGGGCCATGTTGAGAATAATGATGGTGCTTATGCACGAACTTCGCGCAACTGTTCGTCCTCGTAATCCGAGTAACGATTAAGTATACTCTGCTTGTCATGCCACTCCTATTTCATGTTCTTCTACTATATCCAAAATTACATCTACATATCATTGTAACGCATGTAAGTCATTCAATAGTGTGCATTGTCTAGATAGCATTTGTCCGTGCAGAATGCCGTTAGTTACAAGAATTGTCATTGACAACAAACGTTTATTAAACTTATCTTGGTCATTTAAAAACATTTCTTTTCACAGGTGGTACAGGCTGGTGGCCTATCGTTCCTTTACATGGTGGCTCCACGGAAGGCTTGGACACCGCGTTCGAAGAGTGATACCCGCCTGTGCCGTTCGTGCCATTAGAGAAACGTTCCCGAGTGACAGCGGTCAGGGGATTTTCTCTCGCTGTGCTGCATAATCTTTAAAGTCTTGTATTTTTGTGTCATGAAAATAAGATACAAAATAAAACACCACATATATTTTAACAACGGTTGTTTCGATTTTTTAAATGAATCAAGTGTGTCTCCATTGAAGGATGGACGTCAGACATCTGTGCTCCGAATGGGTGAAGGTCTGGTCGCTGTGAAGCAGGGTGGTCACTATCTATCTAAGCTAACATAACATATTCTCGATAATGCATGCACTAAATAACACTTGTTCAAAGTCTTTCAGTGGGTTATGTCTCTATAAAAGTCACACATATGTCTAGACTAACAATTACCATTGGATTATACAGGCCTTAGGGTCTTGACCACTATAATACACCGGTTGAAGTCTGGGTCTGTGCTCACAAGAATCTCCGGTATGTGGCATTTGTTATTGATAAGCAACAATATACTGATATAAAGGCGGTTCGCACCAGTGGATGCGCGCTGGCATGGGGGGCTGTCAGGGGCGCGAAAGGCCAAGGTGCCAAACTACATGTACACTTCAAAAAGTATCCCACGCCAAGGGGCCATCGGTCACATGGCCTCCTCAGACCCCGTGTCTCCAGCCAGGCCTCCCCTTGAAGCAGGCCTCCCCCCTGCAATCCACATAAGTGTGTCTCCATTCAGCAGTCTTCCTGTGCCTTATCTGCACGCCCCAGGCCCATCCATCCCACCCCCCTGTATCAAAGGCGGTTCGCGCCGGTGGATGCCCGCTGGCATGGGGGGCTGTCAGGGGCGCGAAAGGCCAAGGTGCCAAACTACATGTACACTTCAAAAGGTGTCCCACGCCAAGGGGCCATCGGTCACATGGCCTCCTCAGACCCCGTGTCTCCAGCCAGGCCTCCCCTTGAAGCAGGCCGCCCCCCTAAGACCACGACATACATACGTCATTCATTCACAAACACACCCCTGTTTCTAATACTTTATTAACCACTTGATAATTCTCATGAGAACATCTTTGTGCTTTGCAAGTCAACTCCTGAACGTGTTACCTGGCAACCACTGAGATCTACGTTAATCTGCTAGTCGTCGTGCTATCCATGAACTTCTGTGACCGCTTAGAGCAAACCCATCAGTGTGCTACCTGTGGCCACCCACCTATTCTCTTGCAACATACTGCTCTGCTTGCTGAATTCAACTGTTTGTTGGTCAAGGTAAGGCCATGTATCCTAGTCATATTTCGCAGATTTTTAAATTTCTATCTATTTGCGAGTTGAGTACACAATAGTGATAGGTTCATTGGTCTCATTGCTATTGACTTGTGTTTCCATTGCTATGCTATCAATAGATCTATTTATTTTCATCTGTGTCTATTGTCATCGAATTGCACCCTTCGGGGGTCCAGTCTATAATGTAAGCATGTGTCCTTCTCGTGCAATACAGAACATCCAAGGGATGAGTCACATGTTCAGTTTTTAGTCACATCATTTATAAATTTCTGCAACTTATGCAAATACTAAGCCGCACATAATGAACTGGTACAGTTCCTGCGACCAAAACAAACCTTGCATTGATCATTGTATGAATCATTTACTTTTGTATCAAATCTTTATTCTTGAAGATTGTGTAATAATGTCGATATTTACTTTTCAGATTTATCAACAATGCCTGCCTGTTCGATTAGCGGTTGCTCTTCGAAGACCCATGCTAAATCTGAAGGCACTACAATGCATGTATTCCCGAAAACTGTTGATCGAATAAGAGAATGGGTCAGACATTGCGGATATCCCCTGGATGATGAACTGTGCTGTATTGAGCATTTTACAAGTATTCTGTCGCCTTACATGGCTATTTTTAATATTGGCATTTCATTATCAATCATTAATTTACCTTTACAACTTCTTGACTACCCCTTGAATCTGAAGCAAGAACATTCTACATCCTTGAGGTGGTCGCAGTTATCAACCACTTCTAGCGCATATCAGGTAATCTTACTAGGCTAGTCCGCTACAGACCTGTTTTATGCTTGTCAAGTAATATTTTTATTTTATCGTGTAATCATTTTACCGAATGTTTGGTTAGTGCTTTCCAATTGATATACACCTTCGTTATGGTCCACTGGTGTTTGTTTTCAGTTATAATTAGTGTTATCCATACTAATGCAAGTACTGTGTTTCAGGTAGATGCTGAAGCGTCCACCACATCTACAACATTTCTAGATGTTCAACAGCTGGAGGTATGGATACTGACAGCTCCATCGAGCGTCATCATCAGAGCTGGAATTCTTGTCGTTTGATTGTTCTACACAATGTTTCATTCGTGGTTTGCCGTTGATATGTACCTGTGCTGTCGACCCCAGGTGTGTGTTATGTTTTCACTATTGTAATCCTCACTAATGCAAGTACTATGTTTCAGGCAGTTGATGGAGCGTCAACCCCTGCACTTGATGCAGAGCCTGACATTCAAGTAATTCCAGGGGAAGTGGAAGCGGGACCATGCGTATACGAATCGGTGCAACAGCTTTCGGAAGTGCACACTACATTTGCAACATCCATAGATATTCTTCAGCAGCACGAGGTATGGATAATGACAGCTCCATCATGCGTGATCATATAACGTGATTCCATTTGCTATACTTTCTTCCCTATTAACGCAAGTGCTGTGTTTCAGGGAGACGACGAAGCTTCCACTACAATCACAACATCCAATTTAGATGATGCAGATGTAAATAAATCAGAGAAATAAGTCGATGAAATGTGATCATATTTAGATGTTCCTTGATTCTTTGGGACAATGCATCATTTGCGGTCATCTCTTTATATGTACCTGTGCGTTCGACCCCAAGTGTGTGTTATGTTTCCAATATTGAAAACCATACTAATCCAAGTACTGTGTTTCAGGGAGACGACGGAGCTTCCACCACAATCACAACATCTCATTTAGATGATGCAGATGTAAAGGAATCGTTGAAATAATTCGATGAAATGTGATCATATTTGGATTTTCCTTGATTCTTTTGGACAATGCATCATTTGTGGTTATCTCTTTATATGCACCTGTGCCGTCGACCCCAAGTGTGTGTTGTGTTTCCAATATTGAAAAGCATATTAATGCAAGTACTGTGTTTCAGGGAGATGCGGATGCCTCCTCTCCAATACAACCATTCATGGCAGTCCATGCAGAGCCAGAGGTATGGATACTGACAGTTCCATCGAAATAGATCATCACTTGTCGAATACTTGTCGTTTGATTGTTGCACACAATGTTTAAATCGTGTTTGGCTATTGAGATGTACCTGTGTGTTTGTCCTCACGTGTGTTTTATGCTAACAATATTTTGATACATAGTAATGAAAGTACTATGTTTCAGGGAGACGATGGAGCCTCATTCCGTGCTGTCTATGCGGATACAGAAAATATAGTCGTTGCAGCGGAAGTGGAAGGGAGGACATGCGGAAACGAACCGGAGCTACAGCGTGCAGATGTTGAAGGTCGAGTCAAAAAAGTTACAAACAGTTCATAACTTTAAAAAAATGTTTGTGCTGGGGACTATTTTATGTTTTTTTCCAGTCAATTCTACTACACTCCATCTTGTGTTTAAACTGAACATCCCTTTTCCAATCTCTCCTCCAGTTACCCATGCGTGTCAGAACTATACACACACAGACAGTGAAGCGAATGAGAGATGTGGCTTGCCAGACCGTGTACACTATGGAGGAACTATTAATTGAGGCGAGGCATGTTCAGGCTCGAGATGCTCATGTCCAATGGCCAGAACATGAATTAACTGTGTTTGGAGACTACAGCAAAGTTGCATTGGACCATAGCTACAGTGCGACCGCACCACCACAAGAAGATGTTATTGAATGTATTGAAGATAGCTCTGAAGTAGTTGCAGATCAATTTACACAATCTACACCCGCAAAACATTTGCCACCAAAAAACCTGTTGACATTGTTGTGTTCTCCCATCAATGTTGAAGTAATAGATGTCGAAATGACAGAGAATGAACCAGCCGCAGCATCCATAGACGCATCAGAACTTGATATCAGCGATATTACTTTCCAATGTGTTGAAATCTCCACAACGTCACAGGCCGAAACAACGTTGACGCAGAATAACAGTCTAATGAAAGAGAGCAAATACATTGTATTCGACAGTTGTTTGATGGAAATTATAAGTATGCTGAAATGTGTGCATTCCATTAGAGGGAAAGTATGTGGGAAGCCATTGATTAATGTGACTCGTCAAATAAAAGGCAGTAACGTCAAAATAAATGCCGCCTGTAGATTAAATCATAGGTTCTCATGGTCTGCACAACCGATGCTGGGAAAACTGCCAGCAGGCAATCTACTGTGTGCCGCTGCATCACTTTTTAGTGGCTCCAGTTTTAGAAAGTTAGAGGCTTTCTTTCAGTTTGTGGGACTCCATTTCATTTCTAAAGCGCTGTACTACATATACCAACGTGATTATCTGTTTCCTGCCATTAGTGATGCTTGGAAAATTGAACAATTGTCTCTAGCAAGTACATTCGAAGGCAAACGATTCAGGCTAGCCGGCGATGGACAGTGCGACAGCCCTGGATTTTCTGCCAAGTACTGCACATACCACTTTCAGGACATGGATAGTAAGAAAATTGTGAGTTCGGTGGTAGTGCAGGTAACACAATGTACATCGTCAGTGGCCATGGAGAAACTAGGATTTATAAAATCAGTGGAATATCTACAATCAAGGAGAATGCACTTCGACCTCATAGCCACTGATAGACACGTTTCAATTGCCAAGACAATGAGAGAGCAGTTCCCACATATTAAGCATCAATTTGACGTATGGCATCTTGCTAAATCAATCAATAAGAAAATCTCGGCTGCAGGGAAAAAAAAGGTTTTGAAAGTATTTTGCAGTGGTCACATTCTATCACCAACCATCTTTGGTGGAGCTCAAAAACTTGTGAGGGGTCAGTGGAAATACTACTTGAAAAATGGCGGTCACTGATGCACCACTGTACCAACGTTCACAGCTGGACAGCAAATGAACATTTCC
Source organism: Ambystoma mexicanum (assembly GCF_040938575.1). Classification (NCBI taxonomy): domain Eukaryota; kingdom Metazoa; phylum Chordata; class Amphibia; order Caudata; family Ambystomatidae; genus Ambystoma; species Ambystoma mexicanum. The sequence continues at coordinate 807,962,312 of NC_090928.1, read as the reverse complement.
ACCAACGTGAACATGGCCCTTTGTCCCCAGAGGAGGCACGGAAGAAGAAGTGGTTGATTACATCTTCACCGACACACAAAGCCATTGAGAAGATTGTTTTCGACAAAACTCTATCAAGAGATTTGAGAGGACTGACAGAATTCTGTCACACAGGAGATTTGGAGGTGTTCCACAATATGTGCCTAAAGTACAGGCCAAAGCGCTTGCATTTTAGCTTTCGGGGCATGAAACATCGCACTCTACTAGCGGTTTTGGCCCATAACAGCAATGTCGGACGTGAACAATCTAGGACTAGGGGTAAAGTAAGGATGCCTCGCTACACTAAGGTGTTTTCAAAACGAAGTAAGCAATGGGTGATCAAACCAGTCTATGATGAAAAGCAGTTCGACTTTGTGAAAGGCCTTATTGTTGCTGTGTTAGAGAAGCACAGATATGGAATTTTGGATGTTTCTGTGCAGAGCAGTGATCCATTGCCACCGAACATTGCGACTGTGCCATGCCCACCCGAAGCACAGTTGATTGTGAAGTACAAATCCCGGTTTAAATAATTGCAATACGATTGTCTTTTTGTAAATAAATGTTATTGTACAGTGTACCTGTAAACCTAACCCCTACCTTCACCATCATGGGTGGCGAACAAGCTGGGTGTCATCTTTGAATTCTCTCTATTCACCTCACATATGTGTATGTATATATTTTTCTCATGTCTCATCTCATGTAAATGTAAATGCTGCGCACTGTTAACGGAGGGGAGGCTTGCGTATTGCAAATAATAAAACAAACAAACAAACAATAAATCTCACCTTTAACTCAACTCCTGTGGTACTTTATACTTTCCCTGACCTTCCGCCAAAAATTAAATGTCTCAATTTGGGCTGCAAAGCTCGCAGACAACGGGGACAAAATTGGGGCACTTAGAACGCGCCAGCCAAGCGGGCCGTGGCATTTGGGAGAGAAGCCAGTTCGCATTTGCACATTGAGGCGCACTACATAGACGGATTCTAAACTTCAAGTTCTCACAGATGCCTATACTACGTGATGTTGCAAATAAAGAATGCGAAGGACAGCGCCCAGATGAGGCCCACAAGTCGCACTGGAAGTATAAGGGTCTATTGTTTTTTGACCTTGAGACAGGGACCATGCCGAAAGAACTACATTTGAAGGGAGTGCGCAATAACGTAAGAGACGATAAGGCAGAAAATTCAGAAACTAGACCGAGTTTCATTTTAGTTCAGTATACGAAAAATCGTTGTCAAGAGCACGGTCCGTTTTACAGACTGCATTACGAAGAGACACAATGGAAATTTCAAATATAATGTAAGTAAATCTTTACACCCTTTTATACAGGAATGAAGATTTAATGAATGGATGCATGAATAAATGAATGAATGAAGAGCTAGGAAAAGCAAGTAAAACGTGTTCGTAGTGGGCACATGGGCATGAAGGTCCACTGGTCTCACCGATCTCGTTCCTTGGCCCAGCCACTTTTCCCTGCACTGCCTAACTGCACTACGGGACTGTCTCTGTATCCTTCAGCCCCTTCTCCCGGCATTTACCTTGCACTTGTCACCAGCTGGCCCTATTATTTAATTTGTATTCAACTAACCATGTACAGCCCTTCCCCATGCGCGATCAGAAAGACACCTGGCCTAGTAGGATCGTTGTCTGTCTGCCCTTGTTCCCAACCTGCCTTGTCACGCCTAGAAACACTTGAGTATAGGCGCGTTACAAATGCCATATCATATATCATATCATTCCTCACGCATGTAGACTAACTGTCGTTTATCATTGTGTGTTGGCCTCGATTTATCTTGTTACTTTTCGCATTGATTTTAGAGCCGAACATAATCCACTGAACTATCCTTGCAAGCAAATATTTTCTGATCGGCCTTAATAAATAAAATGAGTAATATTAATGAAGTTCAGCTAGCGAGACTAATTATAATTTTTTTGTTTTCATAACAGGTATTTGATCCCATTCTGCCACTGCCATCTGTTTGAGATACCGGCGGATTGATTCTTCAGCAGACACCTGCAGCTTCGTGTCAACAACTGGAGCACGATCACCATATTATGGGACGATCGCCAAGGGCCCACATGCCCTTACGCTGTACTAGTGGCTAGAAGCAACATATCAACCTTTAGGCTGGACTAGTGCCTAGTTGATGGAACAGCCTTGCGGTTCACCGTGCTTCCAAAGTGATTCTTTTTACGAAAATGAACACCCTGTGTACCATAAAGGAACAGCGCGTGACTCAAGATGAAACGGAACAGTTATTGCGGATACAGATAAAAGAAAATAAATGGCTTTCGGAGTTCATATGGCAATTGCTGAATATTCTCTAAACATTTAATGTCAAATAATTGTACTTTACCAAATGTACCGTGTTGCTGTTTCATTTTAAAGTACAGTTTCATATTCTGAATTGTGGCATGCTGTGTTGTGAGTTGATCTGTGTTGGTCTCCGGGTTCTGTGTGGAGTCGCGCAGAAGACGCCTGGGCGCGTTTGACTACACAGCACAGTAACGTCACGGAGAGAGGCTGGGAATATGATTGTTTTGATAATGTCAGGCTCAGGGGCGGGGGAATTGATTTAGTGCCGCAAAAGCAGGTCAGCCAGGGCAATCGGCGAAAAGATAGGATTATCAGAAAATGCCGGCTCCCTGGTGCTTGTTTTCGCATGCGTTTAATGGACGAATACTCAGGTAAGGTCCATAGGAAAGTTTTCTAAAATCGAGCCACTTAGGCTTAAAAAAACATGGCCGACCCGTAGGGACAATAAAATGTTTTACTAGACCATGCCTTTAATCATAACTACATGACCGCTATCGCAGGCCATGTAATATCTCTCTCTCTCTCTCTCTCTCTCTCTCTCTCTCTCTCTCTCTCTCTCTCTCTTTATATATATATATAAATATATATATATATATATATATTCAGTGAAAAACTCTGTTAAAGGGATGTTATGGTTATGTTGCGCTACTAAAAACCTATGAAATTCAGTGAAAAAACGTTGTTAAAGGGACGTTATGGTTCCAAGTAAAACCGAAAAACCCCTGAAATTCGCCAATTATGGTAAGCTAAGCAACCATAACTCGTGCCACCACAGTGCACTGCTAAGACTAACACCCAGGACATCAAAGATGACATCACAAATGTCATTGATGACATCACTGGTGACATCACATGTGCATTTACTTTTCATGAAATGTCTGTACAAGGGATTCTTATTATAATGTTGAGAAAAAAGTGTAAAAGATCATTGGAATAAATATCAAGAACTAATTAGTGCATTAAGCAATGCATTTATATAAATAGC